>NC_072800.1:44098333-44459166 GCF_028583425.1 Eublepharis macularius
TGCCCTTGCTGTATGATGTTAATGTTATGTTGTTACCAAATAAAATTGGCCCTTAGTTCCCAACACATGTGTCTGCCTCTTCATTCCATTGGGGCGGGGCAGGGGGGGGATTGGAAAAGTTGTCTTACCAATTAATAGGATCAAGATTGTGGAAGAAATTTTCTCCCATCCACACCATAGTATTTTCTCACATAAATCTTTATACAGTATAGTGAGAGTGGTATATAAGCACTCTATTATTATTATTCTGCCTTCTGTTATTTCACTGTGAATCTGATGTTTTTTTCTTTTAGTTGTGAATTTTCTCTGCATATATACTGCTGAAACAAAACAGAATTTGTCTTTTGACATACAGTTAGTTCAGCACCAGTGTCTATTTTCCTGTTTACTAAGTGACCTTCCTTATCTGAGAAAATATTTATACCCTGAAGTGAAACCCTCGACCTTGGAGATGATGAAGTCTTTTATTTGGATGTTTGCTTATCCATAATTCAAGAGCAAAAGCTATCCATTTAATAAAAAAAGTTTTTTGTTCACAGCTTTTCTAAGAAATCTCACATCTTAAAAGCATGGGTCACTACTTCTCAAAAGGGGTGAAGCAAGGCAGCAGAATTTGTGGGCATGATGAGATGGCTGATATGATCTACTCTAATACTACACACAGTAGAAGATCTGCAAGTTGCAGCCCAGAGTAAGTGGGTAGAGGAGGGGAGGGAAGCATGGCGAAGAAAATCAGACACAGCTGTATGGAGTAAAAGGAGGCCGCAACTTTATTGAATAACTGCTTATGGAGCATTGACGATGCATGGGGGTCAGATCCTGAGCATTGGCTGACCCACCTGCCAGCCACTGGACCGCCACGCCCCCCTCAACCCATTGCTATGGGGGGAAACCAAAGAGTGGCAGCCATCAAGATATCACGTGGGCGTATACCCGTGTGGATCCCCTGCCACTTTGGAGTGAGTATGCACCATCAGCCTTCTGCTAGGCATGCACCCCCATAACTCACTCCCAAGATTCCTTAATGGAATCCCCTTACTGGGGAGACAGGGCATGCAGGCCCCATGTCTCCCCAAAAGGATCCAACCCCAATGCCAAACCTCCAAACATAAGTTGTGTCAAGGAAAAGCATGAAACAGTACAGACCCCAACAACCCAAAATCCAGTCCTGAAACTAGAGAGGGTGAGCGGGTTGCTGCAAACACATGGAATGAAGTATCAGGTGGCCCTTAAATACTGTGGTGCCAGACCTGAGAGGAGCCTGCACCTCCCAGGTCTGGTGCCCACCTCCATCCCTGGCCAGCCTGCTCTGCCAGCACCTGATTGGCCAACCGTGGGATTTGAATTTCCAGGGCACAGGGCTGATAAAGGGCTGCTAAGGAACACATGGCAGCCGCCATGCCTCTGTATCTCTCCGCCACCCCACAGGCCGCAACTCAGCCACCAGATAAATCGGGGGGGGGGGGTGACATTTCTTATGAAACCTTTTCTGTAGTACCTAGCACATGCCGTAATGACTCAGCATTGTCTACCCCCACCAGCTCTATAATCTGCTCATACCTGCAGCACCTAATATGACAACTAGTCCTAAAGCTGTTATTTATTTATTTCTGAATTGTATCCCAATACTTTATCTGCCTAACATGAGGATAAAGTTCCTTCCTTCTGTTCCTTCATTGTGCCAGAAGTTCAGTCTGTATCATTTCACTCCTCACCAATTCTGAGGAGAATTTCTGAAATTAATTCTGAAATGGAAGGATATGAAATGTTCAGTTCCTTCCATTCATTTACATCTTTTTACTCATTTTCAGAGCTGAATGTACACTCTGATGAAGTACTAAAAAAAAGCAAGGTGATCATACATATGATTGCATCAAGACTCTGTTTGTGCAGTATGTCACTGGTATGTACATTGATGCATTGGTAAAATGCAGTAAGGAAACAAAGCAAAAATGTGGCCACAACTGCATGTTTGATCATATTGTTTTTCTGAAGTGTATAAATTCATATGTGCACATTGTTAATACAGAGATGGGGAAAAGACACTAATCAGTGGTGAAACCATTTCTAATCCTTTTAAAGAAATCTATAATAACACACAGATTTTTAGACAAAAAGTGTGAATTAGTACAAATATAGTTAAAAAGTTAAAAGAAGACCCAAAATTTAAGCATTCGTATTTAAAATAATATAGATTAAAATCTGGAAAAAATAGCAGCAGGCTAACTTCATTGATGTAACACAGTAGCTTGAATTTTTAGAGCAAACTGTGAAACAAGATCAGATAATACAGAACCTTCAAATTTTAGGGAGAATCTCAGAAGCAAACAGAGGTCCATCATGGGCATGGACAGTGAAGAACTGAACGTGTTGAGTTATAGGATACAAATGAATGGACCATCTTGTGTTCATTTTCAGAGGGAAAATTATATTTGCACACTGAAGAGCGTAGATTATGACAAACCTGTTATTTCTCTAACAAATCCAGACCTGTTATATTCTAAGACAGGGAACCCTAATAAAATAAGTTCTGCCATTGTGTCTGTTTTGTAACCAAGTAGCTTGTCATAAATATATCCAAGTCTTTTTTAAAGGGTCTTCAAGTTTGGATTTAGCAGAAGCTATGTTTCCTGCTTTCCTTAACTACATTTTCTTTCAAGAAAGCACAAAACAACTCTGATTTCTAACTGGCTACTTCTGTCTTTCCCAATGGATATTTCTTAGACACATAAAATGGAATATCTGCCTATATTACTATGGGAAGCTAGAACTATTTTGATATTTATTGTCCTTTGAATTCAATTCTGTGTTTTGAGTTTTGTGAACCTGTTAAAGTGAATGTTGTGTTCTTATCTAGGATATTTTTCTTCATCCAATGTCACTGCACAATTCCTATTAGCCAGCTTACTAAGAAAGTGTATGTAGTGGATAATTAGATAAGCCTTACTTTATAACAGGTTTACTGATTTTTAGTCCAGTCGTAGCTACTTATTTCATGAATGTTTTAGATAAGAGTTTAGGCCCAATAATAAGTCAGCTGCAATCTGAAATGAGTATTAAGAGATTTACAACAAAATACTACTTGTTCACTGGTAGCTTGCTCAGTTTTAGAATACCCAAATTCCTCTTTAAAATAACTGATAACCAATATAAGCAGCATTGGTCCAAATTACAAGTTTGTGCCCAGCTTTTTTTTTAAAAGCATTCAATGATACATCATGGTTTACAGGTCCTGTGTAAGTGTAAAGTCCTGTGACATTCTTTGGAATAACTCTACTGTGACCCTTAATCTGGCACTGCAAGAGGTCACCAAAACCAGATTGCAACTAGTTTACATTTATGAGCAAAAGGTTGTCATTTCAAGGTAACTAACAGTATAAGAAAATTCAGACATTGAACTTCATTTTCCCTTTATCTATCTATAGATGTATTTATTTATTTTATTCGACTTATACCCTGCCCTTCCTGCAAGCGGGCTCAGGGCAGCTTCCAACAAAATATACCATTAAAATACAATAAAACATTATTGCAGTTAGCATAAAATCCAATATTAATCCACATTAATCCAAATAACATCAAAAAATCCTGGTGCCATCAAACAAATCAGGCTACTGCAAAATCATCATAAACCATGGGTGCCACCATGATGTAACTCCAGGTGGCTGCAAAAGGAGGGTATGGCGGTCAGAAGGGGGGGGGAATGCTGGCCCCTAGTCAAAGGCCCAGTGGAACATCTCCGTCTTGCAGGCCCTGCAGAACTGTAAAAGGTCCTGCAGGGACCGGATCTCTATTGGGAGACCATTCCACCTGGCTGGGACCAGGCCCTGGCCCTAGTTGAAGCCAGCCGAATGTCCCTCGGGCTGAGGACCACCAAAAGCTACTTATCCACAGAGCACAAGGCACTGCAGGGGGCATAATGGGAGAGAGGGTCATGTAGGCATGCTGGTCCCAGTCTGCAGAGGGCTTTAAATACTAAAACTAGTACCTTGAACTGGATCCAGAACTCAACCGGAAGCCAATGGAGCTGGCATAACACAGGGCAGATGTAAGCCCTAAACATCTTCCCTGTAAGGACCCGGGCGCTGTATTCTGAACCAGCTGTAATTTCTAGGTCAAGCCCACAAGTGGCCCAGCATAGAGCGAGTTGCAGTAGTCCAATCTAGAGGTGACTGTTGCATGGATTACCGAAGCTAGGTCCTGGGACAAGAGATAGGGCACCAATTGCCTGATCTGCCGAAGATGAAAAAATGCAGATCTGGCAATGGCTGCAACCTGGGCTTCCATAGAAAGTGTGGCATCCAGGAACACACCCAGGCTCTTCACGACGAAGGCTGTAACTGCGCTCTTTCAAGGGCTGGGAGTTGGATTCCCAATTCTGTCACCCCACGACCCAGATACAGAATCTCCATCTTCTGCAGATTCAACTTCAGGTGACTCTGACACAACCATTCTGCCACGGCATCCAGACACCAGGCCAAAGAGTCTGAGGCAGTATCTAGCTGGCCGTCCATCAACAGATAGAGCTGGGTGTCATCAGCATAGCCCAGCCCAAAGCTACAAACCACCTGGGCAAGGAGCACACATATAGAAGTTAAATAACATTGGGGAAAGAATTGCCCCCTGAGGGATGCCACACACTGAAGGGTTGTGTGACATCTGTTCCCCTGGCACACCTCCTGTCCCTGACCATGGAGATAGGAGCTCAGCCATTGCAGGGCTGTCCCATGGATCCCCACAGCAGCGAGGTGGTGAGTCAAAAGATCATGATCGACTGTGTCAAATGCTGTTGTAAGATCCAAAAGTATTATGTGGAGAATCAAGAAAATAATCCCTATTTATTTCATAGACACCCAAAATACCTGCCCCACACTTATCAAGGGCTTTGTTTGCAGCCCATGGGGTTGTGGGAGTGTGGCACATGGTGGCAACTATTGCTTCAGGGACCCAGTAGCTCCCAGCAGCCTCCATGGGGCTGCAAGGGCAACCTGAAACTCAAAAAAGGCCCAGCCAACCAATCAGCAGCAAACTGACTAGGCCTGTGCTGATGAGGCCTTTTCAGTCAGTGGACCTGAAAGACTAGTCTTCACACAGGTCCGCTGGCCAAATATATTTTCTGGAGCTGACTTAGCCCCACAGCACTTGGCTCTCAACCAGCTTCCTTTCCACAACTCCTCTGCATTGCTGGTGTTTGGGAATTTTTAATTTTTTAATTTATTTTAAAATTGTTGATTCAGTTGGCGATGTTATTCTTTGCTGGCTTTCAGTTTCTGTAACTTGCCCTGAGAATTGGGGTCTGTTAATTGTTTTCTTGCTTTGTCACAACTTGAGGTAGGATGGTTTTGGCATTGGGCATGGATCCATTTGGGGGGAACATATTCTTCAAGGCCAGTTTCCTCATAATTGGAGATCATCTTAAGGGATCTTGGGGGTTATGATGAACTGCAGGGACATGCCCAGCTTGGGGACTGTTGGGGACATGCTCACTTCCAGGTGGCAGGGGATCCACACAGAGCTGTGTGCCCACGTGGAATCCCACTTTCTGTCATCCTGCATTTCTCCCCCTCAGGGGATGTGAGGGTCACTGGCTGGCAGGCAGGTCAGCAGATGCTTGGATCCGTGCTCCATATTATGCCAAGGCTCCATAAGCTATAAACCAATAAAGTTGTGGCTTTTTAAATTTCAATGAGTGGTCGTGTCTTTTGTCACCTTGCCCTCACCCCCTCACCTCTTTGACAGTGGACCTGCAAGGAACAACAGAAATTATATTCTTAAGACTATCACCCCATTTCCCATTCACTTCAAATAGAACAAATTATGGACAGGGAAAGTTCTTTCATATTGGAATGGTATTAGAACTGCATGTCATGTGGGATGATTGTACACCCACATTATACTGCACATATCATTCCTTAGACCATAAGAACCATAGTTGATAGTGGAGAGTTATGGCAACCTTTGCTGGGATTTTCCAGACAAGAGACTATAACTGATTTAGAGGTGATTTTATAGCAGCAAAACATATTTATGCAATTGTTACAATGACAGTGTACAGTTTTTATACTTTTACATACATACACAGGGAATTCTTAAGGTCTGAAACAACCCTCTCAAATCAGAGGAGTTCGCCGTGTTAGTCTGTAGTCGCAAAATAGTAAGGAGTCCAGTAGCACCTTTAAGACTAACCAACTTTTTTGTAGCATAAGCTTTTGAGAACCACAGTTCTCTTTGTCAGATGCAACCCTCTCAAAATCCACATACTCTTTCTCCATGAATGGTTTATGGTACCATCACAATCAGTATGTATGATCAGTTTCAAATGTCTTGCTACTTAAAGCAACACAACTTTTTGCACTGTGCTGAAGCATAAAAATACAGCTAATGTGCCCTGCATCTAACACATCATTATGGCACTATGTTTACATGGCATTGATGTAGCTCTGATAAGAGATCTGGGAAAATCCAAAATTAAGGACATCTAGGCTTCAGGCAGGTGCAAATATAGGGCATATTTACCAGCGAGTAAGGCACATTGAACTGGATAGGTCCACATAATTTGCAGGAAGTAGAATCTTTTCTGCAAGATGCTGATGAGATATTAAACACTCTTTGCTGATGTATTTGGCTATATGCATACTAAAGAATATAGATTATATCACATGTGTCATACTTGGCCCACAGCTATAGATATGACACACTGCCCTTCAGCACCTGCATCTTTTACTTCATTGACTGTTTTTTGCTCATCTTTAAGCAGCATTATTAAGAAACACACCAAATGGAAGTGCAATCTGTTGCCCAAGAAATGGCAACTGCTGTGAGCAAGCGCAAAGCCCTAGGAAGTAAGGAGCTAGGGATGCTAGAGCAGGTGTAAAGGTGGGGCGGGGGGCAATTGGATCAAGATGAGGAGCTTCGTATCTCTTTTCCATGTTGTTTGTTTTTCAGTCTCATCCACAGAAAGAAGTAGCTACACATTAATTTACATCAAGGAAAGATGCAGCAAGTTCTGCTATAAGATCAGGAAGCATTTTAATACTTCCAGTGATTCAACTAAGAGCAGTTTGAACCATTGACAAAGATGTAACCAGTATTAGAATCTCTCCTACGCATTGCTCAGCTGAATGCATGGTACTAAAATAGCATTTGCCTTGAAAGAATACTAGTCTTTCCATTGACTGTTTAAAAAGGAAAATCATTTTTCTAAAATAGAACATTTCCAGTATGATGAAAAGACTCTTCTTCTTTTTTGACAGGTTACTCTAAATCTGGCAATGAACCATGTTTTATTGCAATATTTGATTAAAAGATCTTTTTAAGAGAAAGAGGGACGATGTTCAAATTTACAAATGTACAGCATTAAATTATGACAAATGTGTATAATTGAAATGTGATTTGCTACTTCTAGCCAATGCATTTGAATATAACTTGCAGAACATTGTTGTTTAAAAACCATTGTTATGCCAGAATTATACTGACAAGAAAGAAAGAAAGAAAGAAAGAAAGAAAGAAAGAAAGAAAGAAAGAAAGAAAGAAAGAAAGAAAGAAAGAAAGAAAGAAAGAAAGAAAGAAAGAAGAATGTCAGGTCCCCGTCTGGGCGCAGCTACTTCTGATGCCCTGCTGCCTGTTGGGGGCTTCAGGTAAGCAGACTTGCCTCGCCTCGGCTGGGGCGCAGCTGCACTTGGCCTCTTGGCATCTTGCTGGGGCTTTAGATCAGTGGACTTGCCTTGCCTCGGCTGGGGTGTAGCCACACGGGGCACTCTTGTGCCTGACAGGTGCTTTGAGGAGGCTGCCTTGAGGCTCGTCACCAGCATTGGGTTCGTGGCTGGAGGGGGGATATACATCATCCATGCACCCTCTTGTCCACTTGATTGCCTGCTGCCTCCCACTCCCTTCCATACACAGCCCAGTTCTCGTTTTTGTTTTTGTTCCCGTTCTCGTTCTCGTTCTCGTCGTTGTCCTCCTCTTCTTCCTCCTTGCTCTCAACACCACATGCTCGCTTCTCTCTTCACCCTCTCCTCAACTCTCCACCCCCGGCTCCCTACTGAGCCTGCTTATATAGGGCTTCCTGCTCTGCTCTGCTCTCCTCCATTCATCTCCTGGGCTGATTGTTCCTGATCTTGGCTAGCTGGGGAGGCCTCCAGGTGTCCCTCCTTCTCCTAGGCTGAGTGCCTCTGATCCAGACCAGCTAGGGGGCTCCCAGGTATCTCCCCAGGTCTGGCCTCTCCCTTTTCCCTTATTCCCTACTTGGAGGATGGGGCTTGCAGGGCCTTTCCAGGCAAGGTGGCCTGGTAGCTGCCTCTCCAGGGGCGTTTGTGCAGCTTGACAGGTCCCCTGGGCCAGTGGCATTTCTGTGTAGGCGTCTGTGGGCTGCCTACTTGCCCATCTGTGGCTCCCCCATGCCCCGCTCTCTGCCTGCTGCGGTGGTAGCAAGTCCAGGAGGTGCAGACAGCTCATCCCCAGAGAGAGAGAGAGAAAGAAAGAAGCTAGTGTTGGGGGGCTTTTATCTTAGAACACTAAGATAGACAATAACAGATTTTCATAAGATGATGGTTGATTTGACCAAGTGACTACAGGCTTCTTAGTTACTGTTAAAATATAAAAAAATCTGGGGCCACCCAATAGAATAACACATAGCATTTCTCAGAAAAGCAACATATTTCAATCAACACTTGTATAAATCTTAAGGATATTTTGTTATTTTACAAAATAAATTTTAATAATTAGTTTTGTTATAATAAGTAAGAATTATTCTTTTCTGAACAGTTTCAACATTGCCCTGAAAGAATTTTTAACTGCACCATCTTCCTGGTCCACACAGACTGTTAATTTCTTTTCTAAGCCATCTTGTGAGCCATTTAGCTAAGAGACAGAATACAAACTGTACAATTAAATAATACATTTATGATGCAATCCTAAACAGAGTTACTTCATTCTAAGCCCACTGAAAGCAATGTGCATAGACTGGAGTAACTCTGCTTAGGATTGCACTGTTAGTTAAGATGGTGACAGTCCAAATTCTACAGATACCAAATCAGAAATATTTCATTCTTCCAGTTTAAGCAAATCATAATTTTTGCTGTAGTCTAAAGATTCACAACCCAAATCCCAAATCAATGTGGTCAACATCAAATATGTCAATGAAATATGCTAGGCTAAACTTGCTTAATGTAAGAGCCACATAGAATAGATGTTAGATGTTTGAGAGCAACAAGACATGATGCATTGAAGGGACTTCAGAGGAAGAGGCGGTTTTGGAGGGCATACCCTGAAAGTATCATCACAGGAAGGGATGATGTCACATCCTTGCAAGGCACCGTCCCCAAAGTCTCCTGGCTCCACCCACAAAGTCCCCAGGTATTTTCTTAGACCTGAGAACGCCAATGTTTTTATTGAAGATATAAAAGACTTGGAAAGAAAGAAAGAAGGAAGGAAGGAAAAAAGGAAAGGGGGGGAGGGACTGAAAGACATGGAAAGGAAGGAAGGAATCTGAAAAGGGGATGTTAAAATGCATATGTGGTAGAGGGGAAGAACAGAGAATGGAAATGGCTTGGAAAGGAAGCCAAGGAGGGAGGCACTGGGATCGTTTGCCTTGCTACTCTTAAGTGAAATACACAGTGAGGGTTTGGGGGGAGGGGAAAGGAAGAGTTGAGTATGAAGAACAACCTGAAAGTGGCTGTTGCTAGGCAATCATAACAGTAAGGTGGTGGCTGGTGATCTCCAAGATCTCTCTAAGCAAGAGAGATCATTTCTCTCAGAGAAAATGGCTACTATGGGCTTTGACCTGTATGGCATTATACCCTGCTCAGGTCCCTCCCTCCCACAAAATCTGCCCTTACCAAGCTCTACACATCAAATCTCCAGGAATTTCCCACCTAGGAGCTGGCAACCCATGATAACAATTTATCCAGTATTCCAGCTTGGTTCCTGTCACCAAAAGGGCCCATTAGAGGGATGTTTTGGCCTTTGAGGGAGGACTCATTGGGGCCAGGCCCAGAAGAAACCACTAGGTGGCTTGATACTACATGACTTGCATGATTCACCCAGGCCCAGCTGCTTGCTACTGTTCAACAGAAGTCCCCCTTCAAAAGCCAGTGTAGTGTAGAGGTTAGAGTTTCAGAGTAGGATGTGGGACACCTGGGTTCAAAGCCCCACACTGCTGTGGAAGCTCACAGGGGAGAGGCTACTGGGGAGGGAAAAGGGGAAAGGTGAAGACAGGGAGGCAGACGAAGGTGGGTGGGAAGGAGAGAAGGAAGCTGGAAAAGTGAAAGAGAACATGGTGAGGGATGGGGAAATGAGATGTCTCCTCACAAGTCCTTGCAGGTCTCCACTAGTTATATATTAAAAATTAAAAACATATCACTACAACATTCACTACAATTCCTGAAAATATGTTAAACAAAGAATGGTCAGGGAGTGCCATGCCTTCATTAGTTATCCCAATTAAGGCTATAAATATGTTTTAACCTGTAAGGGGATAAATATCTTTGGCACTAGATCTTGAAGAAAATTTCCTTTTCCTTGCAGTTTTCAAGCAGTGAGCTGAGATCTATTTCAGTTTTTTCATCTGTGAATGTCCAGGTCCTTTCATCATTCTGGTTTTTTCCAAATTAAAAAAAACAGATTTAATACAAAATTTTAATGTATTTCTTCACTAAGTTCCTCTACCATATTTGCATACTTCATCACCACCAAGTGGAATAAAAAGGTGAAACTCCTAAAAGAGGCAAGCAAAGTAGAAATATGGAAGAAGAGAACTCCACAATGTTGGGGGATGATGAAAAGCCCCTACTGCTCGGTGAATGCCTGTAGATTGTGATCTAGTTGATAAAATGTTACTCTGCCATTAAAAAAAATTCAAGAACAGACCTTAAGTAAGGCCTTTCATGATTAAATACCCTTTCAGCAACAATAATTTGTCTGTTGATTTGTAGCCATTTTTATTACAAAATGTTCTAATGTTACCAGAAAATAATATATTGTTTAGAAAGCCTGACTGATATCATCATCACTTAGTAATAATATGCTAAACTCCTAGCTAATTTTTAACGAACCTTAAAGATTTGAACTAGCAACAAAATGGTTACTGAGAATCAATAGAGTCTGGAATCTTTGTTTATTTTATTTAAAAATGCAAATCCCACTTTTCCAACTTTTTGTAGTGACTAAAAATAGGAAGCAAATCAAAACACAATTGATACAAATATGTTAAAACTACATAAAAACAAATTAAAAAGCCATTACAAGATTAACCACAATCAAAGAATTCATCATTAGCAGAAAATACCTTTCTCCTATCCTTTCACTGTAAGAGTGACCCCTTTTGCCTTCTCCCAGTTTTATTTTCTTTTAGATTTTTGTTTTGCAGACATTATTATTGATATTGGGGTTACTGGTAGGTATATTATCCTCCAGGTGGGTCCTGTGGTTCTCCCAGAATTACCATTGATCTTGGGACATTGTCAAAGCAAGTTATTGTATAGCTTAATTGGAACAGAAACAGAAAATACTGTGAAAATACTCAATGGTTTGAAGCAACATTGAACTGGAGTGTTTTGAGTTGAAACAGGTAGGTTATGAAATTCGGTAGTATACATAATCCAACACGATTATAACAACAGTGCCAACAATATGCATTCATGGCACGTTGCACATGTAGATACAACCAAGTCATTTCTATGATAATATATCCTCTGTACACTAACTTTGTTATATCACTTTTTATACATACCTTCTTTTTTATCCTCCAGAGCAATCTTCACCTTTGTATCTGTGATATCCTTGAAAGAGGCCAGAAAGAGAACTACATCCCCTTTTTCATTCTTAATAGGGACAATGTCCAATAGGCACCAAAATGAAGACCCTGCATGGAAAATAATATGTTTCATTGAAACAGCTGCTGTTTGGAACATTTTAAAAAATCTAAAATATTAAAGTCACAACTAGAGATGGACACGAACAGCAACACGAACAAAAAGAAGCCATGAACAGCCCAATCTGCTGTTCGCGAACAAGCTGTTCGTGAGGCCCCATTCTAAATGAACAGGTGGTTGTTGCAAGCCTCGTTCATTGCTGTTCGTTGTTGTTCGTCAAGCCAGACAGTCTGGCACCTGCAATCAATTCCCTTGGCAACTTAGGCAGGGATTGTTTGAACTCTGTCTGAACTCCTGCTGTTGCCTTGTAAACCGCAATCGAAGCCCAATTTAGCTTGATAGGCAGGTCTTCCTTTCAAGTGTGGAGCTCCAAATTTTTACAAGGGAGCAAAGAGCAGGGGGGAGGGGGGCTCCCAGCTCTGGTTTTGCAGACAGTGGAGAGGGAGAGACAGCTGCTGTTGGCATTTTGATAAAGAGAGTGCATTGGAGCTTGAACTTTCCTTGTGTGTGGTAGGATAGGGATCTACCCCTTCAGGTTCCAGGGCTGCTGCCAGGATCTGGGCCAAGCTATTATTTATTATTGGTACCTTTCCTGCTGCCTGCTCAGGTCATATTTCTGGGAGTGGTGCACTAGGGATCTTGACCAAACTTGGATGATGGCTGAAGGAGAGCCTGCTGGCCCCCACAAACATCCAACCACAAACATGTTCATGAACAGGTCATGCTCGTAAGTGTTCATCATGAGTCCCTCTTCATGGATGGCAACAACGCACATTATGTTCGGGGTTTTTTTTCCTGTTCAAGCCCATCTCTAGTCACAACTATCATAATTCCAAACCCCCTCCCAAACCTTATTTAAAAAGTCAAGAGTTAGAAAATCACAGATGTTCCACTCTCAGTAAAGCTTCTTGCATTATTGGCCAACCCTTGGTATAATGCTTATTTCTCTGAAAGCAAATCACCAATTTAAATGCAATATGCATCTCTGGGGATCATTAATAGAATGTAATGAACCTTCTTTCTTTTCTCACATCACATTTTCCTTTGAACTTTTAATGGAGTCCTGTGTTTCCACTTTAATGGAATGTCTCCTACTATGTTAACTCTGACATCTGAAGCGTGTTTGTTCTGAAATGCCATTGGTTCAGATTATCAGCTCTTTTCCTTCTTTCTCCACTCCCACGTATCCTTGGCTGCAGACCAGATAATGTCTCAGTCCACTTAACAGAAGCAAAAGCATCGCTCCTCAAATCTCAGCTGTTAAATATAAGCAATCTGAAAGTCATTAAATGCTTGAATTCTGTGCAAGAGAATATATGATATCTTTTGCTTATGAGAATTACCATAATAAACGTATTTCATACTTGGTGTTAATTGCCCTGTAGCAGCATGGCAGGATTATTTCAACATACTTCTCTAAAATGCACACAACTAAATTTGTCTGTTTAAAATAACTGATTTTTTAAAACAAAACGATTATGCTGTATTTAATATACATGGCATGTTTTTATTACTGTAAATAATATAAACAAGTTTCAGTTCACAGGGCTATTTCAGGAAAAACATCTCCAATTATTTCTTGCACTATGAAAAGAATATATTACTGAAACAAAAAGAAAATTGAATGGACATCAATTTTATAAAGTCTATAGTACAAGCAGGGGACCTGCAAGGACTTGTGTGGGGTATCTCATTTTTCCCACCCCCACTTCGCCTTCCTTGGCAGTCCCTTTTCCTGCTTCCTTCTCTCCTGCCCACCCACCAGCCAACCTACATTTACCTGCTTCCCCCATCTTCTGCTTTCTCTCCTTCCTTCCCCCTGACACCTTCCACCTGGGAATACAATGTGCCAGTTACACAGAACCAGCCACCTTGCAGGGCCCAGTTGCACAGTGGGGAACTAAGGATGGAGATCTTCCAGTGGAAAAGTCTTCTACTAATTGCCAGGGGAAGACCTGGGAACCCCACCAGGTCAGGCCTAGTTGCATGGTAGGGAACCTACACAGACTTGTGGGTGAGGAGACTCACTTTCCTCTGTATCTTCCCTGCATTATTATTTTCATTTCACTAAGTGCACATGAGCTCTGAGCGCTGACACAACAATGTCACTTCTGGAAGAAACATCATTGCATTAGTGCCAGGACAGTGCATGCTGTGCATTCTCTGGGCAGCCATAAACTTGACCAGTGAGCAAGCAGGGGAGATTGCCCACCACCAGTGGGCACCTGGGATCCTGGGATCCCTAGCTATCCACCAACCTACCTTTTATCTGTCCCTCCATCTTCAGCTATATCTTTCATTTACTTCATTTATACCCCAACTATCTCCACAATGGGGAGCCAAAACAGCTTATATCTTTCTCCTGTCCTCCATTTTATCTTCACAAGGTTGCCAACTCCAGGATGGAAAATTCCTGGAGATTTGGGTGCGGTTTATGGAAGGGGAAATTTGGGAAGGAGTTTCATTTTCTCCAGGGGAACTGATCACTGCAGTCTGGAAATCAGTTGTAATTCCAGTAGAGCTTCAGGCTTCACCCTACTTGCTAGACTGCCAGACTCTCTCTGTCTCTCTCTCAATAATTTCACCCACTCTGTTTTCATCTCTGTAATGTTGGAAGGGCTTCATGCTCATGATTGGTGTGCAAATAAGAGATGGATAAAGGAACATCTTGTTAGAACTTAGACGTTCCAGTGAAGGATGAAAGGAATTGGGAGAAATTAACTTTTTAAGAAATGTGCCAACCTTAAATGAAACTATTAAGGAAGGGAGCCCAGCCTTTTGCCCTATTCTGTATTTTTATCAACAGTGCCAGGAGGGTGAGGCACTGCCTCATGATAAAGTGGTGTCCTGGGGTTATGAGCAAGAATGTTTTATTCTTGAATATCAGCCAGAGCTTTTGTTTCCATAATAACCTTACGGAAAGTCAGCTGATGGAATCCACCCTGGTGAATATTGCCTTGCATCTGCTTCCAGTTGCTATCCTCAGTTCTTCAAAGCATTAAGTCATTTTCAGAACTCCCTAGAAATAGTCACAAATCCCACAATTATCATAATTCAACCAAAGGTTGAATTATGCCCTGTCTAATAACTTCCAGTAATTATGCCCCATCTAATAACTGGATTTTTTTAAAAAAGCTGTGTCTGTTCAAACAGGAGTTAGTGCATAGCTACATTACAAACTTTTATCAACTTTATTTAAATACAAGGGCTTTCCCCAAAGAATCCTGTAGAGTGCCAGTGATAAAGCTCCTTCATCCCCTTCATAGACCTACACTTCCCAGTACTCCCTGCATTGAGGGTATTAAACCAAACCTATTTCTATCCTAGGGTAAACTTACTTGAGCAGTTTCTGGTTCTGCTCTCATCATGTCATGATCCAACAGCGTAGCAATCATGGTGCTCATCGATCAATATGCCACTCATATTGCTTATGAACAGCTCGAGCCTGTTAAATGGGCTGCTAGCCACCTCTGCGCATGAACAGTTGGAGACACAAAAAATCTATTTGTGATAATAATCCCCCCATGAATGCCAATCATTTAAAGGAGGAATACAATTAAGTTGCATTTTTTTCTGCAAAACACCCCCATTTCTTGTCATGTGGTATTAATCCAAGTCTGTCTGACAGCACAGTTTAATAGCTGCTGATTTGTTTGAATCTGCAGCAGATTTCTTTTAAATAGATTGGTTTGCTGCTGCTCAGGTAGCTTCCTTATCCAAAGGCTCTGGTAAGGCCATCTTTTCATAGATGCCAGTCACTGAGTACCCACTAAAGGCAGCCAGTGTATCACATTTAAGCAATTTCCCCTACAATGCACGTGCAAAAGGGAGTGGTTTGAGCATTTCAATTACCTGACCCTGGCCCTCGGGGTAAGTTTATGTTTCTTTATTGTGCGGGTGCAAAAGTGGTTGCATGGCAGAAGAAAATGAAACTCATCCATCATGGCTACTACCCAGCCGTGGCAATGCTCAACGCAGGTGGTAAACAGCAAAGGTGAGATGAACTGATCTGCAGTTCAGCTCACAAATTGGCTGCAGCTGTCAAACAAGATATGTTTGCTTTCTGAACATGTTAACTATGAAGTTCTCAGAAAACCCAAATTAGGGGTTTCATTCCATACTTACGCTTGCACAGCATGCAGACAGCAAGTACAGTACAACTGATCTGCAGACTACAGCGATCAGTTACCCTGGAGAAAATGGTGCTTCAGAGGGCAGACTCTATAGTATAAAATGGGTTTTTGGTGAACCTCATCCCCAAATTATTTCACATTCTTTTTGAAAATATGTACAGAAGCAGTGAACCAGGCGGTCATTCCAGAACTTTGCTTAAAAAAACCATGAGAAACATTTAATACTTTTTGAATGAAAAAGTCAGACACTTTAATGCCATCATTTACTTTCAGACCTTCACTGATTCCTTGCCTTTTAACTTGTTGGAAAATAGATATATTGACAACCCAGAGTCCTTTCTTTGTACACCACCAGTAAGTGAAAAATTGTATGGACATGTAGCTTTATGTGACATGGCACTTCAAACAAAAAATTCTCTTGTGTTCTTTCTTTTTAGAAAGCTTTTCACAAGAAAGGATTTCCTTTCTTGCTTCAATAAGTACACACAAAGGGTACTTCCACTGTCAACAATCACTGACTAAGATCTCCTTCATGAGTTTATCTTTTTTATTGCCCCTGGTGACATTCTCTAGGAGAAAATAATCTTGTCCCACATACAGCAAGATCTTAAGGTTCAAAATACAGTTATTCATCTTTAGGGTTAAGTACACTATAAAAGAACAATGAGTCTGACAGTGTGAAGATCATGTTATACAAAGTTATAAAATTATGACACCCAAACTCAACTAGCAAGAACTCTCATACAAAGCCAAACCAGGCGTGATATGTTTAATATGTCATCCTAAATTGTTTATGCTCTGTTTCAGAATTGTTTCAGCACTATATTGGATTTCTGCTTGTTTTAAATTTCTGCAAGCCATACCCCATTTTATTGTTAACTGAATGTCTCAGCTGTTGATTATACACTTTGTAATATGCATTGGCTGTCTGAGAGAAAGGCAGTCTATAAATCTATCTATATAAAGACAAGTATCCTTCCTGACTGACTCATCAATGCCCAGCTTGAACCCCTGGACCTAGAAACTTGATATTTGGGAAGAACATACCTTTCATGATGTAAACATCCACTAAGAAGGGATTTTAAGAAATTTGCCCCCTAAGGGGGTAAAAAGGGGTAAAATGTGTTTTCCCAAAGGGATACAGCTTCCCTGTGTGGCTGGCAGGCTGCTGCCTGCTTACACCCCCACCCACTGCCAGCTCAGCCACTCTTCCCTGATTGAGCCAGCCTTTCAAAGTCATTTGCATATTGCAGGCTGGTTGGGGCTCACAACATTCCACACCTCCCCCTTCCACTGAGACAGTTGGTACTATGGTATTATACTACAAAACCAACTAAAAACCAAAACCAAAAAATGTTACATACCCATAAGTATTATAACTGGATTTAAAGTATTTAAATACCATAGTGAAGCATGGGTATCAAGCTAGTAAACAAACAAACAAACAAATAATGAGAATAGGCCGTTGCTCTGATTACATGTTAATTGAGGTGTATTTTTAAAGTAAAGGAGGATAATCCCTCTCTGTGACCACTGCCTATTACCCCAAATACTTGTCTCAGCTTCCCAACTAAGCTCACTTCTAGTATTGAAGCTGACTGAAGGAAAAAGACTTTTTGCTATGAATGGATTACAGCCCACCTGTATGCCCTATTTGGTTCTAAAATTGACCTCACTCATGCTCCTACTGCCACTTTATACTAAGGAATTCTATTATTATACCTAAATGGCATTAAACAAATGTGTTTGCTATCCTCAACATCTGTTTGGTCCAGAAAAAAGAAATTTTCTTGTCTGCCCTTTTGTCCGCAATTTCCTTACTGTAAAATAAAGAATATACTATCAACATTTGAGATTTTTCAATTCTAATCTCCTAAAGAACTTAGAAAAATACTTTAGTCTTACCATATTTCTCTATGGTATGTTAGTCTCAGGAACTATGGCCTACCCAAGGCATTCTAAGGATTTGAAACTTAATGTATTTTTTTTTGAACAACCAATCCTAACAATAGCTCCTCCATGCTATGCAACTTTTCATCAGGACTCTGTTTTCAAAAATAAACATAATAAAACCCTAAACTTGTATGACAACAGATGCTACAAACTGTTTTGGGTTCCCATTGGTGAGAAAAGTGGGGTATAAATATGTAAATAAATAAATCAGCACATTTATTCATTTATTTCCCTCCTAAATTTCCTTGTAGCCTCCTCTTCTTCATTGCTTATTGTAGAAGTACAAGACAAGTCTTCAGAGCTATAGACATTCTTGCTCATTTATATAAAAAATATGACTGGGACTGGGTTGTGAGATGTATATTGTGAGCTTCATTTATCTTACCTATGCTCCATTTATCATACCTATGCTTCATGAGTTTCCAAAGATCTATCAGCATAATAAGCCTTGTTACAGGAGCATTGTGCCAAACATCTCTTCTAGATATTACAGATTGACTGAATGACATTTGAAGTCATGATCCTTTATCTTGGCACTTGGTAGGTGAAAATGTGAAGTCTCATGTTGCAAAGACCATAAATACAAAGTTCCAACTTTCAAGGGCAGAATAGCTTTTCTACTTATTGAGGCTATGCTATCAAAAATAACTTAGGCTCTCCATTGACTATGTCTGAATCTCTGCATAACCTGCTTCTCTTGATGGATTATGTTTTTTCAAATAGCTTCATAATTTCTTGTCAATGTATTTTATAAAAGAGGGATTATAATAAAATTCATAATAACGTTTATCATGTTTTTGAACATACATAATAGAGAACTGGTATAACAGATTCTAATTCTACTCACTTACTCAATAGGGTCATTGTAAAGATTTAAAAAAAATTATGAACTACTAAATTGCCTGGTATCACCAGTTGTCATAAATGGACCCACGCTTTACTAGCCCATGCACCGGATGTCTTGGGCCCTGTGCTGTTCTTCCTTCTTGCTATAGTCACCAGCCACTGCCATCTCATTAATGATATCTTTTATACTGCAAATAGTATAAAATGCAGCCACAAGGCTCTTTTTGTTTATTTGTTTAGCTTATTTATATCCTGCCTTTCTCAATGAGACTCAAGGCAGATCACAGACTACACAGAGGGAATGAAAAAATGTAATCATACAGCACGGGACATTGAATTAATAATGCAGTAGGACTAGGAGTACAAAATTGAATAATATGTGCAACAATGTGATCACACAGTATAAGATATACAACAAACGAATGAACAGTACAATAGGACGAGGAATAGAAAATTAAATGATAGTGTGCAGAAGAACAAACTGCCTAGGCCAGCATATTGTGAGAAGTTTGGAATGTGGGCTTACAAAGATACGGACATTGCCGTTCTGCCCTAGTACAAATCAATTCCATTACAAGAATGCCTTTTTGAACTTTTTTGTTTTGCATATTTTGCAGAATGATAGCACTGTGGGAGCTTTCCTAACCTCCTTAAGCAGGCTCTTCCGTAAGGTGGATACAGAGAATGTGCAAGAGTGGGCAGTGGCTGAACTTTCCAGTTTGCATAGAGGAACCTTTAAAAGCTTCAGATAACCAAAGCTGCTGTGGCAGAGTGTAGTGGGCAATGCTGGCAGGTATGTAGGTCCTAGGCCTCGTCGTAGGTCCTCATAAGTAAGAAACAGTATCTTGTATTGAGCCCTGTGACTGACTGGCAGCCATTGGAGTGTTTGCCAGGTATTTTACCTGGTACTCACTAGTAATTGTACTGCTGGATTCTGTACCATTAGAGTTTTCAAGCTGACCCATGTAGAGTGCATTCCAGTTGTCTAACCTTTAGGCTCTTAAGTGAATCAGACAGTGTCAGACCCCACTGATAGCGAATAGCACATTCTTCAAGTCTTCAATGTCCCCAACCAGCATTCTCTGTCTTACCAGAATTCAGTTTCAGCTTGTTCACCCTTCATCCATTAACCCCAGCAGCAAGGCACTGGTTCAAGATCTCTATAGAATCATCAAGTGATTTGGACAAAGAGTTACAGAACGGGTTGTCATAAGCATATTGATGACAGCCTACTCCAAAACTGTGAATGCTTTCTTAGAAGGGTTTTACACAGAAGGGGATAAGACTGATCCTTGTGAAACCTTGCAAGGCAAGTCCTACGCCAGTGATAGTTGGTCTCCAATAGCAACGCTGCGAGTCCTACTGATTTCTGTAGGAGTTCCCAATGGAATGTAGGGAGCAGAAAACTTTGGCAGGCAACTGACAGGCAATATTTGGGGTGTACATGTTCTCTATCCCCTCCGGCCATGAGGGAGCATCCTACCCTTTGAAAAACATCTCTTCAATAGGAAAAGGCGATTGTTATTACTGCCTGACATTAATGGGCACTGGATGGATCTTTCGCTCAGTAGTAAAGCATTTGTATTATATGCAGAAACTCCAAAGTTCAGTTTAAAGGAAAGAGAAATATTGCCATTCAAAGTAGACAATGCCAACATTAATAGACCAATGGTCTGACTCAGTATAAGGCAGCTTTATGTGTTCAAAATTTAAAGCACATTGAAGTTTACAATATCTCCGTAGCCCTCCATATACAGTGGGGTATGCTACAACGCTTAAAAAATATACCTTAAGGAAAATCCAAAGTTTATTACAATCATGGCCGCAAATCCTTTCATAGATCTTGTCATTTTATTGCCTTCCAATACTAAAGTAGATTCCTAAATGATAAATTAGGCTTAGCTCTCAGCAGAAGACTGTCTTCTGAGTAAACTCTGAGGGCCAAGCTACAAGTGACGAATGACACTTGAACAGCAAATGGATGAAGTGGAGGGCAAGTGAACAGGGAGAAATACACTTGCCATTCAAGTGTCATTCGTCACTTGTAGTTTGGCCCTGAGTAAGCTACTGTCTAGACCACATTACTTCAATTTCCCAGGGATGGACAGAGACTTTTTATATGATTGAATGCTTTATTTCTTTAAAAAAATCTGAACAGATAAAACTTAGTATATCATGGAGGTAGCTTTTGTAGAATCCTTCTCCATGACATCTCACTGTCTATGTGAAGAGATTCTTTTTTTGCTATTGAAGAAAATTGAATTAAGTGATCTAAAATAGTACAGTATCACTTCTTCAGCTACTTCTAAGAACTTAGTATTAAATTCCATGAGATAATCCTTATTGTTAACACAGCAAAACTTAAGTTGTATTCATCCATATTTTATCCAGTATTCTTTCCCCAACACCTCTTTATAGAGGCAACAGTCATGAACATGGCTAGCAACCCTTAAACCCAGTTGATGTGGGAATGAAGCACTTGTAACACTGTGTTGGATCATACCTTTATGATATAGTCATTTCTATGAATTATATCTATAGCACAGCTTTTTAAATGGATACTCAAGGCTGTGTATTAAAGCAGAAAGTGCAAATGAGGCCTTCTATATGTTTTGTCCTGGTTAGTATGGTAAAGTATTGTTTTTAAAATTAGTTTGCCTTTGTTCCTTTCAGCCAATATCATTTAAAATATAGTTACATAAAACAACCTGATATTTTTGCTGTCTACAAACATGGAGGAAAAACATTCACATGTTATATTCATTATGAAGGTCCAGAAGCTTGAATTTTAAGACAGGGGTAATGCATAGGGCTGGGATTCAACAGGCTAGATAAAATTCTCAGATTAAAATCAAATAAAAACAAAATACACTCAGAAAATAGAGTCAGTGATTTAGACTTATCTTTCCTGATAGTTCTTGCCTAGCCCACTGGGGTGCTTCTTATCAAACTTTTTAAATGCTCTGTATTATAAATTCAGAAGATATGTGCCTGAAACGACTATTTGGAAGCAAGGCTCCACTGTAAGTGTGTCATAGCTGTCAATTAGGGAACTCAAACTTGCTACAGGTTCTAGGTTTAAAATTACAGAACAGCCTGACATTATATTTCATTTTTTACTGCTATGTCCCAAGGCTTTCTGCTCCTTCTAAAATAACCCATAAAATACATTAAAATGCTTGCAGTGTATGGCACAAAATCTCAAGAATAATAAGCACTTCCATATAAAGACTTATATCCATTAGTATTATATACAAGAAAAGAAAAAGAAGAAAAAACAACCCCGGCTATTTTCTCCTTTTCATTTTCTCCACCGCTGGGTAAGAGAAGAGCTGGGAAGTCTCAGTGCTATCTTGATTTTTACATTACATCTACTGCAAGGAACTTCTTTTAAAGCATATATACAGAAATAGACCAGTTTGTCTGTCAGAAGGGCCAAGGCCTCTGACCTTCCCACAAAATAACCTTTGGAGAAGCAGAATCCAAAGGTAGATGCCATTTTCCTGCCACAAACTTGTGCGTGTCATTTAAAAAAATAATCTTTTTGGTTTTGTTTTACTTTATTGCAGGGCTTTTTTCTGGGAAAAGAGGTGGTGGAACTCAGTGGGTTGCCCTCAGAGAAAATGGTCACATGGCTGGTGGCCCCGCCCCCTGATCTCCAGACAGAGGGGAGTTTAGATCACTATCAATCTAAACTCCCCTCTGTCTGGAGATCAGGGGGCGGGGCCACCAGCCATGTGACCATTTTCAAGAGGTGCCGGAACTCCATTACCCCGCGTTCCAGCTGAAAAAAAGCCCTGCTTTATTGTACTAAAACCTCTAGTGAAAAGGAAGGACAAATTATAGCTGTTCAGAAAAATTAGGAAAGAGTTTTCTGCAATGTATTATTATTTGGTTAACTTCTATAGGGTGCGTCCTCCCACCTTTACCCCAGCACTCAAAAGGGAGCCACTGGAAGGTCTTCCTTCTGAGTGACAAGTTCATGCCTCTAGGACCCTGGTTCATGCATTCTTCATCCAGGAGAACGTGGTGGTAGAAAAACTCAGTTCCAAGAGAAAATCAGTACAGTAAGCATAGGGAAGGAGTAGAACATTTCCCCCTGCCATTCTAGTTTTCTGCTTGAGTTGAGTGTTTCATGCAGAGGAAGCTGTCATGCTGCACTTGCAGTCTGAAGAAGTGTGGTCACAGAGGTAGTGTTAGGCATGGGCATCTGGGGCTGCTGCCCTTGGACCCATGCTGGGACACCACTGCCCCCAAAGCCCTCAGTCACTCCACACAAGAAGGAGGTGAACATCTGGCTGGAGAAGCCCCTCAGCCTCACCTTGTGGGGAGGAGGTACTTGGCTAGCAGGCCAAGCCCCCCAGCTGAGTTGTGATAGGTAACTCAGCATGCCTTGGACATTGGGGTGGTGTATGTCTCTCTCTATATACATTACTCTCTTGATAAGTAAGCTGCGTTTCTTTGTCTAAGTGGGAACACCTCCTCCTGACTCCTCTCTCTTTGTTTTCTTTGGGATATTCCTTCTTCTTGCCCCATGGCCTTAAATGGAAGGATGTATTTTTCAGAGCTCTTACCATGAAGGCCTCATCCACAGACCCACCATAGTTAGTTGGCCATGATATCATATAGGACAAGTAAAACTTTAGACTAGGACTCTTTCCTTATCCTGCAAGATACTGCTGTGAATGGAATCTACTTCAATAAACTGTAAGATCTATCTTTTCTGTAGTTTAATTGCCTGAGAATTAATTACTGCATGTTGGAGAAAATGCTTCTGACTGGGTAACTCTGCTACTGAACAAAATACAACTATTTCTAATAAGCTACATAGCGTGTGGAGGAGGTACCTGGCTAGTCAGAGAAGCCCCTCAGCCACATGGTTACGCCTTGCATGGCTGGCTAGAGGGCCTGGATGTCCCTCCCTCCCTCTACAGTGATTATGAGGCCCCATCCTTGAATTCTGCCTGAGGCCCCAGATTCAGTGTGTCATCTATTCTATCATCGTAGTGTTCTGCCTTCTCATTCTACTGCATGTGTGAACCAGACCTATATGATTTTCACTGAGACATCCAAACATGGGGAAGTAAAGGCTAAAGACATTCAAGTCTAGATTCTTTTATTTTCCTTTTCATATTTTCAGATCCCAGCAGCAGGGTAGTGGCAGATACACCCTGTGAGAAATGTTGACTACATTTCAAGATGAGGCTTCCACTTAACGAATGTAAAAATTTGTGCGATACTCATAACCTATAGGCTATTTTATACGTGTGTTGGCAATGCCATTCCAAGCGAAAAGATCTGTGGTGTATAACCTCAGACACATATAAGTCGAAAGACATATTTTTCAAGTTCAGAAACTTTCACTTAGAATGAATAGTTCTCTTAAACAGCTTCTGTAATTTACTTATTGCTACTTTTGATAATTTTTAATCATAGAAGCAAAAGAAAGTTGCTGGGTTTTTTTCCTGGATGGCTTAAGCATGATTTGGGAAAATCCACTTTCAACCAGGACTAGGGAAGCCTTAGATGGGAAACTGGATAGAAATCTGAGGGCTAAAACTTGTGCAAAAGGAGGTAAATAACCTCTGGATTTTTTTTTAAATAGAATGCTTTATATTCTAAAATCAAGCTCTTGTTCTTCAAATAGAAGTTGTATTTACAATTACAAAGGCTTTTTTCAAAACTTTCCGGTGAAATAAATCACTGCCCTCTCCCTGAGAAGCTTTAATTTAAATTAATTTAATTTCTAACCCGCCCTCCCCACGAATAGGCTCAGGACGGGTAACAACATTATTAAACTACAACAACAATAAATACAGTATAAATACAAAGTAAAACTCAGTTTAAAACCATAAAAACATATTCAACAGTGGCAAAGATGTTAAGACCATATATTTCTTTGGCAATCAGAGAGGGTAGGAGAGGCAGGTCATAGAAGTTTCAGATAACAGCAGACCACGGCCACAGCAGAGAAGCAGACCAAGTAGCCCACCCAGACCTCAACCACTGCCATAGGCCTGGCGGAAATCTCCATCTTATATGCCGGGTAGAACTGTAATAAGTCCTGCAGGGCCCTGGTCTTGACGGAGAGAGTTCCACCAGGCTGGTGCCAGGGTCAAAAAGGCCCTGGCTCTAGTTGAGGCTAGGCATTGGGGCCTATTGCTCGGCTGAACATAGAGTCCTCCAGGGAACATTTGGCAAGAGATGGTCCTGCAGGTATGTAGGTTCCAGTCGAGGGTTGCCAGGCCCCCTCAACCTCTCAGTGGGGGAATGTGACCAGGTACTTACCTGTGTGGGAGGGGTGCATGCATACTTTGTGTATGTGCGCTCCCGCAAGTGCAATGATGTCACTTCCGGGAAGTGACATCATCACGCAGCCCCTCGGAGTGTGTCCACGCTCCACAGGGCCCTGGATTGGGGACACTGTGTCGCACGGAAGGACTCCTGACCTCCACAGCGGCCCAAAATGTGCCCGTTTTGGCCCAGAGTGGGCTTGTTTTGGGCTCATTTTGGCACAGATCGGACCCGTTTTGAGCCACTGCAGAGGGCGGGAGTGCTCCTGTGCTTTGCAGCAGCTCGAAACACAAGCCCAATCTGGGCATATTTGGGGCCACTGTGGAGGGCAGGAGCACTCCTGCCTTCCACAGCGGCCCCAATCCGGGCCTGATCTGTGTCAAAACGGACCCAGTCCAGGCAGCTACAGTACACGGGAGCACGCAGCGCTGCTTGGGAGGGCGCACAGAAGGTGTGCTCTCCTGCTGGCCAGGTAAGCGGGGGTGGGATGTGGGGGCAGGGGATCGGGCATTCCAGTCCATTAGGGCTTTGAACGTAATAGTCAATACCTTGAACTTGACCCAGAACTCAACTGGAAGCCAGTGCCGCTGGCACAAGACAGGTCTAATGTGTATCCGAAATGGAGTCCCAGTGAGGATATGTGCTGTTGCATTTTAGACCAGCTGTAACTTCTGGATCAACCTCAAGGGCAGCCCCACATATAGCAAGTTACAGTAGTCCAGTCTGTCTCAAGAGATGCCTAGTTTTGTATCCAAATATGAATAAAAATTCTGCAAGACGTGGGGCTTCTCTTTGAAACACAGAGCCTGAAAAACTCTCTCAAACTGTTGGAGATTAAGCCTATTTCTAACCTTAGAGTAGCTTTCTGGACCCACTTGCCAAGTAACTCCATACTGCTTTTCTCCTCCCTGCCATAAAACACAGAAATGTCACATGATCAGGTCGCATTGAATAAGTATATAATTACTTTTTTCATATTTGCAACTTATAAATATGTTGATTATGAAGACAGTATTTCATGGCCATTTCTCACATTGCACATATGCAAAGCCAAATTTGCCACTGAGTCTCCTAAGGCATCGTATTCAAGCTCACCCTGTTCCTCCATCTCATTCCTGCCCTGCCCACCAAATTACAATCCAGTCATGACCCATTTTTGGGTCCTAACCTATCGTTTGAGAAACCCTAGCATAAGTGACTCAAGTTAGTTCTTCCATTCATTAAATTTGGAACCTGGACAGCTTGTATTCATTGAAATCAGTCAGGGCACACTGAAATAAACAGAGGTTGTGTCATAGCCTGTTATATTTTAATGATTAGTCACAGGCATGCAATAATGGCTTTAAAACTACTGGTGCAAGAAGACTGCTTGTTTTCAGCAATATTCATTACACATGACCTTCCTTGAATCAGTTTCCAGGGACCTGGTTTCAAGACAAAGCTTTAAATACTAATATGCCAAATGCCAAAGGGCATAATTCTGCTGAATTTTCATGAAACTCCCATAGGATGCTATATTTTAAAAGATTCTACGCATTAGCACCACATTAAACGTCCTGCCTTTCACTCTGTGTTGTAAAACTGGGACTGGGGAGGAGAGAGACAGGAATTGTAGAATTTATTGTTCTTTTGCTCAGTAAATATTAATTTACTGCATACGTAACGATTTTTAGTTATTTATTTTTAAAAATTATGTACGTTCCTCTCTTCTAAGCACCCCAGGAACCAAGGTGGACAACAACAATATGAAAACAATACAAAATAAATTAATAAAAGAAACATTAAAACAACACATTGAAAACAAAACTGAACCCATGCCCCAACCAGCAGGGTATTCCCCCATGCTCAGGCCGTAACAGAAGCTTCCCAGAACTGCTGTTTTACATCTTCGCCAGATATTCAGAAGGGTAAGAGCCCTTCAAAGTCTTCTGGGATGTTGTTTCAGAGGCATAGGGCAGCCACTGAGAACACCTGAGCCCAGCCTGTGGCAGAAAGTGCATTTGACAATGCAGGAATTGATGATAATAGACCTTGGTGGGAAAGCAGAGCTGTTGCATGGGAACTTGCAAGAGAAGGCAGTCCTTCCAATATGTGGGCCCAAAGTCATGAGCTCCAACCTTTTATTGGACCCAGTCTCCCAGATATTAATTAGCCACCAGTAATAGGACCTCAAAATTGGAGTGAAATGGTTCCGTTGGCTACCCCCAGATAACAGATGAGCAGCCCCATATGGCAAATAAATAATAAAAAACCAAACATATAATTTTTGCACAAGCTACAAATTTGTGATCATGTTGAGCATATTACAGTAATCTAGTCTTGAGCTACTGAAACATGAATCAGAGTTGCCAGTTCAGATGCCTGCAAATTCTCATAGGTGGCCAGCTTTCTAATTAAATGCTGTTGGGTGGGGGGGAGCATTTTTCATTGTCATGGACACCTGTTTCTTCAACAGAAGACCAGGATCTGGCAAGACTCCCAAGCTCTTAACAGCATTGTTCAGCAAAAGTGGCAACATAGTTTATTTTAGATGAAAATGCTTAGATGAAATGTTCTTCTATAGCATGGAGGCTGATCTCTATCTTTTTCCTACTCATTGGTTCTACCCCTCATTTTTTAAACTTTCTATGGAACATCAAGATGAGAAAAATAAAACCAGTTTGCTTTGACTTTTCTGTGCCTATGTCCAACTTGCTTCTTAAAAGGGGGAAACATCCAAGGACAACAGGGAGGCCTGGGCTCAAAGGCAGGAAGATAGCAACGCAAACTTGGGCTCATCTACTTCATGGGGTAATTATGAGAATAAA
The DNA here is from genome assembly GCF_028583425.1 of Eublepharis macularius. Taxonomy (NCBI): domain Eukaryota; kingdom Metazoa; phylum Chordata; class Lepidosauria; order Squamata; family Eublepharidae; genus Eublepharis; species Eublepharis macularius. Next base: position 44,126,234 of record NC_072800.1, read on the forward strand.
AGGGGAAAGCTGCTTGAGCTCCTTATTAGGATAAAAATATACAAATAAATATGCAAGGCTAATAAAAAGACTATTTTTATTATTCCTATTTTGGTTTGTCACTGCAGACAGCCTGGCACTGGTCAATCAGTTTCCTAGGCAACTGGGGTGGGCGGGCTCTCTGCAGACCTTCTGCTGACCCGGAAGTGAAGTTTTCATGAACTGAACAAACTGGTTCATGAACCGGGGCAAGTTTATGAAAATTTGTGGTTCATGGTTCATGATGAAGCACAACGAACCATGAAGCGCGCAGTTCAGAATTTTCCCGGTTCATGTCCATCTCTAATCATGACTTTAGCCCCGTGTAATAAGTAGAAATGTAACTTATGAAACTTTCTCTACCCATCCCAATAATGACACCTATAGATTTTTTGCCTCTTTAAAACAGAGGCAAGAAAAAGACTAGCCAACACAAATAGAAGATTAACCCCATTTATTGATTCCAGCACTTGCAAGAGAGGCCTTTACTGACCAAATATGATACTCTCAAGTGATCAAACAAACAAGGAGTCAGAAAGTCATTGGCCATATGCACTCCACTCTGCTCTTTCTCTTACATACAGAGACAAGATTGAAGACTTCCTTGTTTGAAATGGAAAGAAATTACAGTTTGTTGTAAATCTAGAGGGGTAGCCATGTTAGTCTGTTGCAGCAAAATGGAACTGTTGTCTAGTAGCACCTTAAACACTAACAATATGTCATCAACTAATTCCTTCAGTCAGAGTTCACTGATTTTTTTCCCATGCGGAAAACAACATGTCCTGCTTCTTTTGGGAGCTTCCACATTACTTTTTCTGAGCATGGCTCCCAGAGCTTTCCTTTTTAAGCTGCCCCAAAGGAAAACCTACTTTAATCTGACAAAGAGGAATGGATCTATGGCTGTTGGCAGATGCTCTGCGTAAAAACTTGGCCCACAGCCAATCAAAGCTTAGTGCCACCTTCAAAATGGTGTCTCTAACTTATGTTTTTTCTTCCCCCTTTCAGCTCTTTAACAGGGCAAGGGAGATTGCCAGGTGGCAAGAAGGAATGGCAAGATTCTTGTTGGGTCAGCACTTCTGTGCCAATGCAGTGAGGGAGGGAGGGAGGAAGTGGGGACAGGTGGTGCCAGCAGGGAGCAGTGCAGGGACTGCACTGCCTCTAACCTGTCCCTGCCTACCTCTAACCTGTTTGTTGTTGCTTCTATTTCAGTGCCAAGCTAGGTTCTAATCCTCACTCTGCCATAGAAGCTTGCTGAGGACTTTGGGCCAGTCACATACACTCAGTGTATCCTACCTCACAGGTGTTACCAGAACTGCTCTTTTAAATGGGGAAATTAGCTCAGCAGTCTGGAACTAAAATTAGCGTGGATCTAACCAACGTTTACGGAGGTCCCGATTCCAGACACTCTAGTGATAAAGAGGCAGACTACAAATAGATTCAATAAACACGTGTATTTACTAATAGTGTGGTGTAAGCCTGAACTTGCACATACATCCAAGAAAGCATACAAGAACTAGGAAATGCAGAGTAAGAGATACAGAGATGGTTGCATGAGCAGGTACCCATGATGATAAGGGCGATACTCACAATCCTGAAGCGGAGCAGAGACACGGCAGCGAGGTGGTCCAATGCCAGCACTGGATCCACAGAGAGACAGCAAGGGGGTCTGGATAGGAATGGCACAAGCACCATGCGGTCTGAGGGACCAGCTTAAATACCCCAAAACGTACCCTGGGGCTGGTGCTGTACTTGGTGGTTCTCACGGATTAAAACAAAGGCTTTAATGGGTTACTGAATGGCTTGGATGGGCCACTTTAGTAATCTGATTGTGTTACAGTGACACCTCTGGAAGAGGGGACAAAGGAGGGAGGGGGAGATCCGAGCATGTTGAAAGGATGTTCCAGCGGACAGGGCTTGCCCTGATGTCATCAGCTCTGGAATGTGGAAGTTTCTTTGAGATGCATTCTCTAAGTGCTTGGGATGGTTGGCACTTAGCTTCTTCTCCGGGGCAGCTCCTAAGATATGCAGAGCGGGGCGAGGTTCTCTCGCTGCGGATGTGGTGTGTCCGCTTCTCCGAAATGGCTTCCCAAAGCAGGCTTCTTCTCTTGGTCTTCTGGCTGCCTAAGAACATGGTCGCCGGCTGGGCATGGCAGGGGCTGGTTAGCAGGCTGCCCGGTAGCGAGAGCAAGCTCAGGGACCGGCATGCGGGAGGCTCCAGGCGGGAACTGACCAGGGAGCGCCTGGCCAGGCTCGCTGGAGGTTTCCCTGGCAGGCGCCCGGCTGCTAACACCGGCTTGGGCCCAGATGAGACAGGCTTCCATGGAGACAGGTGGAACAGCACATAAAACACAGTGCAAAGCAGGGAACAGTCGTGGTCCGTGGCGGATGGCAATGCAGGCATGGGGCACATGTGTAATAAAGTCCAAACACACACTGGGAGGTCCAGATATGGGTCTGGGCAGGGTTGCCCAGGAAGAAAGTCCTTTGTGGAGTCATCCAGACATGGAGTCAGGAAACTAACACAGTCTATTGTAGCAGCAAGGTAATTAACAAGCAGGCATGAAACTGACACGTGTATCAGAGCACACACGTGCAGGGCAATCTTGGTGTAGCAGTAAAGCAGCAACGCAGGAAACTTTAACACAGTCCATGGCAGGCCTTAGAGCAGGAGAGGGGGCCTACTTGGCAACATAGGGTTGTTGTGAGGATACAATATTGAAGAGGAGAACATTGTAAGCCACTTTGAACCACCAATAAGGAGAAAAGCAGGATATAAATTCAGGAAATAAATTTCATTCTACTGAATGCAACTAAGCTTCAGTCAGACACATGACAAAATCGTATTTGACAAACTGTACTCTGATTCATGACAGCTTGTGCTGGATTAAATTTTGTCAGTCTTTAGGGTGCCACTGGATTCCTGTTTAGCAGTTTATTGTAATGTACAGATTGTGAAACTTGAAAAAAAATTCATTTTTTTCTTGTCTAAAAATCCCGGATTTTAAACAATGATTGAACCATGTTTTAAAATATCAGTTTGTAGGCAGTTCCTTATCTCTGAGGCTACACAGAGTAGTCAATACAGAATAGTAAAATTATGTCAGAATGTTCTATGCTTTGCATCACTCAGGTGAGTGATTAAACAATGTATATACTTTGAAATAAATATCTGAAATTTATTTTATTTACTTATTTGCTGCCTTTCCACCCAAATAGGGCCCTCAAGGTAATGAACAACAGATATTAAACATTTTAAACACTGAAATAAGTTTATATATGCTCAGACAATAAAAAACATATAGGCATATAAACAAGCAAATACACATACAACCAAGGAAGAGGACTAATAGGGGGTTATGCCAAATGAAACCAAAAAAGGTCTTCACTTGCTTGTGGAAGATAACTTGAGGCACACAGGTAAAATCTCTCCGGGGAGGGGGTTCCAAAGTTTCAGCACTGTGACCAAGAAGACCCTTTTCTGGGTTGCCACCCATCTACCCTTAGACGACAGGAGCACCCAAAACTAGAAGGATGATCAAAGTGGATAGTGAATTCATATGGCTCAGGGCAGTCTTTAAGGTATCCTGGTCCCAAGCTGTATAGAGCTTTGAAGGTCAATACCAGGACCTTGAATTGGGCCTGGAAACAAATTGGGAGCCAGGGTAGATGGAACAAGGCTGTAGTGATATTGTTCCTGTGAACCACTCAAGTCATCTGGCTGCAGCATTCTATACCAATTACAGTGTTTGGACAGTCTTCAAGGGTAGCCCCACATACAGCACATTGCAACAATCTAATCTAGACATTACTGAGGTATGAAATTTTGAGGGAATCAAAGAGTTCCAGTTAGATTTCAGATGTTCAAAATCAACTGGTTGACAGAATTTACTGTCTAAAAGAATGGATGGTTATTAAGTGTCGGGGAAAGAAAAAATGTGTGGGACAAGAGAGAATTACTGACATTTGGTAAATCTTTCATACAAATGCTATCCAGACAAGAAAACTGTTTGTAGTTGCTTTAAAATCCTTTTTTCCTAGCATCATCACTGAGAGGAGCCAGTAGTGATAAGTGTGATGGGACTCTAATCTGGAGAACTGGGTTTGATTCCCCACTCCTCCACTTGAAGCCATCTGGGTGATCTTGGGTCAGTCACAGCTCTTCTAGAGCGCTCTCTCAGTCCCACCTGTCAGGTTTTCTCCCGGGCGCTGCTGCTTTGGGCACCGGGACACCGCTAGAGATCATGCAGGGTCCCGCTTTGTGGGAGGAGGGGAGGTACACATCACCCATGCACCCTCTCAAGCCACCAGCAAGTCTGCTCAACCTAGCTGTGCTCCTGTGTCCATCTTCCTCCTTTGCCGCCTTCATTCCTTGCTTGCTCATTTTCTCCATCCAACCGACTGCGACTCTGCGACACAACCCACCCTGTGGGTAGACTTCCCTTTTATCCCTCTACCAATTCCCTGCTCCACCTGTCAGCCACACACACCCTGTACTCTAGCCATGGCCTCGGCTGTCTCAAGCAGTGGCACCTGGAGTAGCTCGTCTGGCTGCTTTGGATGGCAACAGCTGTGTGCTCTGGGCTGGCTGCCAAGCTCACTCTACTAAGGGCCTCAGGCAGCCCCACCTGTGGCTGCTTTGCTTTCAGCCCCACCTGGTTCTGGCTGATTCCTTCTAGCCTGTCTGCAGGCTGGGGCATGACTTGGGGCTGCCATTCCTCCATGGCAGGTAAGGCTGCTGGCTGCCTTGCTGCTAGTGGGCTGTCCCTGCTTCCTGGGCTTTCTCCTCCTGGTCTGATCCCCTCCTGTCTGCCCCCATTCTCCCTGCCTGGGCTCTTAGCCTCACACCGAAGGGTGGGGCTAGCTGGCTTCCACCTGCCCCGTCTAACCCTCTGCGGCTTGGGTGCCTCTTTCCCTCTCCCTGTTGCTGGCAGGTCCTGGACCTGGGTGTCCCCTGGGGCAGCTGGGTTGCTGTCTCCTGGCCCCCTCCCGCCCTCTACTCCTGGTGACTCTGGGGGTGGATCCTCAGACCCCAGACACCACCCACCTCACAGAGTGGTTGTTGTGGGGATAATAATAATCTAGTTTGTAAATCATTCTGAGTGCGTGTTATGTTGTCCTGAAGGGTGGTATATAAATCGAATGTTATTTGCAGAAACAAAGATGGCTGTGTACATGAAGTGACATCTTGTTCCTATGGCAACCAGAGTCAGATTGCATTTATAGCCATCTTATTTTGTCAAAATTAAATCCAAAAAATAGGAAATTGGAAATAAAAAAGCTTTTGTATCATGGTGAGTAATTCCAAATTCACCATGGAAGTTCATTTTGTGGATTCCTAACAGGACATCCATTGCTAGTGAGAAACAGTAAACAACCACTGCAAAGTGCAACTAGCACCTTGCTATAATGTTTTATGTTAGTCACAAAGAGGACTATGCAGAATTCTTGTTCATCTCGTATCCCCTTTGGGTTCCATTAAAATCCTCAGATGTTTCATTCAAGTAGTGGCCTCCTAATTTACAACATGTTGGGGCAGCTGAAGGTCAGAGGCAAGTCTAATTATAAATGCCAAGGGACATGTTGTTGTTAGATAGTAGACCAAACAACAACAACACTTGGGAATGAGAATAATCACATCGTAAATGTTACTCCATAAACAGAATTTTTCATCTATTAAAGTGCTCAGTACAAAATAATTCACTCTTAACTGAACAATGATTGTATCAAGACCTATATATCCAAACAATACAAAAGGGAATTATAAGTCATCAACCGTGTCCCTTTAAGAGAGTTTCTTGGCCCTACAAGCTGACCACCCTGCTGTGCGTTGAATGTTGCACATGAGAATTTCTGTATTTGATGGTATTCATTCTCTTTGATGGAAGTTTTGTTGCCCCTTGAGGAAGTGTACGTTTGATGAAACAAGCTGAATGATCAAGCCGGCAGCTTGTAGGGCCCGGGGGCTCTTCGGGGCTCCTCGTTTTTCCTTGGAATCCACCTGCAAAGAAATTTTGTCTTCAGATACATTCCAATACTTTCATCTACTCACCTTTCATCTGTGGGGACGAGAGGAGCGGCTGGACTCCCCAGACCTCCTCCCTCCATTCTCCTTGTTCCAAAAGGATAAGAATCAAACAATTCTTTTTGGTCCTCAATTTGTCAACATCTCAAGAGAATAGCCTTCCATGTGGGAGTCTCCAGTGTTTATTTAGAAGAACAAACATAGTACAAGACGGTTTAATTTTCACTGCGAGACACTCTTAAAGGGACACGGTCGATGACTTATAATCCCCTTTTGTATTGTTTGGATATATAGGTCTTGATACAATCGTTCAGTTAAGAGTGAATTATTTTGCACTGAGCACTTTAATAGATGAAAAATTCTGTTTATGAAGTAACATTTACAGTGTGATTATTCTCATTCCCAAGTATTGTTGTTGTTTGGACTCATATTGTATCTTGGGTACGCCTCTGTCTTTTGTATCATGGTTGTTAGATAGTAAGCATAAGACTGATTGTACGACTGATACTGCTCTTGCCCACATAAGTTATTTACAACTTCAGTTCAAAATTCAAAACAGTATGCTATTAAGCTAAGAGAGATAAGGAAGGTCTGGTCATGTTGCACAGCAAAATATGGTGATGTAATTCTAGGGGCAGGGGGGAGGGACAGAATGAGCTATATCATTCCAGATGGCTGCTGGAGGAGTCACATTTGTAATGCTACCCTGTGAAAAAGTGCCTATACATTCAATACTCGACCATCAAGGAGAAAAACACTTGTCTGGTTCTTCATATAGTGGGATATTCTTGTAGCTTTGGGGGCGGGGCCTGATGAAGGCAGATGGAGCTTAAAGAGGATGTGATGCCATTGAGTCTGCCCTTCACAACTGCCATTTCCTTCAGTCTGCAGAGTAGTTGTAATTCTGGAAAAACTCCAAATCCAGCCTTGGTAGCCCTAGTCTATGGCAGTGCAGTCTGTTCTACCAACACAACATTTTGTCCTCTCATTCTATTACATGTGTAGACCAAGGCTAAATCAGGCTTACATATGGGAACGTATAAACCCAGACCCAATAAGTTACCTGAAATTGTATGCTTCTATAGGCCAGTGTCCAAGTTTAATAGAAAACTGGGAAATGTCAGTTTGTAATTTAATAATCCTCCTGGTGCTGAGTTTAGCAGAACCTGAAAGTGCAGTTTATAGCTCTTCAGTGTGCTTAATGCTCATACAATTGTCAATAAATCTAAGTCAATGTTACATAACCATTGCACTGAATAATGGTAACATTTACCATGTGTCTGGAATTAATTGAACATTGATGGATAAAATAATACTCACCGTTCTTCTTATTAAACATGATTTCTCCTTTGAATTCTACCTTTTCTTCTAGTGACTTTTCAATCTGAATCATCATCTGCTCATTTGTTTCAGCACCATATAAAAATTTACAGCTGCAGCTCTTCTGCATGACTTCTGTTCGTGTAAATCCAGAAAGCTCACAGAAGCCATCTGAACAGTAAACTATGGGAAATCCTTTAGCCACCTGAGCGTTTGCAAGGATGAAGTTACTATCTGTAGAAAAACACAAAGTTAAAAACATCATTTATAAATGTGATTGCAATCTTATTTACCTTATTTATGCGTTTACCTTCCACAATTGAGTTTTTGTTTTACACATTTGTAAAATATCTGGATATGCTGAATGTATTATGTAATCTTATACCTGTAGGTTTTACTAGCATCTGAGTCCAATTTCAAAACTCTATCAAGAGCCTCCTGATGACATCAGGAAAACGACCTAAATACCTCCCCCTACCCTCCCGCCTCTTCATCTTGCTTTACTTTCCCCTTCCATACTGAAAGTTGTAGAGTGATGAAAAGAACTTGCTGGACTTCTCTCTGCTAGACTTCCCTTCTTCCATCACTAGCATTAAGAACCCTGAAATTAGGAAACTTGAAAAATGAGTTATCCAGGGTACGCAAGACCTTAGCGTTTGTTTATTTATTTAGGCACTTTTTGGCTAATTTTCTCTATTCAGTGTGGACTCAAGCAGCTTACCATATCACCAACCCACACCCACACAAACACAACAGAAACACACAACTATTTAAACTCTTCAACAAACTAATGCACAGCGAGGGACGGGGCAGAGCACTGATACCAGCCGTCCTAGAAACTATATTTCCCAGAGTGCCCAAATTCTCCAATGAAGCCATTGAAATATTCAGGTTCTGGGAAGGCCACATAGAGATGTTTCTCTTTTCCTGTGTATTATAACATTGATGTAAGCTTTTTATAGGCTAGGCCCAAACTTTGATCCTTGATACTATCCCTGTTGGGATGGGGGAAGACTTGAAATGAGGGGAAGAGTAGCTCCATTAGTGACAGCCAGTAGTTCTCCTACTGGCACCATTCCTTCTGGACTCCGGAACCGTTCTTATATTAATCTAACTGAGTACCTGTCCAGTGTGAGAAATTGTAGTGCGCTAAGCACCGCCCCCTTTGAAAATTACTGTTTATTTCTAGCTGCTTCTACAAATGGGAGGTGATTCTCAGCAAGACAAAACACCTTCTCCACGCACTGTGTGTGGATGGGAGGGAACCACGGAAGTATTCACTGCCTCCTTTTTAGTGCGGAGTGTGTGGAGTACTGCGCTCTATCAACAGGAAGCCCCTAGGACACTGCTCTTCACACATACTCATAAATTCGCATATAGTTATCAATCAATAACATTCAGCCTGTGATTAGCTCAAATATAAAAAAGAGAAGATGCTATTTATTTGCACTAATTTGTTTCCTTACTGTTCTACTTCAGATATGCATCACCTACTTTCCCCTATTCTCAACACAGTACCCCCCCCACCAAAAACATTAAAATAACTCAGATCAAGGCAGAAACAAAACAGTGCCAGCTAAAGACACAGTTCACCATGGGTTTATCATAAGCACTGACCAAAAAATACCCACACTGGCTGGGGGGAAAATCAGAGCTAGGTCACCTTGGGTAAGCCACTCCTTATAGAGTCTCCCTACATGAGACATCTGACACATAAAGAACTCATGTCGGGAGATGCAACGGTAGCTGGGAAGGGTAGTTTAAAAAGACAGACCTGGTGGCAGGGCAAAGGCTTTGCTGTACACAGAAGCTGTGTGAAGGAGCTGTGAAATGCCAGACGAGAAACTTAAGCCCATTATAACCTCTCCTGATCCAAGCCTGGCTCTGGAAGGCAGCTCCAGCCTATTTCTATTCCTTGCTGCCCTCTGGTTGCAAATTCCACACAGTTTTAGATGGGAGAGGTGAAGTTACAGAGCCTTCAGGGAGGGGAAGATGAAGATGAAATTAACAAACCCTCTGAGGAGTGGTCTCTGCCAGCTCTGTCTTTTAAAACTATACTTCCTGGATAACATTGCATCTCCTACACTTAATGAACATGCGCTGAGGCATCTTGTGTGGAGAGACTCAGCCCCAGCTCCCCAGCTGCATTGTGAGGATAACAATAACACTGGTTTTGTTCACCACTCTGAGTGGAGCAGTATATAAGCACAGTTATTATTATTATTGCAAGGATTTGTATCCACTGAGACACAGAAATCAAAGCCCTATCAAATAAATCCCCTTCAGTGCCCAAAGATTCAGTTCACTTATGACAATTTATATGGATTCAGCTTCAATCTGTTAGCCCTAAAAGCCAACTGACTATTGTTTCCAGGCTTGCATGGGAGGCTTGCCATTTCCCTGTTGGCACTGGGCAATCTCCCACCCAGTCGTCAGTCTTCCACCACTGAGGAATGGGAGCAAACATAGAGTGGGAATGGCACCAGTAGGACACTCCAGTTCCTCTAGACTCTGTAGTCTTCCTTCAGAACATCCTTCTGATCATCCACCCTCCCTAGGCACCACCCCCACTCTCCTTGCATTTACCAATGCAGGGCTGGGAACCCTAAGTTCAGGACAGGGGCAGTAGTAATTAGAGAGATTGATGAATGAATTGCAGATTTAGCTGTTTGAGTGAATGGTGGGCTACTGGAGTGGCTACAATTGTGAGTGCCTTCTTGAAGGAGGATAGAGTTCTGTGCTGGTCCAGCTGATCCACCTCATGATGCAGTCCCATTGGTCACAATGAATGGCATCTCATGCTGACTCCCAATTGTTCATTCATCTTTAGTTCCATAAAACGTTAAATGATCAGTTTAATTTAATGCTTGAGGTTGTCTAAAGGTGCACGGCTTTGGCAAGAGTCAAAGAACTCTTGGCCTCTGACACTTGGAATGTAGTTCACACCCTGCTAGCTGGAAAATAAAAAATCCTAAACCATATTAGATTAGCAGCAGTTTGGGACAGCTTTCTGGAACGTTTCCACTCCCAAAAAGGAGTTTTGCTGTGTTTTTCTTCCCCCTTTTGACTCTTGCCAATGGAACATGGTTTCAGGCTACTGTGGCTCATCTGACTACCTTGCAAGGTTGCCAGCTCTGTGTTGGGAAATTCCTTGAGATTTGGAGCAGATCCTGGGGAGGGCAGAATTTGGAAACGGAGCTCAGTAGGGATGGGATGCCATAAAGTCCACGCTTTGAAGCTGCCATTTTCTCCAGGGGTACTGATCTCTGTAATCAGGAGACCACTAATTTCAGGAGAACTCTAAAACCCACCTGGAGATAGTCAGCCATACTATCTCAAGATGCCAAGAAATGGGCTCTGGAGACCCTTGACCGTGACTATTGTGGCTCCCCTTCTGGAATTCATTCCTCAAGGAACATCTTGAGAACATAACACATCTTTCCTTTTGCTTTTGCTTGTTTGAACCATATTTTGTTTATTTAAATTGTATTGAAATCAGTATATTTGAAAGATGTTTTGGGTCCTCACTAGAGATGGGCACGAACAAGCAATACGAACAAAAAAAGCCATGAACAGCCCATTCTGCTGTTTGCGAGCAAGCTGTTTGTGAGGCCCTGTTCCAAACGAACATCTGTTCATTCCAAGCTCTGTTCGTTGAGTTCATCTGCTGTTCATCAAGCCAGACAGTCTGGAACCATCAATCAATTCCCTTGGCACCATTGTCTGAAGTCTGTCTGAACTCCTGTTGCCCTTACATGGGAGCAAAGAGCAGGGGGGAAGGGGGTATTCTGTGGCCATGGGAACACCAATCTCATCCCTCCAAACCCTGTTAGGCAGTTCTGACCACCAACCACAGACCTCCTGTATTGCTCTATGGGACCTCTGGAAAAGGCACAGTGCTCCCAGCTCTGGCTTTCAGTTTCAGCAGAGAGTTGTTGCTGGCATTTGAGAGAGCAAGAGAGGGAGAGTGCATTGGAGCTTGAATTTTTTCTGGGAGTGGTTGGTGGGGATCTACCCACCCTCAGGTTCCAGGACTGCTGCCAGGCTCTGGGGCCAAGATATTATTTATTATTGTTATCTTTCCTGGTGCCTGCTCAGGTCAGGTTTCTGGGAATGGTACGTTAGGGATCTACCCACCCTCAGGTTCCAGGGCTGCTGTCAGGCTATGGGACCAAGCTTTTATTTATTATTGGTACCTTTCCTGGTGCCTGCTCCTATTGTATTGAATGGGAGTTTCCTGGGGACGCCAGCTTTGGGAATGTATTACTCCGATATCCGTATTGCAATCTTGACCAAACTTGAATGATGGTTGGAGGACAGCCTGCTGAACACTCCCTGCAAATATAGGCTCTCTAAGTCCCAAGGGGGCCGTTCTAGCTCCCATGAACATCCAACCAGGAACATGTTTGGGAACATGTCATGCTCGTAAATGTTCATGAGTGTTCATGGGTGGCAACGAACAACAAACATCATGATTGTTTTTTTTCCTGTTCATGCCCATCTCTAGTCCTCACTGGGAAGAACAACGGTGTAAAAAATGCCTAAATAAATAAATAGTACAGGTGAGCTTCTTACTTACATATTCTTTCTACTCTCTCTTAACAGAATCTAAAATAACAGATTTTTTTTTTATTTTTTTTTTAGCAAACCTCTGGTCATTGACATTGTGCTGGAAGAGCAGAAGAAGCTCCCGGCATGGTTGTTTTGTCAGCACACTGCACTGCAGAGCTCCCTCGCAACATGCTGCTTCCTGAAAGATGGCAAACCTTTTGTGTGGATTCCTGCTCATTAATAGAGATTTGCCCTCCCATAAGCAACATGGGGATTTGGAGCAGTTCAGATCTAAAGTAGTTTTTTTTTTTAAAAAAAAGGTTTAGAACTTCAGATGGGGGAGTGGAAAGGAGGAAAATATTGAATAAGATAATCTCATGAGAAACATTAGACATGTTTATAAAGGTATTTTTGTAAAGGGTAATGCTGGGCATTTTTATAAGGGGACAGGATTGAAGTCTATTGCTATGATTAATGTACCTTTGTAATTCACTCTTGGCATTGTTTATGGTACACCATGTCTTAGATACTTTTTTGTTTCTTAATTTCTGCAATCCTAGTCCTTGCTGTTACTGCTTGTCTTGTGCTGTCTGATTGAATTGGTTTCTATATTTTGTAATCTGCCTTGACTCGCAGTGAGTAAAGCGAATGAAGTAAGTAGGTAAGTAAATAAATAAATTCATAGGTCCACATTTTAAAAGTCTTACAAATAGGGCTTTCGCCCCCCTGATGTTCATGTATTCATTGTGTGTGTGTGTGTGTAGTTTATATTTGTTAGAGAGGACAACAAACTGATCTAAGGGTGATTCACACATTTCAAGATCATCCTACTCTACCTACTACTCATTAGCAAGTTCTACAGAGATGTTCTTGACCTGTTTTATGATGTTTGAAAGTAGTTGGCTCGTTCCCTCAATGAACACAGTGGCTAATCAGTAGATTTTCGACAATGATTTATTTCCTGCCCATATTTATCAAGGAACAAATGCTTTCATACATTTTATAGCTATGTCAGAAAAAACTTTTGTTATAGGGAGCAACAAGCCTTTTCCTAGAATCCATTCTGGGATTTAACCTATAAAAATTCATCTCTTTACTGAATCTCTTCTTTCTCTTCCAAAGAGAGAGGAAAATAATGTAGAATTGATGAAGTGGGAAAGAGGGAGAGAAATGCAATATGTATAAGGGTGGACTGGGGGGGGGGAAAGAACGCCAGCCTGCCTTGCATCCCTCAAGGAAGGAGGAAAAGAGGAAGAGGCAGTTGGTCTGCCCCCCACCCCAACCTCCCAAAGGGGAAAAGGAGGGAAGACCCACCCTGCCTGCCCCAATTGGCCAGGTGCCACCACCCTCACCTTGCATGCAGCTTGGGCAGGCTGGGCACTGCCTTCCTCGCTCAGTGCAGAGTTTAGGTGGGCTGGGAACCCCTCTCTCACCTCACATGGACTAGGTGATGGCTCCCTTGCCTCTCACAGGGTATGGGTGGGCCAGGTACCTGTAGTGGCACTTGCAGAAGACCTTTGTAAATCTGAGAAATGAGTAATATGTCACCATTTCTCCATCTTGTGCCTAACCTGCCTTGTGAGTCGTGTCTGACTGTACTACCTTGGAGATTTTTTTTTTCTGTTTCACTTTGTTATTGCATTTGTTACTTTTCTGTTTCACTTTGTTATTGCATTTGGGAGAAGGTTCGTTTTTATGTTAAACTAATGCACCTAGTATGGGACTCTTAGGGAGGACAGTAACAGTTCTTATATTGGACACTTGTCATATTACAGCTTATTGGTTGGCTTTGGATGTATTACTCCCCCTTCAAGGTCAGTTAGGAGTAAACATACACACATATGAGTGAAGCTAAGTATCCTAAAACCTATGTAAGTCCAATGGAACTGCCCCAACAGTTGAATCTCAGCCAAGACTGCTGCTACAGTTCAGTGCTGCACATGTTGCCAGATGGAGCTCATCTTCTGCCATAACTTTGAAAGCACCTGAAGGAATGTGTGAGCATGTATTATTCTCCTGCCTTGACTCTTCTGTGAATGTGCTTTCTTTCCTGTAGCCTTCTCTAGATTTCTTACATTAATCTATTTCCTTTATTGTTTAATATCTATATGCGCCCCCTCGCCCAGTTGGTGCAGAGTTTCAGACTTGGGTGTCACCAGTATGCTGATTAGCGGTGTGCACCCCCCCCCCAAAAGACTTGGGTTTCCTGCTTCTGGTTTACCCAGAGCAATAAAAAAAAATTAGAGCAAACCTGAAACCTGAAGCAACTTGCAGTTCGAATATATAAGCTGATTAGGGATTATTAGGGAAGATTTGGCCATTGTTTCCAATAGGAAACGCTGCTCCTGGCTATCTGGGGGATTGGGGGGAGCATTTTCTTCCCTAATAATACCAAATTTGCAGAGGATCCTTTCCCAACCCTCCTCTCATGACCACCCAAGTTTCAGGAATATTGTACTTCCAGGGGCCATGTTATGCCCCACAAATGTCCCCCCAGCCACATTTTCCTTATGAGGACTAACTTCACACCAGAGAATCTCAATAAGAAAAATTTGATTAAAAATACACAAAACCATCTGAAGCAAATGAGTGTGCAACTTTAAGTAAACTACTGGACAACCCCCCTCAATACAACCAAACTGATGAAAGGGGAACAACTTCACTCCAAAGAATCATCCATTGAATTCAACCCAAACCATGTGGCAAAAACTAGTGGGCCGTTCTAGGAGGCTGTGGAGGTGGCATTTTGCGAGCAAAATGCACCAAATTTTCAGGGGACCTACTCCTACCTGCCCACTGAAGAACACTCTGTCATCAGGGAGATTGAACTTTGAAGGGTCATGTAATGGTCCCCCAAAGAAGGTTGACCATCCCAGCCACCCCACTTGTCTGTTTCTATTGTGTGTGGGGGGGGGGCCGGAAATCCAGATTCCCACACAGTAAACATTGTGGAAGCAATGCACTTCCACTTACCATCCACAGCCTGGACATCAGAGAATCACAACAAAAATTCAATTTAAATAAATTTACTTTATTAGATTTGTGGTAACAGCAGTCCTTAATGTTACATTAACATTTGTTACATCAATATCAAATTATTAAAAGAGGGACTACCCCTCCCCCAATGCTGGCTTCAGGCTGAAACTGTGAGACACTCTAGGGGAACCCGAGGAAATCTCTATGTACAGTGTGGAGACAGAGAGTCTATCCAGCAGGGGAAGTCTGTCAATGTCTCTCTGTAGGCCAAGGAAAAATGTAGGCTGGCCAAAAGGCAAGCCTCCAATTTATATCCCCTGCAGCATCTCCTTCCAGAGAATCCATTGGCTGGAAGGAGGATGCAACAGTAGCATTGGACATTCCTAACTCCCCCTTCCCTCCTCTGATCTCCCTCCCTCCTCCCCCTTGTACTACTATCTCTCCTTAACTACCCTTGCATTCAGAAAAAAAGGCAGGAATCTCTGACAGCAGCACTTTTCTTGCTGTTAGCAACTTTGCAAACAGGCCAGCAAAGTGCTCCCAGTAAACCTGAAGCAACCCTAATCACTTCGAATTGCTCCGCTTTGGTATCTCCAAATCAGGGCCAGCATGCTGGCCCCAGTTCAGGAATACTGAATCTTCCCAAATCGGGCCCGATTTGGGTATTTAACCCAAATCAGAATCCCGAAGTGCACATCCCTTATGCTGATGACACTTAGTTATATCTGCTGATAATTGTGAATATGATACAATATGGTATGGACTAATATTTATGTAGCTACCGCCTGGCTGTCCCTACACGGGTGTTGTGGTGACAGGTTTTTTTTCTTGGAATATAACAATAAAGATTTTACAAAAAAAAACAGTTATATCTGCTGATGGCCGGCCAGCCTGGCTCGGCCCCAGATATCCTGGAGCATGCTTTTGAAGCCATGACTGGATGGTTGAAACAAAGTCAGCTGAAATTAAACCCTATAAAGATGGAGATTCTGTACTTGAGCAGCGGGTGTGTGGATTCAGAGCTCCGGCTCTGGCCCTCGATGGGGCATTGCTCACATCAGTTCCGAGGGTCAGGAGCCTGGGGGTGATCCGAGATGCCTCCTTGAAAATGGATGCTCAGGTCATAGTGGTTGCCAGGTCTGCTTTTTTCCATCTTTGACAGACCAGGCAGCTTGCCCCTTATTTGTCTACCCACGACTTAATGACAGTAATTCAGGCAATGGTCACCTCTAGGCTATTCTACTGTAACACGTTCTATGCAGGGCTTCCCTTGAGTTTGATCTGGCTGTTGCAGCTGGATCAATATGCAGCGGCATGTGTCATCACCAGAGTGCTTAGTAGTGCACATATAACACTGGTATTGCACCAGCTGCAATGGCTGCCAGTGGAATACTGAATCAGATTCAAGGTTTTAGTACTTACCTATAAAGCCCTCTGCGGACTGGGACCAGAGTATCTGCGGAACTGCCTCGCCCTATATGTGCCCCAGAGGATGCTTCAATCGGGTGATAAACAGCTGCTAGTGGGCCCTGGCCCCAGAGAGGTCTGCTTAGCCTCAACCAGGGCCAAGGCCTTCTCGGTCCTAGCTCCAACCTGGTGGAATGCTCTGTCCAATGAGACCAAGGGCCGGCAGGATCTGTTATCTTTCTGCCAGGCCTGTAAGACAGAGCTGTTCCGCCAAGCATATGGTGGAGGCTGAGCTGGGCCCCTACCGGCCAAATAGAGGTGAATGCCATCCCTGCCAGAGGCATCCATCATCAAACTTTTTAACGAACTATGCAAGCAATTTCAATATGGTGGATTAGGTGATGGACTGATCGATAAACTGACTACTCTTGCGCTGCTTTCTTGTACCTTTTTAAATATTTATGTTGTACTGTTTTATATTGTTGTTTTAAAATTGTAAAATGTAAGTTATTAATATGCTGTTTTATAGAATGTAATCTGCCCTGAGCCTGCCAGTTTGGGGAGGACAGAATAGAAATTGAAGATAAATAAAAATAAATAAATAAATTACAAATGTGTGTTCATTGTTCCCTATATCACAAAGAAGAATTGTCCCTTGGCAACACCTCCCTCGCTTGAGTGGGCCAGACTTCTCCTCCCACATCTCCTATGGTCCAAGCACCATCGTTCTTGATTTGCATGTCCTGGCTGATGCCTCCTTCACCTTGCATGGGCTGGATGTCACCTCCGTTGCTACATGCAGAACTCAAGCAGGGTTCAGGAGGCAACTCCTTGTCTTACCTGAAGCTCAGGCACTCTCACAGAGGACTCACATGGGCCAAACAGTAGCTCCCTCACCTTGTGCAGGCATGGTACAGGCCTTCTGCTACTGCGCTGCCCAGGCCCAGGTGGGGGAGAGGCCATCAGCCCATTGGGAGATGTCCTGGTGCCTATATTGGCCAATCTGCTCCCAAATACCTATGTATCACTGACATTTTGCTCCAGTAATTTTAATAAAGTGCTGCAATTTTAGTTGAATAGACTTTAGTTGAATAACAAATACTGTGATCTTAGTTTTGACCCAAACCAATTAAAGCTCTCTGCAGATTTCTTTGACAATTAAGTAGATTTTATTTGTTCACTGCAAAACCACAATCCAGTTAGATTCAAAACATTGCTTGACTCCTCAAGCTACCCACTTCTGTTTTCCTAAATGGAAAATGAATATCATTATCACTTATATGTCTTGGTGTGCGATTCTGCTGTCAAAACAAAATCAGATTCCCTTACTTGTAAGAGAATTAAAATCATATGCTTGCAGTGCAAATTGATGATGGTGCCTTTACATAAAAGCTAATGATTATGTATCTCGAAAGCATCTGCAGCTTCAAATTAATTTATTCCTGGGTTCCTTATTGTTTAAAATACAATTACCTACTGCAAAGTCATCCGTCTTCTCAGCTAATTTAGTGTGAATTACATGAAGCAGAAAGGAGCACTGAATGGGGAAAAATGGGGGAAAAGGTCAGGCTAATTAGCTGCAGCTGAATTTTAGCATCTTATTGGGGTACAAATTGAAAGAATGCAAAGAAACTGCAAATGATTGGATGGAACAAAGTTTTTACTAAGTTCTAAGTGGCCTCAAGTTATGGTAGAATTTGGAACAAAGCATTTGGCTAGCAAACCTGGGAACACAATCCCGAAGTTTCAAAACAACAAACTGCATCTTATTTATTTCTTTACTTAATATTCCTTTTCACAAAGTATGGTTTTATCGCTTTTTTAAAAAAAATGCTGCACTGAAAGTTTACGGGTTATTGCCTTTGATTGTTCAGCACTTTGAATGTTTTTATAGAAGAAAAAGTGGGATTAAAAATAGAGCTTGTGCTCAAATGCAGGACTAGTTTTTTTGCCCAGGGTATGCCAAAACAAGGGGAATCTTTTTACATTCACATACAAGATATTAAGATTCAAGTCCAGTAGCACCTTAAAGACCACAAGATTTCCAGGGTATAAAATTTCAAGAATCAAAGCTCCTTTCCTCATTTGATAGATACATTATAATGTGGTGTCATGTGCTTATATGTGCACTTCACAACAAAATGATGGCATATTCACCTATGAATTCATTCAAAATGATGGCATATTCATCTGTGAATTCATTCAGAATGATGGCATATTCACCTATGAATTCATTCAATATATAGTATAGTCCCTTCATGCAATCGCCAACCCAGAAATACAATAGATGGACACATACCCATCCTATAAATAAAATGCTGAATCTAGCCTCCATGCAGATTGATAGACCCAAAGAAGGGAGCGGGAACACAGGGGAGTCATTTTTCTACAATCATGGTGGGAAACCCAGGTTTGCATGAAAACTACAAAGACTGTTGAAATTTGAGGAGGAGTTGAAAGACCCCCTAAGACTTGTGTTCAGTATTGGTGATAAGGTTGCCAGCTTGGAGTTGGGAATGTCTTGGAGAATTTGGGGATGGAACTTGGGGAGGGTGGGGTTTGGGGAGGGGAGGGAACTCAGCTGAGTATAATGCTATAGAGTCCTCCCCCCTCCAAAAGCAGCCATTTTCTCCAGGGGAACTCACCTCTGTCATCTGGAATCATAGACTCATAAGAGTTGGAAGGGGTCTTACAGACCATCTAGTCCAACCCCCCGCCCACTGCAGGAACAGCCTAGGCTAGCATTCCTGACAAGTATTTGTCCAGTTGCTTCTCGAAGACTGCCGATGAGGAGGAACACATCACATCCCTAGGCAGCCAATTCCATTACTGCATTACTCTTAAAGTGAAGAAGTTTTACCTAATATCCAGCTTGTGCCTTCCCTCCTGTAGTTTAAACCAATTGTTTCAAGTCCTATTCTCTTCTGTCAACAGGAACAGCTCCCTTCCCTCTTCTAAGTGACAACCTTTTAAATGTTTAAAGAGAGCAATCATATCTCCCCTCAACCTCCTCTTCTCCAAACTGAACATTCCCAAGTCCGTCAGACTTTCCTTGTAGTGTTTGATCTCCAGCACCCTGATCATCCTGGTTGCTTTCCTCTGCACCTGTTCCAGTTTCTCCACATCTTTTTTGAAATGAGGCCTCCAGAACTACACACAATTCTCCAGGTGTGGCCTGACCAATGCAGTATATAGTGGGACAATGACATCCTGTAATTTGTATGTTATGCCTTTGATACATTCCAAGGTTGCATTTGCCTTTTTTGCCGCAGCATCACATTGACTGCTCATATTTAGCTTCCCATCTACCCTATCCCAAGATATTGTTCACACACACTGCTACCCAGAAGTGTATCCATCATCCAGTATGCATGTGTTGCCTTTTTGTTACCCAGGTGGAGAACCCAGCATTTTTTTATGTTATACTGTATCTTATTCAAAATTGCCCACTTTCCCAGTGTATTCAGATCTTAGTGAATTCTATCCCTGTCTCCAAGAGTGCTTGCCACTCATCCCAGTTTGGTGTAATCTGCAAATTTAATGAGCAATCACTTCACATCCTAATCCGGATCATTTATAAAAATATTGAAAAGTGCTGGTCCCAGCCCCGTGGCACTCCACTGAACACCTCCCTCCAATCAGACACGATGCCATTAACAACTACTCTTTGAGTGCAGTTATGCAGCCAGTTCCCTATACATCTAACAATACTAGAGTCTAGTCCACAGTCCTCCAGTTTACCCATCGGAACATCATGAGGAACCTTGTCAAAAGCTTTACTGAAATCCAAATAAACGACATCAACAGCATTCCCACTCGTTCATAGAAGGAGATGAGATTGGTCTAGCAGGACCTATTGGGGATAAATCCATGCTGACTTCCCTGTATCACCGTGTTGTCCATCAGATGCTTGCAGATTAACACCTTTAATATCTGCTCCAGTATCTTCCCTGGGGTAGAGGTCAGGCTGACTGACCTGTAGTTCCTAGGATCGTCCTTTTGCCCTTTCTTAAAGATTGGGATGACATTTGCCCTCCTCCAGTCTTCTGGCACAATGACTGTCCTCCAAGATGATCAACAAAGGGTCTGCTATTCTTTAAGCACCCCATCTGGCCCAGGGGATTTGTACACATCCAGTGCAGCAAGGTGCTTCTCCACAACTTCTCTGCCCGTGCCAACTAGCAGCCTTGAAGCTGTGCCCTGCCTATTATCATCTGTAGGTGAGCCTGTTCTCTCCTTGACGGAGATTAGTTGTGATTCTGGGAGATCTCCAGGTCCCACCTAGACATGGTCAATCCTAGTTGGTGACATTGCTGCCTTCACCTCTTCCCTCCTCATAACTAGCAGGGAAATAGGAGGGACGCTGGAACATTGAGTGCTGTGATGTTAGGGCTGCTGTCAATGCCTCCACCTCCCTCTATCTATCTCTTCCTTCTAGCTGCCAAAAAAGAAAAAAGGGAGTGGCTGGAGAGGGCAAACAGTCAGTGAGAGGGAGCCCAAGTGTCCACAGCCAGCCCTCATTTTCTAGTATCCTTCTCCCCCACCCACTGCTATCCCCCACCAACACATTGGCTGGGCAGGGGAGGAGAAATGGGGAGTTGCCATACACCCCACTGGTGCTGCAGGCAAGTGGGGACATAGGTGAAGGAGAAGTGGGAGGGCAAGGAAGGAAGATTGGGATCTGGCACCCTCCCACACACATGTGAACTGTTGGTGGAGGTGGCAGGTTAGCTGGTGAGTGGCCAGCTTGCTGAACAAGGGAGGGAGGATGCGATGGGTCACCCACTTGTAGTATCTTAACTCTTTCTTGGGCCAGAAAACCCACATAATGAGGCCAGGGACACGGGAAATTTTTCAGCAAGTTAGAGGGAACCCTGAGATTTGCAGAAAAATTTAAAATCTAAAAACAACAAAAAGATTGGGGATTATTTTTTTAAAAAACTCAAATGTCTTCTTCAAGTGTGCCACTGAGATCTCACAAAATTATAGTGTGAGATCTTAGCAGCCATTTTGAGTGTTGCTAGGCAACCCACAACCAATAATACCAAGAATTCTAAACCTCAGGGTCAGTACAGGGGAGTGAGGAGAATGAGAGTAAAAAGGGTAAAAAAAATATGAGCAGAGGTAAAACTGGAAGGGAGAAGAGCAGAAACATTAATAGGGAAAAGTTGAAGATTGAGAAGGGAACAGACAAAGGCAGGTAGAGGAGAAGGCAGAGGCTGCCAGGGAGAGAAAACTGTGAGTAGGTGGATGGGAGAGAAGGAAAGGGGACGCACTTCAGGCACTGCTTGAGGGAGGCAACGAGGAAAAGCAAGAAGAAAAAGGAAAGGGGAAATGAAATTCCTCATGTTAGTTTTCACAGCCTCTCTCCCAATATACACAATAATGCCTGATGTGGTAAGTATTCATAAGTGCTGCACCCCAGATTTCTGATATTTCTCCATCTTTTTTCATAAGTCCCAGGATTTCAGGAATCATGATGAGCATACCTGCATCACACGTATGTGCACAGGGGAAGTGCACTGCCCACTAAGTGTAGGATTCCCTGATAAGAAATTGTTAAAGAAACTCTTCATCTTTTAAGGAGCAAGGTTAGTTACCAAACCTGAGTGGGCTAGTAAAAAAGTTCCTTAGTATTTTTAAAAGTTCTATATTATGGCCAAGGCTTTTTTGGTGATAACACTCATACTGAGTACCGGCATGGTTTCTTGGAGCTCTCGCTAGTCCTGAACCTTTTGTGCCAGCTTGCCACACTCAGCCAGAGAAAGACGGAATGGATCCTCATGAACAACCTAATGGGGATCTGAAGAGGGAGGGGATGAATTGGTGGAAATTGATACAAACTTATATGAGCACTGGCACCTAATTTTTTTAAAGCACTGATTGTGGCTAGATTTTATGTATTAGCATTATTATTTTTTAAGAAGTTTGGGTGTCAAAGTCCCCTGATGGTGTTGACCTTTTACAAAAGGCTACATCCTTTTTTTTTACAAAATATGTCACCTTAATTATCTGTATTTTGTTCACATGAGTAATCTTTCATGCATACAAAGTAACAAATTTTGACACTGTTTAGAAATAAATAAGTCAATTAGAATGTAGGCAGTTCTTCATTTACCTCTTACCACTAAAACTATTCTATGGGATTATTTTTTTCTTATAGGCCGCTTGGCAGAGCCAGCATGGCATAAAATACTTGGTCTAGTGGACTCAAATCCGTACTCTACCAGGAAGCAAACTGGGAGGCCTTGTACCAGTCACTATCTATATCTCAGCTAAACTTTCCTTACATGATTGTTGTGGAAATAGAGACAGGAAGAAGAGAGGAATAAAAAAAATAAAGAAATAAATAATACTTGAATTGGGCACTTTTTTAAAGTTAATGAGAATCCACTGCTGCACTTTCTATAACTTAATTGGCTAGCTACTCATGGTTGATTTAATTCCCTACACAGTGTTGTTCAAACTAAAGGGCTAAATTTTCTGATGAAAAGTACAACTGTATCTTTTTCTTTGTCAAGTCACAGTGCAATCCTAAATAGAGTTACACCCTTCTACTTCTATTGAAGTCAATTGACTTTGTACAGTGCACATCTGCTTAGGATTGCATGGTCAATGGTTTCAGTGTTTAATGGTTTTAAAATAAATCAAGAGCTCAGCTTTGACTGATCAGCATCAAATGTACTTAATAGTATTCAACGCTTCCTTAAAAATATATTAATCAACTACATAAAGGGAGAGGTTGTGCTAATAATGTTCTATGGCAGTGTATATAGCCAGAAATGGGCTGTAAACTATGAGACAGAACAATTGCTAGAGAAAAGGAAAAATGCTTCTTGACACCCATAAACCTGGGCTGAATCCACACACCTGCGGAGTGTCCCGGCGTTGCACTAAATATTCGCTAAACACCCAGAATTCAGAAATCACACTAGAAAGACGCTACACTTCCGGGTGTTTAGCGAACATTTAGCACAACGCCGGGACGCTCTGCGGGTGTGTGGATTCAGCCCTGCTTGTATTCATGATGAGCCTAATTGCCATTTTAAAAACTTTAAGGGATCTTGATATGGAATCCTAAAAGTAAGCTGTGCTTCCTCCTTTCTCATTTATTTCTCTAGTCTCAATAGCTACGAGAAAAGTCGGAAAGTGAGCCAAACCATTTTCATTCAGAGATAGATAACGTATCTAATAATAAAGTCACCCTTGTTACAATTATGAAAGCAGCGAAACCAGGCCAGCCACAGATAAAGTAGAGGGGTATATAAATTTGGAGAATGTTCCATGAATGCAGCAAAACGTGATTAATACAAAATAATCATAAGAAAACAAACCAAAATGGCCCAGTGATGACTGAGCATGCTCCATCAGGAATAGAATGTCAACAATTGATTTTTTAAAAATCAGATGGACGTGAGGAAATTGGCCTTCTCAGACCCTTCATATAGAATCCTGGATGTGGAAAGTTGTATGTGCATGTATAGGGGGAATTTACAAACTGTTTTTCTTCATCCCCTTGCCATTTCTTGCACCTCCCTAACTTGTATTATTCATATTTACAAGCTGTCTCCTTTCCACCGAGAGAAATGCCATATATATATATATATTTACTAAATGCAGTAAGAAACCTTCAAGGCCATTGTTTCCTCACTGAAGAGGGTATCTCTGGAAAAGTTTCAATGTGTGCTTATACAGATGGAAATTTTTAGCAGTTTGCCAGTTCAATGTTTTAGAAAACTTTAGTTTGCCATGAAAACAGAAGAAGCCGGTTATGCATGAGGGGGGAAGAGAGGGTGACTGGAGAAATCAGACATGAGTGAATGAAGTTATTTCAAGACTTGACTGTGTAGCATGAAACCAAGATTTTTTGTTACATCTGAATCAAACCATTTAAGTCTCCAGCACATTCTTGTGTAAAGGAAACTGAACTGAGTGAAACCCTGCCTCTGAAATGCTCACCAATCAGACATACAGAGAGCACTTGTCAAACAACCACAGTTAGCTGTTTTGTTCCAGGAATGTAGCTGTCAAGAAATCCCTCTTAGGCAAGCCAGATCATCTTAACCTCTAGCTGTAAATCAGAATTTTCACACCCAAATCCTAGAGATGCGGAGAAGGCATCTAAGATCAGTATTTGTAAATCACTTATCAGCTGTAAAGTATTACACCACTACTAACAATAACGTAACTTCACTTGTAATTATAGCAAAAGACTAAAGTATTGCCATGGGATAAGTATTACAGATTGATTAGCCCTTTTATTCCTACATTTACATGACTTTCTTCATTAGACCTTAGTCAGGAATACAAGACTGTATTGATTTATGTTTGCCTACCCTTTAGAAGAATCTTCTGCTTATTTATATTCTAAACCTGTAAGCAGAGTTCACCTATACGCTGGTTTGCGTTGTACTAAATGTAGCTTAATGATGTGATGATAAATAAGTTGCTGTTTTTATTCTTGCTTGGACTCCTTCATAAGCTTCCGACAGCTTACAAAGTATAGATACATCTACATTTTTTTTTTAAAAAGTCCCTTTAAATTAGAATGAAAAATAATCCAAAATTCCTCCGGAGCCTATATCCTGTCTATGCAAGAGGCTTATCCTCTGGTAATTAGAAATATAAATAATTTATTGGTGTTTTTAGCTGTAGAACATATAGGTTGCCAACTCAGGTTGGGAAATTCCTGGGGATCTGGGGGTGGAGCTTGGGGAGGGCAGGGTTTGAGGAAGGAAGGGACCTTACCTGGATTTAATGCCACAGAGAACATGCTCCAAAGCATTTTCTCCAGGGGAACATATCTCTGTAGTCTGGAGATCACTTGCAGTTCTGAGGGATCTCCATACCCCATCTGGAGGTTGGCAGCCCTATGTGGAATTTTTTTTATCTTGCATAGGTTTCCATCACTTTATATAGCTGACAGGCATACACTCAGTCTGCTTACAGCAGTCCCTGCTGCAGTATCCTAACATCTATCTCTTCACTGTAGAACCAAGCCAGGAGAAAAGGGGCAGGGCTGTCTCTATGAGCCCTGATTTCTGAGTAAGGATAGCCCTAGGCCTTGAGTAAGGCTCAATAGAAGGTAATGAACAGGCAATCACAGCTTGAAAGGCAGCCAAGACCTCAGTAACTTTCATCAAAATAAAAGAAAGGTAATGGGAGTCTTGAGAGTCACATCTCCTTTCATGAGTTATACACTGTCTCATAATGAGAGCTAAGCCATAATGTTCAAACAAGCCCATAACAATCTGACATCCTTGGACTCCAATCAACAGCAAAATAACATTTCAAGCTGCCTCTATTGTTCTGCAGTGTGTGCAGATAAACCTGGCTGTTAAGGATGACAGGAATCACCCACTTCTCTGCAGTACTGTTTTGCAGGTAAACAAGTAAGCCTGTGTAGGAGTCATGTTGGGAGGAGATTGACAGACCACAGCAGGAGCCAGAAAGAAAGCATTTTTCAGGGTTAGGTAGGGAAACACTGTCTTTAATCAAAGTTATTATCCAGAGAATCAATAAGAGGTCAACACCAAAACACAGGAATACACTGGGCCTCATTCAAGGAACAGAAAGGCTTCCCTCCCCATTTCTAGTTTATCCATGACATATACTACCTTTCCTCAAGACAGCATACATGGTTCTAACCTACTTTTTGGAATAATCCTATAATGTTGTTTAGGCTGCAAGAGAGAGTGACCAATGAGCTTCATAGCAGAATCAGATTTTAGTCTCATGGATCATCATCACCACACTCTATCAACTGTGGTGTACTGGTTAATCTTTCGCTTAGTCAGTACTCTTAGTCTGGACTGACCCATAAACATCAAAAAATGGGCTGCAGCTAGCAACCTCCAGGAGCAATTTGGGGGTGAGGACTGGCATGCTGGAGTCACACCAACACACTGAAATCACTTCCTATGAAAACTGGAAGTGATGTCATGGGACACTCTAGGATTTGCAAAAGCCATAGAGTGGTAAAACCATAGAGGTTTTGAAAATCCTAGAACACTCATGACACTTCTTCCAGTTTTCACCAAAAGTGATATCAATGCAAGTGATGCCCCTGTTTCCCCCCTCCCAACAACAACGGGTGAACAGGAAATATCCCACTATAGGAGGATACCTGGCAACCCTAGGCCTAGAGAATCACTTTTGTCTATTTTATTCTAACACAAAACATTAATTGGTCTTAACTTGAATCTAATTCTCTTCTTGCCATTCCATGTGGTAGAGCAATCATGAGGTAACTTTGCAATGTCAATTTTGTGTGTCCTTGTATGGTTAGAATTTGGATTTAATATCTCAAGAAAGACTTTGATAAGCTAAGAAAATACAGTGGCTAAGGGACTGAAGAAAGTCTAGTTCAAATGTTGTCTCTGCCTTTTAATATATTTAGTTAATTTGTTCCTCACTTTTTTGCAACATAAAATACTACTCAAAGTAGCTGAGCTCAACAACGAGAGAAAAGCTTTCAAAAACAAATTTAAAAACATCAGTCATTTCATTCTTTTATTTACGGTCATTTGACCAATCATAACCATCAGTCTAAGATACTAATAATATAAAAGGAAAATCAGCAGCCAGAAGCCCCAAATGCAACATGGCTAAAGTAGCAAAAGCCAGAAGTAATAATCAAAACTAGTAGAAACCTCAGTCAACAATACTTAAATCAGCAATCAGCAGCAAAATAAACTCCAATGATACCATTAAACATTAAATCATCAAATCAGGAAAAAGTAACACTAAATATATATATATTTAAAGAACAAGTCTCTAGAAAATCAGGAATTGGTGGTCCCACTTAATCTCTCAAGCCAGAGAATCTCCCAGCTTAGGGGGCCACAGCCAAATAAAAGCCATGTCTTGTGGAACATACATTATTTCAGCCAGCGCTGTGCTGACCAGGGCACCAGAAGCCAGACTCAAAATGCAGGCAAGCTTAAATGGATGAAGCCCCAAACTCTTTAGGTTGTCCAGTTTCTGTTTAAAAGCTCAGCAATGTACCATCAAAATGTACCCTTAGTGCAAATGGATGGTGTGCGTGTGTGCGCGCGCGTGTGTACACGCATGCATGCACATGCGCCATGTTAAAACATACTACAGAAGGTTGGATATAACAATGACAATAGTAACAATTACTTGTGTTTATTTAACAGCTATAATTCAGCACTTCAGAACAGTGGTAGATGGTGCCCTCCAGAAACAGTGGTGCTATAACCCGCCCCCCCCCCCCTTACCACCCACCTGAGGATATTGCAGATCCTGCTGTTGCTGCTTCTTGGGAAATTAGTAGTCTGTTGTGCTAAATTTCAGTCCCCAAAGAACCTCCCACACAATTATTCACCTTACACTAGAGGAACAAAATCTTTCCTCTTGTAGGCAGGATGAAAAAGTTGGCATAGAAGCAGTTTCATGTTAGCCTGTCACTGGGCAATAACTGTGCTGTGAGCACTGTGACTTTGGTACCTTGCATAGTAACTTTCTTCACCAGTGAAGCTTTTCTGGAGAAAAAGTTATGTTACCATATGAGGTATTAAAGCATGATGGCCACAATATAGTCCTGTTTGTGTGAGAAACTACGTGAAACAGCTTTCAAACCTTCCTTTTGTCTCCAACTATTTATACTTCAATGGGATTTTCTTCCTAAGCCATAACAAAGCATGACCTAACTGAATGAGCCTTTAGCCACCATTTCAAATATTATTCTAGGCCATAAAGGCAACACACTTAATACTGGGATTTCTGTAACTTTAACAATTGAGTAAGGCAAGGAATTTTAACGGGTGCATTTATTCTTCTGCTCAACTATTAAACGAGCAGGAAATATAGGCTTTGCTGAGCTCCAAGACACAATTGCTTCACTGATTTATTATTGCAACATCTTTCCATCTCTCCTCTCCTCCAAATAATTTTTCTTTCCAGGCAAATATGTAGTATTCACATAGCACTTCACTTTAGAATAATTAATCCTCAGATCATTCATTCAAACATATCTCCCCCAACATGAGACAAATCTTTTTTAGATTTGTTGTACCAGCTTTCTAGAAATGAAGCAATAGGATAGAAGCCATTTCAAAACTCTATGTTTAGTAATATCCAAGTAACTTGCTACTTGCAATCTTCGCCGTGTCCCTGGTTGCCATTTCATCTGAAATGGGCACTGCACATATTTTCTGCTTCAGTACACCAAACCATGAAATACATGGTTTGAAGTATGTACAGAAATATCTGGTGTCCATTTCAGATGAAATGATGATCATGCATATTGTGAGGATGGCAGGTAGTGCATGCTTCCAGTCAATACAACTGATAGGCTTCTGGTATATGCAATTATGCTATCTGAAACCAGTGAGCCCCAGAATCTATTATCTGATCAGCACCTTCCCCACTGTTTGAGAATTGAAGTAGAGTTTTGGAAGAGAGACAATAGAGTCAGCTCAGCTCTAGTTCATTTAGAAATGAAGGGATTCCATGGTGCTGGACTGAAATATAATGTGGCAGATCAGCAACTTCTTTGAGTATTTCAGAGTTCAATATATACAAAATAATGTGGCTTCCCTATACTGCGGTAGCCAGCCAGTGGCTGGAAAATTAGTGCTAGTCCGGGAGACAGGGACATGGGGGGGCACCATCAGCTGTTAGCATGATGGCACTTCCAGGTATCACACAAGTAATACTACACTTCTCTAGGAATCATTGGAAACTCACATGCATTCATTCAAAACATTAATTAGGTGCTCTCCTATCTTACAAGAACTCAGTGCTATTTACAGTATAAATAAATAACAATCATAAAATGAATAAAAAAGGTTTAAAAACATAGAAACAAATAATACATATGGTTTTAAAATATAGAAACAAAGTTAATTAAAAGCAGTCCTAAACAAAAATGTCTTCAACTGTCTCATGAAGATTGGCAGTGATGGAGCCAGGTGCACCTCCCTGAGGATGCTGTTCCATGATTGTGGGACTCCCACTGAAAAGGCCCTCTCTGATGAACCCACCAGGTGAGTTTCTTTAGGTGATGGGACAGTCAACAGGGCCTCTCCCTCTGATCTCAATTTGGGGGCAGGAACATATGGAAGAAGTCAGTCCTTCAAAGACCCTGGTATCTAAAGTAATTCCTATATATATACAGGCTATTCCTATAAATATTATATACATGAAACAAATCGTATATGACTGCCAAACACAATACGCTACACCACAGTAATCAAATCTTTCCAGTCTTTACAGCTAGTGGGCTCCGCCAGTCAGCTGGAGCAAGGGGGGAGGTTTAAAGGGCCCTCCATGCCACTTTGAGGCTCGCCAAGCTGGAGCCGGCTGCAGATCAGCTGTGCTGCATGCTCACCTCCCCACCTCTGCAGCGAGGATGGGGAGCCGGGTCCGCAGCTTGACTGGGCAGCTTGAGCCTCCATGTGCTGTGCAGCTTGCTTCCCCATCTGTCAACTGAAGCAAATTTAAAGTGCCTCTTTCCAGGATGTCTGGATTCACAATCCAATGGACCAATGGACTGGTGAAAAGTTGTGGTGTCCATGAAGAATGGGTGTCCCACAACCCGCCAAT
This sequence comes from Eublepharis macularius, assembly GCF_028583425.1. Taxonomy (NCBI): domain Eukaryota; kingdom Metazoa; phylum Chordata; class Lepidosauria; order Squamata; family Eublepharidae; genus Eublepharis; species Eublepharis macularius. Next base: position 44,156,097 of record NC_072800.1, read on the forward strand.
TCGCAAATGCCAAACCAGGCAGGTCCGTGTTAAATGTTGGTCCACTTTTCAGTCCGTGCCCACCTCTAATATATTTTTTTGGAAAACAATGTAACATAATCTGGTTGATTGGCATCCCCTTAGAAGCATGTATTTGGGTATAATTGAATATTGTACTTGTGTTTTTTCCCAACATTCATCACTTTACACTCTAAAGAGACTAAACGTTATTTAATTTAAAAAACCCTTAAAAATACTTTTTATCTTGCCCTTCTTCGCCTCTCCGAGAAAGAGATGTATGTTTTCCATCCCAGAAGATTCCTTTTAATAATACATTACTGTAGCAAAGTCAAGCCAAGGAAATTAGTTTTTCACAGCATGTTAATAGCAGCAAACTGCCCTCTACAGTCTTCTTCCATCAAGGCACATGCTGCTCTAGCTGAGATGGACTCTCTCTCTTGCAGTGCAATCATATGCATGGGCACTCCGAAGGAAGACTCACTACGTTCATTAGAACTTACTAAGAAGTAAAAGTAGAGAGGACTGAAATTCTAGGGCTACTCCTCAAATCACACTTCGAGGTATATATCTAGGATGTTTTGAGTGAACACAAAAGGTAAGATGCTGGGAATTCCATGGTGTAAGCTTCCTACTTATTTTTCTTTATAAATAGCAGCTGAATGGGGGACCAGTTCAGTTGGGCCCACAAACACGGGTTTAATTCTTTCCTTAATGCTATTTTTAGCTAGTTAAAAACAAGTGCAAGGTGTATTTCCAAGGGGAGGACATAATGGCTTTATTTCTTGCTTCCCCACAGGGCCGGATCTATGGTTGCCAGTGCCCAGGGCAACCGAAGACTGGCCGCTTGCATATGTGCTCCCAGCACTGCATGATGACATCACGGAAGTGACATCATCACGCAGGGCGGCGCGTGCTGCCCCATGGCAACCTGGCTGTCCCGGAGCGCCGTGGAGCTGGCGGAAGCAGCGCGGGTGGCTGGGAGGCCACCTGTGCCATTCGTCTGCCCTGCAGGAATGGCACAGGCCGCCTCCCAGCCACCCGCGCTGCCTTTTGCCTGCCCCGCAGGACAGGGGGTGTGCGGCAAGCGCGCTCCCTGTCCTGCCGCCCGCGTGCTCCCGGGGCTGGCAGCTGCACCCGGCACCCCCTCTTTGGCAGCGCCGGGGGCAGACTACTCCCCCTGCCCCCCGTTGATCCGGCCCTGCTTCCCCACAGCATCATGGTACATTTGTGCCCCTCCAGAGGTTTCTATGACTTTTCTCCAATAGTTCTTAAACCTGATTTGCTCCAAAGTTTTGGAAAAGATCACGATAAAGCTAGATGGCTTGTGTAGGTGGGAAAATTTGGATTTTTGTGGCCCAATAGCAGCCATTTCCCTGACACTGTCCTCATGGCAGCCATTTCTTCCCGCTGCCACCAGGGTTTTTATTTTTTTAAAAAATCAGCACTAGAATATTGTTATGTTGATATACCATTGTAACAATAAGTATAGCATGTTCTCTGAATTTTCAGCGTTTGGTTTTTTAAAAAGGTCTCTATCCCTTTCCCTTGCAGAGATATAAGGAAAAGGGCATATGTCTGCAAGGTAAGAGGCTTGAGATGTATTTTTACTGAACTTACTTTTGCTTACATTTACGGTATGTATTATCCTGCTCACTGCCTTGTTTTATACTTATGTAATACCATTTACTGCATTGTTTGACATGTCAAACACTTTATGCTCTTTTTTCAGAGTCCTATTATGTTGGTTATCAGATATTTCATCCTATTGATTCCATTGACTTGCCTTACATTGTGTAATCCACCTTGAGTACTGTAAACAAACAAACAAACAAATAAATAAATACTTGTGAATATTTCCCCTTCTATTGTCACTTAAAGTAGGCTGGTGCTAGTTGCCCTTACAGGTGTAGCTACATGAAAATTTCCTTTTACCCTTGGAACAGATGTGTGACAGCTGCCTCCAAAAATATTATCACATATGGAAGCTAATGCTTAAGGATTTTTTCCCTTTTTTCTCTCAGAATGATGGCTACGGTATATAGAAAAAGTACACCCTATATGTGTGTGTGTGTTATGTGCTGTCAAGTCACCACTGACCTATGGTAACCCTATGAATGAAAGATCTCCAAAATGTCCTACCATTAACAGACTTGCTCAGATATTGCAAACTGGAAGACGTGGCTTCTTTTATAGAGTCAAACCATCTTGTTTGACTCCTATTTTCCTACTAGCTGTATCTGAAGAAGTTAGGTGTGACTCACAAAAGCTCATACTCTACCACAAATTTTGTTAGTGTTATAGGTGCTACTATTCCTCTTTTCTACTGCTACAGAAGACTCATAAAGCTACCCATCTTGATCTATCTCTTTTCCTACTGCCTTCCACTTTCCCCAGCATTATTGATTCTTCCAGAGAGTCTTGTTTTCTCATGATGTGACCAAAGCACAATAGTTTCAGTTTTGTTATTTTAGCTTCTAAGGCGAATTCAGGCTTGATTTGATCTAAAACCCACTTAATTGTCATTTTGGCCATCTGTAGAATCTGCAAAACTCTTCTCCAGAACCAGATTTCTAATTTTCTTCCTATCAGCTTTCTTCAACATCCAACTTTTGCCCCCTCAGTCGGAATGAAAGGCAGACACAGTATTTGGGTTCTAAAATGGGCCGCTTTATTAAAATTACAACAATTAAATATAAACTACGGCAAGGGCCAAACTAGCGGTACAGGTCAGGCCCTGGGGTCACTCCTGGACCCCGCCCTGACCTGTCTGGGCGAGCACCCGCTGCCCTGGGTGCGAGCCATCCACTAAATGGCTGGGACCCGGCCTGGCCAGGCGGAGGCAGAGTGGTTCACCCCTGTAAAGCTCCCCCACCCAGCTGTACAGCAGCGAGGGGAGACTGGCTTGTCCAGGGGTTCCCCACCCAGGGCGTCTGACCTCGCAGCTGGGCCGTACGGCAGCCAGCCGCTCCTGAAAGACCCCAATTCCCCACCAATGGGGAGGTGCCAAGGGTGCTCACCGGCCCGCTACAGATTTTCCCTAACTAAAATCCTGCCACCAGGGAATTACCTCAGTCCCACCAAGCCAATTACCTTCCTCTTCGCACAGTGCAAGGTAGGCGAAAAAACTCCATTCCCAAGTGCCAATCAGGGACAAGGAGAGAAAAATTCCTACCTGGCCCAAAAGGCGACCGGCTAATCCTGCACTGCAATAGGGTGAGGTGGGTGGGCCGAGCATGAGGCACGACTGAATGTGGAGAAGCCAGCTAAGGCTACAGGCTCCGTCCCCAATGCTAAGCCTTGGATGCCAGGGTGTGCCTTCTGCTTTCCTCCTTCCGAGGAGGCAAAAGCAGCCACCGGCCTGAGTGGCTGTTGCCACTGGCCGGGATGGCTGAATCACATCCAAACACAATAATGGGAAATACCATTGTTTGGATTATCTTGATCTTGGTCCCCTCTCCAGATAGACATCCTTATCTTTAAATATCTTTTCTAGTTCCGTCATGACTGCTCTTCCAAGTCTCAGTCTTCTTCTGATTTCTTGGTTGCAGTCTCCCTTTTGGTTGATGATTGAGTCAAGGAATAGAAAATCTTGAACCATTTCAATGTCCTCACTGTCAGTTTTAAAATTGTGTAATTCCTCATGAGTAGAGATGGGCATGAAACGCATTACAAACTTCAAAAACCCACGGAATTGGCGATCACGCAACCACGATCTGGCGGTTTGTGATTGTCCTCGTCCAACGAACCAGCGTTCGGAAGAAGCCTGGTTCGGTGCATTCGGCCGCGGTTCGGAAAGCCAGACAGTCAGGCGCCAGCAATCAATTTCCCTGGAAACGGAGCCGGGGGAATGCCTGAACTCTGTCTGTGCTCCTTCTGTCTCCCTGGAAACCCGAATGGAAGCCCAGCTTACCTTGATTGTCAGGTCTTTCTTCCAACCACGGAGCTGCAAAGCAGTTACAAGTTGGGAGAAGACACCCAGGGGAGGGAGGGGGAAGAGGGTGTTCTGTACCCATGGGCACTCCAATCTCATCCCTGCAAACCCTGATAGGCAGCTCTGACGGCCAAACACAGACCTCCTGCATTGCTCAATGGGACCTGTGCTTATAAATAGCCATGGGCTCCCAGGCTGGGTTTCACTTTCAGTGAGCAGTGGAGTGTGACAGAGCTGTTGCTTGCTACTTGCTAGCCTTTGGGGGGATAGACAGAGAGTTTAATTGGAGCTTGGATCCCTATTGCAATCTTGACTAAACTTGGGTAATGGCTGGAGGAGACCTTGTTAAACACTCCCAGGGAATATGGGCTCTCTAATTCCAACGGGGGGGGGGAGGCGGCGTTCTGACGCCCACGAACCACGAACCTCGAACTGGTTCGGCAACGGGAAATGTTTGTTGCAGTTCGCGACCTTGGGATCGTCATCAGCACCGAACCATGAACCACAGAGTTGTTAAATTTTTTTGGTTCATGCCCATGTCTAGTCATGAGTTTTTGTCTTCTTGATGTTCAGCTGTAATCCTGCCTTGACACTTGCTTCTTTAACTTTCATCAGTAGTCATTTTAAGTCATCTGCACAATTCAAATTGTTCATGTTCCTTCCACCATTTTTCACTCCACCTTCTTCTGAATCTAATCCAGTTTTCCTTATGATGTGTTCTGCATAGAAGTTGAACAGATAGGGAGATAATAGGCATCCTTGTCTGACATCTTTGCCAATTGGAAACCATTCTGTTTCCCCATATTCTGTCCTGACAGTAGCCTCTTTACCAGAGTACAGGATGCACATCAAAATAATCAGATGTTGTGGCACCTCAATTTCTTGTAATACTATCCATAGCTTTTCATGATCCCTACAGCTTTGTTGTAACATATAAAACATAGGCTGATTTTCTTCTGAAACTCCCTGGTATGTTCCATTAGCCATCCTAAATTTGTGATGTGATATCTAGTGCCTCTTTCTTTCCTGAATCCAGCTTGAACATCTGGTATTTCTCATTTCCATGTATGGTGTCTTTGCTGTAGAAGTTTGAGCATCACTTTACTTGCATGGGAAATAAATGCAACAGTCTGGTAGTTTCTGAACTCTTTGGCATCTCCTTTTTTTTTGGAATTGGAATATAAACTGAGTATTTCTAGTCTGGATGCCATTGTTTTGTTTTTCATATTTGTTGACAGATTCTTGTTAAGATTTTGATGGACTCAGTTTATGTACCTTGAAATAGCTCTATTGATATTCCATCTACTCCAGGTGCTTTGTTTCTCCCAATTGCTTTGAGTGCAGTTTTTACTTCACTTTCCAAGATTTCTGGTTTTTCATCAAAAGATTCCTCTTTAAAGGTAGCTGTCATCCTTCCTTCTCTTCTGTATAGTTCTTCATGGTATTGTTTCCATCTTTCCTTTGTTTTGTCCTGATCAGGCACTATATTTCCATGTTGATCTTTCATCATCCTGAGCCATGGCTTAAATTTTCCTTTGATTTCCCTGGTCTTGTTCTTCCCTTTCTCTTGTTCTCCTCTATTTCTTTGCACTAGTTATTATAATAAACTTCTTTGTCTTTGCATGCAAATCACTGAAAACTGCATTTAGAATTCTGTCTCTATTTCTGTCACCTTTTGCTTTTCCTTCTCATCTGTCCTTAGCAATGTTAACCGGTTCCTGAGTCATCCATTTAAGCTTCTCTTTTCTTTTGGCTACAGGAGCAGTCTTTGCACATTCTTCCTTGTTAATATCTCTGGTTTCATCCCATAGTTCTTCTGGTTCATGATCAATTAAACTTAGCATTGCAGATCTGTTCTTTACATGGTCTTTACATTCTTCAAGAATATTATTTAGCTTATACCTTGGCACTATGATTCTTTTAGTGTTTCTCTTCAACTTTGTTCTAATTTTTGATGTTAGCAACTCATGTCATGATCTGTATCACAATCAACTCCTGGTCTTGTTTTAGCAGAGAGAATGCAGCTTCTCCATCTTCTGCTTCCAATTATGTAATCTATTTGGATCCTATATTGGTCACCTGGTGATTTTCACCTATACAGCTGTGTTTTTGGTTGCCTGAAGTATGTATTAACAATGAAGAGGTTGTTGGCTTCACAAAATTCTATGAATCATTCTCCTGCTTCATTTTGTGATCCTAGTGTAAATTTTCCAACTATGTTTGATTCTAGTTTGTCTCCTGTTTTTGTGTTCCAGTCTCCTATGATTATCAGCATATCTTGTTTTGGTGTATGATCTTTTTTTTTCTTGAATACTTGTGTAAAAGTTTTCAATTTCTTCTTCCTTAGCATCTGTAGATCGGGCATAAACTTGAATGATGGTTACCTTCACAGGCCTTCCATGAATTCTGATTGATATTAATCGGTCAGACTTTGTGTTGTAGCTGACAGCTATCTTGACTGCTTGTGCTATGTCTCGCCTCACTATTAGAGCAACACCATTTGAGTTTGTCATTTCCACAGTAAAACACTTTGCGGTTTTCTGACTGAAAATGTCCTGAGTCGATCCACATTATTTCACTCACACCCAGGATTGCAATGTTTAAGTGTTCCATTTGCTGACTTAGCCAGAATAAGAGACAGACACAGGCTTGGAGATAAATGGCCGTTTATTAATATAACAACAATGAAACTGCATAACTACGGCAAGGGCCAACTATGCGGTACAGGCCAAGCCACGGGGTCACACCTGACCACCGCCTTGGCCTGTCTGGGTGAGCCCCAAAGCCCCGGGTGTAGGCCACCCATTGAATGACTGCAACCCGGCCAGCCAGACTAATGGATCCCCCCACCAAGCTCCTAACGCCCCAGCCGTACAGCATGAGGGAAGGACTTGTACCTGGGGATCCCCACAGGCGTCTGCCTGTGCTGTGGTAGCCGTCACAAGCATACCGCACTGATGGCAGACCCTGTTCCCCCATGTCTGGGGGAAACGCCAGTGGGTGCTCACCGGCCCGCTCCCTATTCCCCAAAATCTCCTGCCAGGGGAACCTAAACGGACCCACCCAGGCCAAAACCTTCAACCTCTGCCAACAGTGCAAGGTAGGTGAAAAAAACCCCGAACCAACAGCCAATCAGGAAACAGGGGCAAAAAAATTCCTACCTGGCTCTGGAAACAGCAGCCGGCTAGTCCTGCACTATGACAGGGCGAGGTGGGTGGGCCGAGCAGAAACGCAGCACTGAAGGGCTGGAGGAGCGGAGCAGCCTACTAAGGCGCAAGCTCCGCCCCCAGCCCAAATGCCCGTATGCCCGGGAAGGGGTCTGTCTCATCCCCGGGCAAGCCAGCAAAACATGGCCCCCGGCTTATGCAGCATTGCTGCAGCCGGGTGTGCCAAATTCTTGTTTTATGATTTCTAGCTTACCTGACTTCATACTTTTCACGTTCCATGTTCCTATTATGTGTGTTGCACAGCTTTGGATGTTCCTTTTGCATCTATTCACATCCGCAACTGGACTTCCATTCAGCTTTAATCCAGTCACATCATTAAGAACAGTGCTGTTTGTACTTCCCCAGTAGCCAATTGAGTGCCATCTGACCTGGGATCCTCCTGTCTTCCAGCACTATATCTTCTTTCATTTTGGATCGTCTCATCATAGAGTTTTCAAGGTAAGAGATTAGCAGAAGTAGCTAACCATTGCCTTCTTCTGCACAGTAATAACAACAACAACAGCAACATTCCATTTTTATACCGCCCTTCAGGATGACAACACCCACTCAGAGTGGTTTACAAAGTATGTTATCATTATCCCCACAACAAAACACCCTGTGAGGTGGGTGGGGCTGAGAGAGCTAGAAGCTGTGACTGACCCAAGTTCACCCAGCTGGCTTCAAGTGGAGGTGTAAGGAATCAAACCTGGTTCTCCAGATTAGAGTCCCACGCTCTTAACCACTACACGAAACTGGCTAAAGTAACACTGCTGTTGTCTGTGAAAGATCCTCTGTCAGTTTCACGTTTCACTATCCTGTAGCTAGCCTTCAAGAATTCCTCTGCTCCCATCAGCATTGGAACAGTCAGTTCTCTTCTGCTGATGTGACCATTGATTCCTGAAGGGGATAGATGAATCTTCCTCTGGTGTCTCAGCTTTGACTATTCCATCTTGAGAGACTCTTCCAGTTTAGTCCCTTGACCAAACCTGCCCTCCTGACAGTGTTACTTTCAGCTTTACTGACACAAGCCCCCTCACCATGTTAAGGTGGATATGCAAGAGGGGGACACCCTATATGGTCCATTCCTATCCACCCAGAACATGAGAAGCTTTCTCGGTCTCTTAATCTCAGTTAATGTACACACCAACTGTCTTGTATGTTATAGCAGATACAACCTAGATTCAGAATCTCATCTACAGTCCCAGGCTCACTCCGGTGATCCTCTTAGGTAATATTTACATTATTTTGCTTTGAAATTCCTCATGGGATATATTCAGGTCCTTTCGCTGCCCCCATCTTGGTCTCTGCCCAGGCATTCAATTCATATAGGACGTATATCTTTGGTTAGGTAAATATTTGAAGAATGTGCTTAATCAATGGATTTTGAGCATATTGTAGGAATGACTGCTCCTGTGTAAATACATCTCATTAATTCTTATGATTCAGTAGAGTGAATTTCTTCAACACAAACAAGTTGACCTCTTTTTAAGACCAGACTCCACAAAGAAATGGCTATTTATACATATCAGATAGCTTAACAAAGAGCTGCACAAATGCACATAAATCTTTGATAGAATAGGATCCCATTTTGTTTGTATGGGTTAGTAGTTATATAATATTAATATTAATTATCAGTATTAATAGTATTATATAATACTATTAATATTAATATTAATTATTAGTATTACTAGTATTATATAATACTATTTATATATAATATTATCCATTTAACAGACAAAACCAAGAAAAATCCATAGGAACCTCCTTTTGATTCGAAAAAAAATCATTGATGAAATGGATCTAGTCTACAAAAGCTTAGATAAAGTAAAATTTAGTCTTTATCATCTCACAAAATTCATTTTTCTTTTGCTGTGATAGACTAACACAATTATCCATCTGGAATTTGTGAACTTTTTCAGATATGAGTGTGATAAATACCTGTGTGATAATTCGTAAAATATCTGTCACTGCAAGGTGGTGGAAATGGCGTACCCTTAAAAAAAAACATTGTTCATATAACTGAATAGATTTGGATTTGGGATGAAGGCTGAAAGTACTGGCTCACTTTTGACTGATCATTTTGCTCTTTTGTGTGAATTACTTGATAGAGGAAAAGCCTTTGCGCTCGTGAAATCTCTTAGGCTCTGCTTCTAGCTCTAAAATAGTCAATTTCAGAAGAAAGATTTACCCAATCTTCTACACTATATACCTTATCTTGAGAACCCGGAAAGGGTAGAGACTTTTCATTCCACAGCCTTCCACAGTGATTAAAAGTCAAGATGAAGAACTGCAATCAGACCCTTAAATCCACAAAACTGATTCTGTCCAGCCAGCAGGATGAAGTATTGGTGAAAAGTTCATGCATGTTAAGCAGAACATATAACTCTTGTACAAAGGGATTGCTTCAAACTAGCATACATTTTTAAAAAATCAAAATAAAAGCATTTTTATTAGTTAGGCTATGTTAGCTAGAGTCCATATTACCCATTCTAAGTTCCTAATGCATACACAAATGTGAATTCCACTTATATTTCTGCTAAAACCATTTATGAATCATGACAATATTATAACAAGCTAAAAGCATACAGCTCAGCAATCTCAAGGTCCATTATACTGAAAACTGCAAACTAATTTAACAGGACTCGACTAGAGAAGACATCCATTATTGGATCTTCCAATGTAGTGGTGTAGTGCTTAAAGTGTCAGACTAATATCTGGGAGATTTGGGTTCAGATGTCTGCTCTGTCATTAGGCTTGCTGGGTGACCTTGGGCCAGTCACCTTCTCTCTGCCTAATCAACTTCACAGAGTGTAAAATGGGGAAAGCAGAAATATGTCTGCCACTCTGCGCTCCTTGGAGAAAGAGCTAGAGGAAGTTAAAAAGCAGCTGTGAGGGTTCCATTTGGATTGGGGCTGATGCCAAGACGGTGGAGTTAGTGCTTACATTCACGCCATTAACTAATAGAAACTGGAACCCTATAGTGATAGCACTTATAATTTAGAAACATTCTCTTATGTTTAATATGAGAGTGGGTTGAAAACCTGCCTTGAGACTGCATGATCTTATTTAGTTCTAGAACAAGGCTTAGAGATTGCTGTACATGATTTTTATTTGTTCTTCATATTAAAATTGTTTTAAACCATTACTCTTTCTGGTAGTTTTTTATTAGTGGACATGAAAATATTACAAACACCTAATTTTCCCTAGTAGGGAAGAAATACAGGTATGATAGAAGTGCCTCCTGCTGATTTTTTAAAAAAAACCTATTGGGCTAATAGCACTTCGGGGAGGGGATTTCTTTTAGGGAAATTACTTGGGAGGGACAGTGAAACTTGAGGCCCATTATACCATGCTCCCAGTACAATTTATATCTCATAGCTGTTTTTCAATTTTAACACAGAACTTCAAGACATTTAATCACAGATTTTCCATGTCTCATCTTAGTTGTGCAGTCAGATAATTTGTTTACAGTATCTGGTGTCAGATGGTGTTCAGTCGGTACTGTTATCATCACCATCACAGATCGCATTCATCACCACATTTATCCCACAAGTGTTTCTACATTTGCAGCTATACCTGAAAGCCCAGCTTGCAGCAATGGGTAGGGACACTTCCCACCAACACATCTTGTAAAAAGATTGCTACCATTTTTGTTTGACCAGGACCTGACAACCAACTCTCCCAATTCAGTTCAATAAATGAAAAGGCTTCCATAAGGCTTGTGATTTATACCTTTTGATAGTCATCACTAGACATGGGCACAAACATGACCCCCCCCCCCAGAACATGCTGTTTGTGGTTCGTTACCGTCCACAAACAACGAACAACTAACATTGACGAACATGATGCTGTCATGAACATGTTCATTGTTCATGGAGGCCTGCAGCCCCCACCCACCCCAACCCCAACCCACCCACTTAGCCCCCCTCCCCTCTAATCCACTTACCTGGCCCTTTAAAGATCCCTTTAAACAATCAGCTGGCAGGCGGCAGGGAGGATTCCCCCCTGCCGCCTGCCAGCTGATAGTTTAAAGGGCCTTGTCCTGCCACTTGCAAGTGGCAGGGCCCTTTAAACAACCCCACCCCACCCCCTGCCCCACCCCAGCACTGCCGGGCTTCTTCTGCCCAGTGCGAGTGGTGCAGGGAGATCCTCCCCTTCCCGCTCGCACCCGGCAGAGCCAGCGCCCCAAGGCTGCTTCTGCCCAGAGTGATCGGGGCAGGGAGATGCTCTCTTCCTGCTCACACCTGGCAGGGCTGGCAACCCGGGGCTGCTTCTGCCCGGTGCGAGTGGGGCGGGGAGATTCCCCCTGTCCCACTCGCACTTGGCAGGACCAGCAACCTGGTGCTGCTTCTGCCCGGTGTGAACAGGCCAGGGAGATTCTCCCTGTCCTGCTCTCACCCAGCAAGGCCGGCACCCCAGGGCTGCTCCTGCCCCATGCAAGCGAGCCAGGGTGATTCTCCCTGTCCCTCTTGCACAGGGCAGAAGAAGCCACGCAGCGCCAGCTCTCCTGGTGCTAAGAGGGGCAGAGAGATTCTCTCCATCCCTCTCACACCAGGAGAGGGGCAGTTGGCACTCCTAGGAGAAGCCCCCCACAAGCAGCTGATTCAGGGGTTTAAATGCCCCTTTCCATGCCGCTGAGCATGGGCATTTAAACTTCTCTTTGATTCCCAGTTTCCAGGGCAACAACAGGAGTTCAGACAATCCCTGCCTGAGTTGCCATGGGAATTGATTGCAGGTGCCAGACTTTCTGGCTTGACGAACAGCGACGAACAGCAACAAACAAGGCTTCCAACGACCACCTGTTCGTTTGGAATGGGGCCTCATGAACAGCCTGTCCGCGAACAGCCGAACAAGCTGTTCATGGGCTGTTTTGCATTCATAATGCTGTTCATGCCCATGTCTAGTCATCACCATGTTGTACTACCAAATCACATGAGGCAGCCCCATGCAAATTCAGCATACTCCTGGGGGTGGCTATAGATGCTTGGGGAACCAGAATGAGATGAATGGCTCTAGTTGCTCTAGTGGCAATGTGGATAGGTATTGTATTGTATGTATTGTATGTACTGTATTTATTGTATTGTATTAGTGGTTAAGAGCAGTAGGACTGTAATCTAGAGAACTGGGTTTGATTCTCCACTTCTCCGCTTGAAGCCAGCTGGATGACCTTTGGTCAGTCACAGCTTCTCTGAGTTCTCTCAGCCCCACCCATGTCACAGGGTGATTATTGTGAGGATAATAATAACACACTTTTTAAACCATTCTGAGTGTGGCATTGTTGTCCTGAAGGGCAGTTTATACATCGAATGTTGTTGTTATTGTTATTGTTATTGTTATTATTGTTGTTGTATTGTATTGATAGAGTCCATATTAACTGTGTTACATAAAGGTCAAATGTAGGCTAACCCTTTCTTAGCCAGCTGTGGTATCATTTCTTATGACTCTACTCTAGAATTGCACCACACAACAATCACATCTTGCCTGTGAAGTCAGCTGAAATTCCCATTCTAAACACTGAATTCTTGAGACTGAACCAATGTGCTTTGTAATTGAGGGTTCCTGCTAGAAACACTGCAAATAATTATGACATCTTCACTTATATTTGTGCTACAGTACATGCAATCATGTTATTTCTTTCCTTTTCATTCCTTATTCTTGTTTATGTGCTATTTTTATGTTGTATCTCTGATGTATTATTCTTCAGTCTAGACACACATGCTGAATAATAGCAAGGTATGAAACTACTATTTTCTCTAAAACACATGCATCAGTTAGTTATTTTTCAATCTTGCTACTTTAGGTCAAGTTAAAAAAATACATTTGGATCTTCCTACTCAATGCTGTATTTTTGTTTTAGAAGAGTCAGCACAGCAAGAAATCCACTTTCTTTGTTTAAGGATACAATGTAAGATTTTTCTGCATTTACTTTTTTAAATAAGATGATGCTTTCATTCCAATTTCTATATTCTGTATATTATATTGTAAAAATGCTTCATTCAGTCACAAAAAAGAGAGTGAGGATTTGGCCATTTAATTCTGAACACTGCTGTATTTGCAGTTGTTCTTTGGTATCAGACTCTTCCCAGACTACTTGGGTTCCATGAAAATATGCAGCTAAAGTACTCTAACTAATTAGTTAATGTGTTAGACATGCTCAGAAGATGAAAAGCACTGTAGAGACACGATACTATGAATAAATGTTTATATTAAATCTTCCTTTGTTGGGATGCTGCTTTCATTCACAAATATCTAATTACTTTTCTAAAGCTCAAGAGTTGGTTTTCATCATAGACAATGACAAAATTGAAAAACTGCACAATATTATGCTTGGCATCACAACTGGTATCATTTACCACTATAGGAGTAGCTAGCTGCCAGTACTTATCTCTGTTAACGATATCATGATCTTTGAGTAATGATGACGAGCTTCTTTATGTCATACAAAAGTAAGGAAATCTGCCAACAAAAAAGGTATTAAATAATACTTTATAAGCATGAGTGTAGTAGGTCAATCCTACTATGTTTTGAGGGCAAGGCAGTACCTATAATAAAAGACCCCCCTCCTGGGGAAAGGGGGGGGACCTGAGCACCTGGTGGAACTCTATAGTGAAACAATGGGATTTGATTAAGAAAACCCTGGAAAAAGCCAAAGAGGACTATAAGAAACAGGCAGACCAGAAATGCTCCCCGCAATGGAATCTGAATCCTGGAGAAGAAGTGTATGTGTCAACAAAGAACCTCAAAAGGGAGCAACCAAGCAAAAAGTTAGGCTGGAAATATATAGGGCCATTTTGAATTCAAGAAGTAATAAATGGGGTGACTATTAAAATAGACCTACCCAAGAATTAAAGACACATCCAGTCTTCCACTGCAGCGTACTGAAAAAGGCTCCAAAGACAGATATCTGGCACCCGAAACCAGAAATCCCTTCCCCCCTTATGGTAGATGGACAACCCCATCATGAAGTGGAAGTGATATTGGGACTCTAAATGGAAAAGGGGAAGACTGTTTTACCTAGTCCAGTGGAAGTACTTCAATCAAAGCTGAAAAGAATGGGTTCAGTCAAAAGATGTCAGGGCGAGCAAGCTGGTCAAAGCGTTTCACAATCAATACCCTGATAAACCGAGGGAGGGGTAATTGTGGAATAAATGTTGGTTTTTTTGGGGGGGGGGAGATAATGTCAGGCAGGGCTAGCAAGCCAGCCTGTCTGCCATACATGGAAGTTTCTTACGATTGGGGAGTAATGGGGAGTAGAAATAGCTGCTTTGCTGTTTCTCCATTGTTTCTCTGTTTCTCCGCTGGGTTTTTTTTTTGTTTCTTCACTGCTGTCTTGTTACTGCTTTGCTGAGATGTCTTATCAGTACAAGTGGGAGTGTATGGAGCTACCAGATGCCTGAGAACCAGCTGGCTGACCTTGAGGTTCTAGCTCTGCATCTCTCCCTGGCTTTTCCCATTTAGGAGCTGCACACCAACTCTAACTGAACTTTCAGTTTGTAATGGGGGAGCGGAATGAAGAGTATTTCTATACTGGGAAGGCTTCGCTCTGGCATTCCAGGTAATTACTTTGTACAGTGCACTACTGGGGTGGGGGGGTGGGGCAGGATCTCATAATAAAGACCTTTAACTCACGCAGCTGTGTCTGATGAAGTGGAGAGTCTGACAGAGTCCTCTAGCCAGGCCTGACAGTTACTTCATATACAGGACCATCCTAAACAGAATTACTACCTTCTAAAGCCATTGAATTTAGCAGATTTAAAAGGGTATAACTCTGCTTAAGAATGCACTGTCAGTGATATGACTGTATTTCATTGAGATTGTGTAGTGGTGTACTGGCTAGAGTGATAGACTAGGATCTGGGCAATTCAGATTTGATTCTCTGCTAGAGATGGGCATGAACCAGAAAAAATGAACCATGTGGTTCGTGGTTCATCACATTTCACGAACCACGAACTTTCATGAACCTGGCCCAGTTCACGAACTGGTTCATTTGGTTCGTGAAAATGTCACATCCAGGTCAGCAAATAGTCACTTCCGGGTCAGTAGAAGGTTACTTCCGGGCCAGCAGAAGACCACTTTTGAGTCAGCAGAAAGTCTGCAGGAAGCCCATCCCCTGTTGCCTAGGAAACTGATTGATTGGTACCAGGCTGTCTGCAGAGACAAACCAAAAGAACTAAACAAACCAGCTTAAAGTTCATGGTGGTTTGTCAGAAATGGACTCTGATGAACTGCTGGTTCGTGAATCATGAACCGGCCTGGTTTGTCATGAACTTCGGTTCATATTTTGGTTCATGCCCATCTCTATTCTCTGCTCTGCCATGGAATCTTACTGGGTGACCTTGGGCCAGTCACACACTCTCAGACTAACCTACCTCATAGAGCTGTTGTGAGGGGAAAAATGGAGGCAAGAATGATATAAGCTGGTTTGGGTCCCCATTGGTAAGAAAGTTGGAATATAAATTAAGAAAAATAAATTTTAAAAAAGATTATACCCCACCCCACCCCTCCATAAGTTTACTGGTAAAAATAGGTACTAAAGGCTTTCATTTGTTGCGGTCAGTATTTCTTCTTCATTGTTCTTATACTAAGATTATGTAACCATTCATATATAATTTCCTACATTGGGGTATTTAAATTCTTGTACATTCTCAGCAGCAGTCTGTAATGCTCCTGTGGCAAAAATCATGGAGGTAAATAGGTTTGTATTAGGAGGATTTTTTGGAGCAAGAAAGTCTCAGTTCCCAGAGGTGCTGTGCTGCCTTTGAGGCATGTTTCCATTAGCAGTTGCAGATGGGGAAAAAAATTCTCTGGGGACTGAAAATTCATTTCTCCTTTGGCATTAAGCAGTATAGGGGTGAGTGACTGGCTGATTTTAGCTGAAAGCACAAAGGAATTTGCCAGCTCAGCATTCATGATTGGGCTGAAACATGATTGGGCTGAAAAAGATTCCCTTTGGGCATTACCAAATTAAACATCCTAAAAACTGCCAAGTGTACTTAGATACAGGCGAGCTTTACAGCAAATAGACAGTAATGCACTTAGTATCAAAAACAAATTATGATTAATTAAGTCATATCAAATGTCTTTTAAGCCTTAGTCCTTCTTTAAAAACTGCCTGAGAATTTGTCAGCAAAAATTCCAGAAGAAATTTTTAAAAAATAGTTTAATGAGCTTGAGTTTAATGGGTGAAGTAGTTCCCTAGCTTTAGAAGAATTTACAGGTAAAGTTTATTTTCATTGCTGGGAATTCCAGGTGGGAGTTGTGGATGCTCCTAATACAGCACAATAAGGCTTAGAATGGCTTCAGAGACTGTCCTTGAAATTTCCAACATGCACAACTTTGTTTTTCTGCTCTTTATAGTTGTGTTAAACTGAGGTGGTAAAGGCATAGTGTCCAACTTGAGTGTGTGGTCGCCAACAACAAGGAAATTTATGATTGCAATACTTCCAGATTAACCAGGAGGAGGAGGAGGAGGTAGATTAAATATTTGTTTTTCTTTGAATAAAATATGATTTTTAAAAAAGAACACTGAGAATGACAAAAACACATATTATTTCTTTTTCATGTAACTGGCTTCCATCAAGAGCACATTGGAAGTCAAAACGGACTGAGAAAAGGGCCTCTCCCCTCTCCTGCCATAACTCTTCCCTTGCCACATCCCTGGAGTCAGGACTGGCTACTGGAACTGCTGCATGTGAATCTTGACTGGGGTGGCCCTAGGGGGCCAGGAGAGGTAACGCTATTGTCTTCCTGGGACATTTGGTCATAATGTCCAACCCACCTCAAGCTTCTATACACCAGATTATCTTGCTCTGAATGCACAATTTATTCAGTCTTCATTGGCTCAGATCAGAAAAGGTCTCAAGTTAATCCACATGTGCAATGGAGAATGTATTTTTGTTTCTAGACTCTTCACTCCCAAACCACACTGCCAGTTCCCTTTAAAGGTCTTTGCATGTGTGTGTGTGCATGCGCGTGCATGCTTAAGGAGGGATTATAGGCAAGGAGTGATGAACTGCTGTTCAGGAGCTTTACTGGTTCCAGAGGGTCTTGTGGCATCTTATGCTCACATAAAATAACCCTCTGGAAGGGACTACAGTATATACATCTTGCCCACAATGTCCAACAATAGAAAAATAAATGATGTTAATCTCCTCATCAAAATATACATGGTGACAATCTCATGCAAATAGACACAGAGTTAAAACAGTAAGCATCTAATGAAAGCACAGATTGGGGAGAAGACGGAATTCATTCACTATAAAGTGTTTGACATCAAATGCATATATGATTTAAAAAAAAAATTCTATGTGGCCTTACAACCCACCTCAACATCCCCAAAGGCAGAGGATATTAAAACATGGCCAATATTAAAATGTTTCAAATATTAAAGATAGCATTTAAAATACAAAAATATTTAAAATATTTAAAATAATTCAATAAAACACATAAACATGGGAAAAGGGAGAAAGACTAATAAGAATCAATGAAATATTTTTTTAAAAAAGTAAGTGCTAGAAACCACGGCCCAGAGACTCACCTGGGCAGCCCAGGTTGCGGTGTGCGGGTTGCCGAGGGGATTGGAGCATGGTGGCTGCCATGTTTGCAGGCCCACCCTGTTTCCTCCCAGGGTGGGTCCGAAGCCAATTGAATTTGAACTTCCTGGTTGCACAATCAGGGCAGCCGAGATGGGGTCTGACATGCAGGGCTTGGTTCCAGATCAGAGGGGCGTAGTTTTTCCTCTGGTCAGGCAGCCTGTGATTTAAGGAGCTGCTGCCCTGCCTCTCCTCATTGTGCTCCTGGCTGGCGATTCCCATCCAGCCCTCCCTATAGTTTTGGGTGGCATGGTTGGCTGTTCAGGGTTTTTTTTTATTGCTATTATGTTTAACTCCTTTTAGTCACAACTTGCTGGCGGTCTGGCATTGGGGTTGGATCCCTTTTGAGGTAGACGAGGCCTACATGTCCAGTCTCCCCAATAAGGGGATTCCCATAAGGAATCTTAGGAGTGAATTATGGTGGTCCATGCCCAGCTCAGGGGCTGCCGGGAGGGTCAGCTGATGCTTGGAATCCAACCCCTATACATCGCCAATGCTCCTCATAACTGTAATTCAATAAAGTTGTGGCCATAAATGTGTAGTGTATATTAGTTGCCATGCTCCCCACCCCCCTTGGCCACCATCATCGCTGGGCTGCAAATATTCCTAACTAATGTGACAACCACTGAATGGTATTGCCAAGTCCAGACCAGGAAATTCCTGGAGATTTGGGGATAGAACTTGGGGAGAACGGGGTCTGAGGAGAGGAGGGACATCAGCAAGGTATAATGCCATAGAGTCCACTCTCCAAAGCAGCCAGGGGAACTGATCTGTACAATCTGAATCTGGAGATCAGTTGTTCTTCTGGGAGATCTCTAGGCCCATCTGGAGGCTGGAAACCCTGCCACTGAACCAGGAAGACCCAGATCAAGAAGAGACAGAGGAGTTCTTGGCTGAGGCAGATCTGAGGGAATCTCTGACACCATAGAGCTCCCTCAGACCCAGAGCCCACTGGAAGGGCTGAAATCCCCAGCTCCCAAACTGAGACCCTGTCACTGGGAGATCCAGCAGACATCCCAGAAGTTGGGGCAGCTATTCCATGGCTGGGCCAGATTCAGGGCCACCAGGCCACCAGGCTTTGGTGTCACCCACCAAAAAAAGTGGTGATGACAAGTCCATACAGAACTTAGGATGCCAATTTTACCTTTTGTTACCTCTTCCTCCTTTGCATAACGTCTTTCTGTTCTCATCACCTGCTTTTTCACCTGCAGTTTGGCTTAGCCAGGGGAGGCAATTTCACCTTTCATAACACTGCTGCCATAATAGCAATGATTTCAGCTGAGTGATACTAGGTTACAAACTGCACAAAGAGTAAATAAGTACTTGGTACCTATAATTTTTTGAAGAATTGTCTGGGAGCCAAAGACAGATGGTGATGGCATATTCTCGTCTCTCTTTGTTGTTGTTCTGTTCTCCCTTTGTGTCTGCCATATCTCCACTAATATGGGCTCACATTGCAGTTGCTGCTGTCTAAGAGTAACCCAAGAGATTTTCAATACAATCCTAAACAGAGTTATACCCTCCTAAATGCACTGACTTCAGTGGATTTACGAAGATGTGACTCTACGTAAAGCTGCAACATTTTTCTCTCCTTAAGGATAGCTAAAACTTTCAAAAAAACACTGTAGGTAAGAAGACAAAGGGTGTATAAGTGATACTTAGTATGATTGCCTTAATTTGTTCTCTGATACCAGTCTTTCAGATATGTCACCCACAGATAAATCCTGTAAATCATCCTAATGATTAAAAAATTATTTTTCTATCTTTCTTTGTATCTTTAATCTGTATCAAAGTGCCATCCTGGCTTTAAAAACAGAAAAAAGTGTCTTGCTATGCACACCCAAACCAAATGCAGAAAACTCTTCTTTTTGTGACAGAGGGGTCAGATGAATGGATAATGGATTTTTGTTTTTAAAAGAGATTGTAAAGAGAATAGTGAGAAGCTGAACTACAAGAAAATTATCTGAAAATTGTGACTAATGGCTCACTCAAAGGAGACAAAAATAACCATGTTCTTCTTGAGGAAATGTCTTCATGGAAAACTATCGAATAGCATACTTTTTAAGGAATGAGGGTAATGCATCCTTTTAAAGACTGTTGGCTCATTCTACTCAGGAACAGCATGAAACATAGAAAGGGGAAAGTAGGAATTCTTTGGGGATATAAGAAATGGCATAATATAAGAAAAGGATACCAAAAGCCATGGCAAGGGGTGACAAAACTGTTTGGGAGACATTTGGGGTATTGTAAAAAGAATAACTTTAGTCCAAAAGCGGAACTAGGGGTGGACATTGAAAAAAATCCATTTCAGTTTTGGATCCCTGAGTTCTGAACCAGCTATGTACCATTACTGTTTTTTTTCCTTCTGGGGCCTTGCTGGTTCAGGTCTACTCCATTTGTTTTTTATCGCTAACATGAGATTCAGCTCTGTTCTTTGAAATGTGGGCTTCCAGGGTCTTTGGGGCAGCTGTTTTAGTGCTTAGTGCCAAAACCACACAGAACACAGTCATCCCTCTAAACCATCAATCCACTGAGTTTTTCCTCAGTTACACTACACACACAACAATGGACCTTGAAGAAAGTGAGTGTCGGCAGGTGCACACTGTGGCAAGAAACTGGCTGGCAAAGAGGTAGAAAGGTGGAGGTGGCGACATTAAAAAGAATCCTGCTTTATATTCACTTTTTCTATGGAGTTAATAAATTGTTTCCTTTTTTGCCATGCTTACTCCCATGGAAGTGTCTTTCAAACTGCAGCCAATGATTGAAGTCTTCTGGGGCTTTTATCAAGTTTCATTGATTGAACAGCCCACTTGCACCCCCCCCCCCTCAAAGCAGCACTTTTGCTCACCATGACCAACCATGCAAGTGCCCTGATGGGAGGGGGACAAACAGGTCCATTCAGATGTAAGTCCTATGTTATTCAATAGTACTTACAGCCAGGGAAGTGTCTGTAGAATTGCAGCCCATGGGTGAAGTCTGCACATTCCCCCTTCCAAACATTTCCAAAGCTGATAAGTGGGGAGGGTTGTCCCCTGGCAAGGGCCTGATTGGTGACCGAAACACACAAACTTTTTGGTGAGACTGTGCCGTTATAACTTGCTTTTTCAAATTTGGTTCACCATTCCAGAATCTGCATTCACAAAACAAAACAGTGATTACCAGGTATATTTCTGGGTCATTTGTTTTCTTTTGCACACCGCTAAGTGGAACAAGATTTTAGCAGAAAGAGACGTGGGTATTTTAGAGTTTGTTCTAATAAAGCACTAGGAAATCCAGGTCTGCTTCACTTTTTATACTATTTACCTGAATGCAGGAAGTTGGGTATGAGACTTTGGTAGTAACATTAAGTCATCAAAGTCT
This sequence comes from Eublepharis macularius, assembly GCF_028583425.1. Taxonomy (NCBI): domain Eukaryota; kingdom Metazoa; phylum Chordata; class Lepidosauria; order Squamata; family Eublepharidae; genus Eublepharis; species Eublepharis macularius. Next base: position 44,177,186 of record NC_072800.1, read on the forward strand.
CAATCAAATGTATCCTGCTCTTTCACAGGGATGGGAGGGAGCAGGAAAAAAATCTGCTAGGTGCAAGAAGCAGCTGAATTTGAATGAATCTGATTTTCCTCTGCTTCTCAAGGCATGTGCTGCAAAGTAAGTGCTAAAGGGCTCTGTAGGGTTATACCCTACAGCTGGATAAAAAGTGTGATGGAGAGAGGGGGAAAGATTTGCTCTTCTCTCAAAAGCCTCCCCCCTTCTCCTATTTCTATTGTATTTTTTATTGTAAACTGCATTGGGTCCACATTGGGAAAAAGCAGGAAAAAAATGCTTGATTTGTTTCTTCAATGCCATCCTAAGCAGAGTTACAGACTTCTAAGATGGACTGAGAATAGAGTTGCCAACTCCATTTGGGGGAATGCCCGGAGATTGAGTGTCAGTGCCTACAGAGGGTGTCTGTGGGCATATCATATCACACTCTGTCATGTCATATCCCATAACGTCAGATCCAGGTCCAAAGTCAGCTGCTCCAGCTCCTTTTTTTCCCTGTGAGGTCACAGCCTTCCACCAAAATTCAAATTTTAATTTAAATTTCCTGTCTCATATCCTTCTGCTTTTTGCGCTCACCTTAATCACTTGTAGGCTTCTGCATGCATACAATCTGTATGATATGCTAACCTTTTGATCTTAAATATTCACAATGGTATAACCAGTTGATGTTTCTTTCAGTCCAAAAAACCTCTTAAAGACCTCTTCAGATTCTTATCAGTGTTAAGGAGTAAAATCCACTCTGAAGTCCCATAAGAGGACCCAGGAAAAGCAGTCCCCTCCCTCTCTCAATTGCCAACCTATCTCCGGCCTATAGTGCCCCTTACATGTAACAATTGGTTTCTCCTAGGAATACCATTTTTTTGCTTTGGTGAGACACTCTCCTGCCTCTGGGGTTAATGAGAGAACAATGCAGGGTGGAAACCACTTTGTACTATGTGTTGATGGCATGTCCAGGGGAAAACCCAGATGTGATTACAGTATGCCATCAGACTTTCTGGAAACTCTACTATGGAGTCTCCAGAGCATTGGCTGACATGCTAACCTAATCATGACTAGACATGGACACGAACAGAAAAAAAACCCAACACCCTGTTCATCGTTCAGTGCCATCCACGAACAACGAACAACAAACATGGACAAACATGGACTGTCCCTGGACACGTTTGTTGTTTGTTGTTCATGGGGGCCGGGGCCAGAACCACCCCACCCAACCCCCCTTAGCCCCCCTCCCCTCAAACCCACTTACTTGGCCCTTTAAAGATCCCTTTAAACTATCCGCTGGCAGGCAGCAGGGGGGATTCCCCCCTGCTGCCTGCCAGCAGATAGTTTAAAGGGCCCTTTCCTGCCACGTGCAAGGAGCAGGGCCCTTTAAACATCCCACAAACTGACTTTCCCAATGTCCAATACCCACCAAATTTGCAGGGGACATAGTTCTCACTGTCCTCTGAAGACTCCCTAAGTTTCAGAGAGATTGCACCCCGGGAAAGGCATGATCCATGGGTCTCCCTGTTGGCTGTCATTTTCTCCTCACAGTGGCAAAAATGGTACTCTCTGCTGGAAGTACTTTGAAGGGTTAAAGCCAGAAGGAAAGCCAGAAGGAGTTCAGACAGAGTTCAGTCCCTCCCTCCCTCTGGTTGCCAAGGGGATTTATTGCAGCAGGCGCCAGACTGTCTGGCTTGTACAACTACCGAAGGCAATGGACAAGGCTTTTAACGACCACTTGTTCGTTTAGGATGGGGCCTCACAAACAGCTTGCTCGCAAACAGCAGATTGGGCTGTTCGTGGGTTTTTTCTGTTTGTAATGCTGTTCGTGCCCATGTCTACTCATGACCAGGTTTTTGGCCAGATGTGACATTGACATATAGTACAACATCATGTCTGCCCCTTGCCTTGCTCTCAAAGCTCCCAAGGGTGCCAGGTGGCAACCTGCCATCCCTACTAATGACAGAAGAAAAGGAAGTCCTAGAACACCCACTCTCTGTCTGCAGCCATTCTAGAACTTTTGTTTCTTCTAGATTCTATTGTTTATCATAAAGTGTACCCTTCCTCCCAAAACTCTATGGCAGAATGAAGGGAGTAAATGCATAAAGGAATTGCCTCTTATTGGATGGAAAATGGTATTTTTCATAAGGTTTTTAGAGATTCCCCCAGGTATACAGAAAGAAACTATCCTTTGTTGGTGAGAATGGGTTTAGACTGGAGTAACTCACCATGAGATTACACTGTTTATCATTCAAATGTACATTAATTCTTCCAGTGTCCTGTAAAGTACAATGTATTCTTGCATTTCAGAAGCCTGATTTTATATTCTTGAGGCCATATAACTGACAGCTCATCATGCAAATCATTCCCAATCCTCACAGTTTTGCACATCACTCATCAGGACAATAATCATTTGCTAAAATACTAGCATGGAAGGAAAAGAATAGAATGAAATAGTCTATTCAAGCAGTTGCCAATACATATCTATGTAATCTGCATTGCACAGCAATTTCAGCACATGCTCAACAAATCTATCCAGTATTCTGTAATTACGTTCTCTAATCAAAATATTATGAATCTTGGATAATGCAAGCTTTCACCATTACGGTGATAACTAGAATGTGATATTCATTCATGTTGGAAAAAGAAATGTAGGAGGTGAAGAGCATTCCTGTTAATAATAAGTTATAGAACAAGGTAAACAGAACAGTAATAATTTCATTAGAAGAAAATGTGATCACTTCTTACAATAATATTCAATGAATAAATTATATTACTAACAGAACTACCCAAGAGTACTAAACACAAATTTATGTATATTAAAAATAAAATTATCTAAGCCCCTGGAATTCCCAAAGTACCTCTGCAGTGCTAAATGGGAGCAGCAGAAATCAACTCTTGTAACCTGAAGGCATTTACTGTGTCGGGACTCAGGAGTGGCTTTTCTCTTTTGGCAAGAACAGGTGTTTAGGGAGACCCTAAACACTAAACAAAACTGAGAATGATGTGTGAAATCATACTATAGAAACCTATTTGCTCTGCAGATACAGTTTAGATGGACATTGAGAGCAAGATATACAGCACAACTTTCAACTTCTGCTTTCTTTTTTTTAAAAAAACAGTTTTGTGTATGCTCAGAACAGTGACAAATTCTGGGGGCTGGCACATGCTTGGATTTGTTTCCTTTGCAGGAGAGAGAGCCCTTGATTTTATTTTTGCAGCACTTGCTTTACATAAAATATACAGGCAGAGGGGGAAAAGCACTTGTACTGAGCAGCAGATCAACATCAGATCTCCAGAAAGAGAGAGCGTGCATCCCCAAGGTGTTTCAACCAACTCCAGAAGTGGCTATCTGTTGGAACATATGAACACATGAACTTGCCTTATAGTGAATCAAACGATAGGTCTATCAAGATTAACATTGCCTTCCCTGATTGGTAGTTGCTGTCAGCATCTCAGGTAACAGTCTTTTTTATAATTGGGGTACCTGATGCTATCAAATGGATATGTTGAGATTACATGCAAATACTGTATGTCTAACAATGAGTCAAGGTGTCACTTCTTTCTCTGTCTCTCAAAGAACCTCAACTTTCTTTTCTCACAGATGTATGCCTGCCCCTCCCTTGGAGAGGGGAAATCTTTTTCAAGCTCTGATGAGCACTGAAGTGAACTCATTTCCTGACACTGAAGACCCACCAAGGAGACATCTACAGTTGTTAGGACACTACAATTCTCTTTTTCATGTAGTACTGACAGTACCACACGGATCAGAGGGCAAGTCCAAAACAACAGCACAATCTAAGGGTGTCTGGTTCATCATATTAGCTCAAAACAGTTGTTTAATAGTATGTACAGTTAAAATTGCAGTCTACATAGTCACCATGGTAAATTGAATTAAGTGCACTGTTTCCTGCTTGATTGCCACTCTGGCTCGATTAAAACAGGCAGAAGAATGGAATGACTCCCTGTACCCCTGCAGGTGGGAAAGTACCATTTTTAATGAACCCTGTGTAAAATTCAGGGCAATCTATTATTCCATGAATATGTTAAAGATTATAACTATAAAATAAAATTGCAAGTACACTCAAAAGAGAAAGGTCCTGGTCCAACTCTGCTATGCTGTTTTTGTGTTTTTTGTAGTGGAGAGAGCCCTTAAGTCAGAGTTGACTTATGGCGACCCTTGGTGGGGTTTTCATGGCAAGAGACTAACAGAGGTGATTTGCTGTTTCCTGGCTCTGCAACCCTGGTCTTGGTTGAAAGTTTCCCATCCAATTAATAGCCAAGACCAACACTGCTTACCTTCTAAGACCTGACAAGGTTAGGCTTGTCTGGGCTATCCAGGTCAGGGTGTTTGTGTTTTTAGAGAGTTCTTAATATAGAAGAGTATTAAAAATGATATCTCCTGCAGTCTGAAGTAGTACAGTACGTTCTGATCTCTCAATATTTTTCCAAGTTTGCCTGCTGCATGCATGGATCAGGCATTCATCATTGCCTGCAGGAGGGAGGTCTGATGAGCAGTTACAGCAGTAATACAGATAAGGTACAACTCATTTTTCTGCATTTCAGTCTTGATCCTACTCCTGGCATATAAATGTCAACATCTTCTTCATTTACTGTCTCTTATAGATGATGTAATATTTCTCAAATTCTGTCCGAAGGATGCTTGAACACCAGCTGATTCAGATAGCATCCTGAGCGCCAGTCATCGATCAGGCAGCTCGTTTTGCAACAATGAGTTCTGCTGTTCATGATCTTTTCATGGCTGACAGGAGGTTTGCTATACTCCTTCCCACATTCAACATGGTCAGCTTTCCCACATGTGTTGTCACACCTTCTGTCCTGATGGAGCTCCCTCTGCCTCCCCCCCCCACACACACCAATAAGTGCTGCATACTGCTCCATTCCCCAGCCAAAAGAGGGCTTTCAATCAATCATTAAGCAAATAAACTGATGGCAAATTAATGCTGTTTTTCTTTTTTAAATCCACTGATCCTCTGTTTTTTTTAAAAAAATTCATTGTTCTTCCTCAGTGATGGTAATGGCTGCTAATCTGTTTAGATCAAGAGGGTTTTTATGGGTGCAGACCTTTGCAAAGCATCATGGGAGCTATAGTTTCCCTCAATGTCTGTTTTTTACAAACACTAAAGTATTTTTTTTAATTGTGCAGCACAGTGAGAAACACCCCCAAAATATAAAAGAACATTTTGAAATAAGTTTAACTTGACTGCACTAAGTAAAAAAGATTTGGTGCATGAGTCTCATAATGGGGAACTGTCTGTTTAAGAAAAGCCCTTCCTTGCACTTTCTAGTTTCTGCCGGGCAACCAAAATGACATGAGCAAGGACTGCTCTGACTGGCTGCCTTCATGCACTCAAACAACAAAATGCTAGCAAACACAGCTGATATTTGTTTGTTTGTGGCCTGCTGTTCTCACTGTGACTCAGAGTGGATTATAGAGTACTAAAAGAAAACAATGTTCTCATCAATATAGGTCTTTTGCCTCCCCCAAATCCACCCTCTCCAGGCTCTACCACCAAAATCTCCAGAAATTTTCCAACATAGGTCTGACAACCATCATCCCTCGTCTGAGGCACATTCAGCGGTCCCACAGGCCTGTGTGATGGTTGAAATTTCTTTATTAAAATGGAAAGTAGTAGAATTCTGAATTTCTACCACCTTCATTCCTCAAAATTATTAGTAAAGGAGGTCTAGAAATGTATACTGATACAGAATTGTCATTTTTTGAGCCAAACTACACACACACTAATTCAGTTTCAGAGTACATTTCCCCCTTATATTTCATACAAATGCAGCAGTAAAGACTGCAATCTGAAAAGAATGTACCTTTCCCCCAGCGGGTTATTCCCCATAGGTGAAATGATATAAAGCTGCAGGGAAAATCTAGAGACAAATGAGCTTCAGGTACAGTGTGACCTTTAGCTACATAGGAAAGGAGAAGAACCCTTACGCTACTACTTGCTTGCAGAAGGTCGATTGTAGATGGTAAAAACAAAGCGCCTTTGTCTGAGTACTATATGCATACCTTGATTTTTATGAGGAGCTATAGTTCATTATACTTCTCTGCAACAAGATTGTTAGGTGCAGTAATGGTCATGAAACAGATGCTGAAATATCCGTAACTGGATTTCCCAGCATTTTTAAAAGATGAATTATAGCCAGGTGAGACCCTGAATGGGATTAGGGCCATGGAGGAAGGGGAGAAGAGATTAACTATTCTACCCCCAGGGAGCACAGTTTCAAAAAATCTGTATTGAACATCCCAACCTCTGGTACCCTAGTAGTCCTTTAAAGTAAAAAAAATAACAGAGTTGGGGGCCCACTGTCAATTAGAGAAACCATACAGGAACGGAACAGCTAAATTCCTCTCTTCCCCATGCACCCCAATCTGAATTGGTTTTCCACAGGTTTATTATTCATCTTTAAAAAGACTAGGAGAGCTCCATTTGCCCCTAAGAAGAAAACAGAGCTTGTCAAAGTAAAAGCATAGTTTGGCCCTGGAAGTGAAGTTTTCTTATTTTGGTATTTTGGTGAGATAGGGCTTTCCATAGAGTGGCATCTTGCTAATGTAGTGTGGTAAAATTTGCAGCTGACTCTCTCATGTTCTGTATTCTCCCATGTTCTTTCCCTTAAATGTATCTTTGTGGAGTAATAATTATGTTTGCTCTCTATTATTATTATTATTATTATTATTATTATTATTATTATTATTATTATTATTATTATTCAAATTACACACAACACAATCAATCATAAATAAAGATCACATGTTATCATTGATTGGCCTTGCTGAGCTGATACAAGTTTCCACCAGAGACCTAAGTATCAGCCAGGTATTGGTGCAATATGTTCACTGTTCCATGTAACGCTGTCTTTTGCAGTTCTGTAGGTGTTATATCAGAAAGGTGCAGTTTTTCCAGATAAGTTACAAATTTTTTTGAAATACTTCCAATGCCCCAATGACAATGGGGACTACTGTTGTATTCTTAATCCATAGTCGGATGGTTTCTATTGCCAGATCTCTATATTTAATCATTTTTCCTTGTTCTTTTTCTTCGACTCCGGCTTCCCCCGGAATTGCAATGTCTATTATCCAAACTTTTCAATTTTCCACGACTGTTATATCTGGTGTATTGTATTCAATGTGTCGATCAGTTTGTATTCTAAAATCTGACAAGATCATAACTTGTTCGTTTTCTAGCACCTTTTCCACCTGATGTTCCCATGAATTCTTTGATACTGGCAGGTTATACTTTTTACTCAATGACCAATGAATCAGCTTTGCAACCCTGTCATGTCTAGCCTTGTAATTCGTCTGTGCAATTTTGCTGCATTCACAAATAAGATGGGACACAGTTTCATCTTTTTTCCTGGTAAAGTCGACATTTTGGATTTTCACTGATTTTCTGAATTTTGGCTTTCATAACATTCGTTTGCAATGCTTATTCTTGTGCTGTGAAGATCAGACCTTCAGTTTCTTTCTTGTTGTACCCATCTTCAACCATGCCCAAGTTAGGCTGTTGTCACTTTTTCCTTTAATATTTTTGAGATGTTGCCCATGTAAGGGTTTGTTCTTCCAGCCATTTAATCTATTCTCAAACGGTTTCTTCTTGTATTCAGCCTTTGTTTCAGTTGTTTTTAATATGTTCTTTGTTTTCGCATCCTGAAATAATTTTTCTGTACTTCTACTGATATAATCATTCAAGCCCCTCTTTTCTTTTTCCACTACCTGATGTACTTGTAACAGTCCTCTTCCACCATTTTTTGTGGTAAATATAACCTGTCAACATCACTTTTTGGGTTGTTGTTGTTGTTTATAGTCTGCCTTTCTCACTGAGACTCAAGGTGGAATACACAGTGTGAGAATAGATTAGTACTGTCAAGGACATTTCCATAAACAATGCCATAGGGTAAATAAACACAAGTTTACAAAAATATAGCATTAGTAAGAATCCAATACAGAGTTGAAGAAATGCTGAAACAGAACATAAGCAATTCTAGAGCTGACGTTAGACAACATGAAGCACAGGTAGCTCATAGGAGCACATATTTAAAACAACAGATAGTACATAAGGCAGCATAGTCTATGGTCCTTAACTCATTAGCGAAGCATCTGAGATCCCCTCCCTACAATACAAAAGACTTTTTGAATAATTTGGTTTTGGATCATTTACGGAAAGCTAGTATATCCATTACTTTGCAGTGGGTATCAGGTTTGATACAGAAGAGAAAAAACGTTTCAACTGATCGGTGTAATAATAATATCAAAGTTTCCAAAATGCCAATTTTTATTCAAAGTAAAATAGACCATAAAACTCAACAGCTTCTGGACTTGTTTGATAATAATACAAAAACAAAGCTTCCAACAAAACTTCAACAATACCAGAAACCTTTTATCATAACAAATGTTGAGGGTTAGATTTTATTGGGGTAGTGTTCATTTGAATGATGTATTCACATGTTTCAAAACTATTACAAGGGCATGAAAAGGCTTTTTTTAAAAAAAACAACACTGTGCAAATCTGTCTTATCCCTAAAGAACACTTAAAACAGTGAATGTGATACACCCTTGCAAAATATACAGCAGCATAAACAAGAGGAAAGAAAGTGTAATCAGGCCAGCCAATCCAAATCCCATTAGAGTGGCAAGGAGAGAACAATTTGGCACTCTTCCAAAAGCATTTGGAATCATGGCAGATGAGAAAGAGTAATCAACATTAGATGTGACAACCCTTCCCTGATGGCTTCATATCTTTCCTGGTTGCCGCATCATGTCTTTTATAGACATTATAGGCTAGTTAAAAGAGACTCCTCTCTCCTAAGCAAGGTACTCTTTGTGGTCTACAGAAACTGGGTAGTTTTAGTCCTATGAAAGATATATTTCCACACATGCAGCTATGGCTATAGACAAGTCCCCTCTTTAAACTTGAATAAAATATAAGTGTGCTCTGAGTGTCATGCCACAATGGGCGCAGAGATAATTTCAACAACCAGTTTCTCACCCCCAGCCGCTAATCCAGGAACACCACAGTTACCTCCTGTTCCTGTACCACTGCTTTCCCTGCTTCTATACCCATTTCCTCATATCAATGTGAAGCTTCTTTAAGGCTGTGGCACTTGTAATTGTGATGAATGAAGCTCTTCATTTCAGTTTGCAATCAACTAATCAGTTACAAGTGTCTTTACCACATATGGTCAGATGGCCCATGTATTATTGGCATGTACCATATGCAAATAGCCCAATTTTGAGCCCCAACGCCACACTACAGTAGCCTATGTGTAAGGAAGTTATCTTTTGTCCTCTCCTTGTCATTCTTAAAAAAAACTGTTGGCTTAAGCCCCATCTAGGCAGTGATGCTATAGCAGTAGTAAATGAGTGACTGACTAGTGTCAAGATATCTTTAACTGCTTGGAAAGAACATGGAGATCCAGGAAGAGTGAGAACCAGAAACAATGTTTATTAAGGGGAATGATACAAATAGCTGGGCTAGAAAACTAGCAAATCTCAAATAGTCAAAATAATATCAATCCAATATCCAATACTAGAAGCCTACCTGAAGAAGGTAAGTACTCAGACAAGGAGGAGGTCATTTGGAGGCAGTTGTGGCCTAATCAGTTAAGTGGGGCTTTGTTGGGCAATTCCGATCATAGAGAACAAGTCCAAGTTAGGAAATGAATTTGAGGCTAACTATATATGACTATTAGGCTTGCCAATTCCAGGTTGAGAATTTCCTGGAGATTTCGGGGTGGAGCCTGGGGAGGGCAGGCTTTGGGAAGGAGTGAAACTTAAGCAGCTATTCCCCTCTCCCCAGGAGAACTGATCTCTGTACTCTGGACCTCCAAGTCTCACCTGGAGGTTGGCAACCAAAATAGGCATGGATCCTGTGTTTAAGAAATGCAGATGTAACCAGTTCTGACTAAAGGCACACTGAAATCAAAAATCTGGGCAAAGTGAGGCTTCTACTTCCTTGGGACAACTATTCTATTTCTCTAAGCATGAATGGATTAGGCGTGGTGCCTTCTCAGCTGTCAACAATTTTTGTATTGACCTAATGCAAATAGAGAACAGAAATATAGAGAAGCAGAGGGGAGGCAACACTGACTTTAGAAAACAGTCCCAGACAAGATCTTTATTTTTTTACAAGAATTTTAACTTGATTCTGAATGTAAAATAAAAATGCTTTTAGTTGATTTATTTTTTTAAAATCTATGCATACAGACTATCTAGTTCTATATTATTTATAAGTCAGTTTAGAACATTTTTTTAAAAAATCATAATAATATTTGAACATTACATTCCTGGAAAAATTTGTAATTACAAACTTGGGTTTTCCTTTCCTTTCAAATAAGTTACATTCTTCCCTACTGTTTAAAGATTGTGTGTTCACTTCCCCCACCCCCGCCTCCTATCCAAAACCGAACCAGGATACTAGAACTTATCCAGTTGACTAGGAGGAAAAGGAAGACGGCAGACTTTAGTGGGAGTTCATTGTCCCTTATTTGATTGCCCAGAACAGGGTACACTATGAAACCAATTCTAAATTCTTCTTTGCAGAAAACGGGATAAAAATGTCTTTACTTTAGAATCTGAGAACAAGAAGCTTTTGACAGAACTTACTATACTATAGATGCATAGAAATAAGTAATATGTTCCATTCTGGAATTCTCACAAGTTTCTGTCTTAATGAAAGAGCTCAAAGTGTATTTGTGGTTGGAAATTATTAAAGGCATCCTGTAGAAATTTCTGCACTGACTTCAATAAGTACAGCAAAAAGAGCTGTGGTTTTAAATTAGAATATGTCTAATTAGGTTGATTAGTATAAAAAGTCTGCATGTAGTTTTCATGAAATAATTTTATCCGTCTCTGATTAGTTGGTATTCAAGAAGAAGTCATAGAACCAGGGTAATTGTGTAGCAGAGAGATGGCTTTGAATGTAGAGAAGGATCAAAACAACAGGGAAGACAAAAATAAAAAAATCAAGAAGCTACTGAAAGTAGATTCACATGCTATCTTTTAAAAAACAGGATAAAAATGTGATTGAGTTTCACTACCAGGTAAAAAGAACTTGGAGCTGTCATTGACAATTGTGGCAAAAATCTAATATTTCTTGGAGATCTGGCTTGGGAATCTTATCTGCACACTCAGAATCTCAATACTAGCCAGATCTGGGGCTAGTCAAGTCAAGTTAGGGTCAAGTCAGAGCCAGTTTGGTATACTAGTTACAAGTGGCAAGACTCTAGTCTGGAGAACCGGGCTTGATTTCCTACTCCTCCACTTGAAGCCAGCTGGGTGACCCTGGGTCAGTTACAGCTCTCTCCGAGCTCTCTCAGCCTTACCCACCTCACATGGTGATTGTTGTGAGAATAATAACACACTTTATAAACTGCTCTGAGTGGGCTTTAAGTTGACCTGAAGTGTGTTATATAAATCTAATGTTGGTATTATTCTTTATTATCTTTATTGTCATTATTACCATTATTATTATTAAGTCAGATTGGTGGTTCATGTATACTTGAAAAATTTTACATAATCATTGACTGCCTGATCATTGACTGCCTTAAGGACACAAGAATTACTTTTATTAATTACATCAAAAGTTCGAATCTAGCGTTCTGTTTCCCCTAAATATATGGTTGTTACATGCAATTATGCATTTTGTAAATTAATAATAAACATTTTAAATGATGTGTGGGTTAAAGTCACCTCGGGGTCCTTAGGGACACAGACACTGGAGTATCACTGACAATGATAACTGCAAACTGAAGAGCAACTTGTCCTGTACAGCAACCTTTGCCATAACAATAGAGCAGTGTGCTAGAAGGGTGGATGTGAAGTCAGCAACAAAGAAAAGCAGGGCGAGCCCCATCAACCACGGGGCAAACCAAACAGGACTCTCAGAGGAATTCCTTCTGTGCTGCAAGAACTCTCTGTAAGGCAACACGTTCCATATGCATCAAGGGTTGGAACTTATTTCAAATATTGTTTCCACCCCTAGGATGCCGTAAAATATCAGACCATTTCTTATAATCTCTGTCATAATATATGTCCAACGTTTACAATGTAAGCTAAGCAGTTATACTCTTCCAAGACCATTTAAGTCAATTTTACTCACATTTACATTCAAGATACTTTATTCCTGATATAATTCCCCCAAATAATGTTTATATTTCATCAGAAAATATTCATAACATGAATGAGCATGATATTCTGGTTACCTATCTGTGAGGTCACTGATAATAATTCTAAATTGTGGAATATAATGGTCATCCTTCCAATTAATTTTTTTATTCTTTAGCAAAAATGGTTTTATATTAGAATATTTTTTCTTTCCTTGGCCAGCTGTTTTGGCTCCCTACAAGTATAGGAAAGGATTTTTCCAGGTCATCCATCGCTGCCAGTTTATATGTGGCTAACATACTACATTTTTAACAAGACAAATCTTTTATTGACAGCTTTCCCCCCTTCTTATGGTGTTATATTGGTGGTATTATTTTATGTGGCATGGGACTATTGAAATGCTTTTGATGTTTGTTAGTTTGCATCATACATAATGTTATTGTTGAATTACTTTACAGTTTTTCTGAAATACATTATTTGTCTGGATCAGTGGGGGGAAATGGCATATGGATTTTAAAATGTACATGCAGGGATATATTTTTGAAATATGAAAGCTACCATCCTTGAATATGTGGAACAATTTATCATATGGATAGTTCTTGTGGCATGAAGACATTGCTTTTAGCTGAGTTTTTGACTTCTTTTGCTCTCTCTCTGTATTATTGATTACAGCATAAGAGGTTTGCTTATAGATAGGAACAGTAATCCTCAGGAGTTCCTAATAAATTTCCTTGTCTCAAGAAATATGTAACACTAGAGGGCACTCACTGGATATGAAAACGGAGCTCTCTAAAGGTTTTAGTGGCTCTTAGTGGCTCCTCCTCCTCTTCCTCTTTTCATCTTGCTGCCCACTGGCATTCCAGGGGGAAGACCAGAGAGAGAAGGTGAGTGGGCAACACTGACCAAGTGAGCAAGTTTCCTGCCTCTATGGTTGATCCTGTCTTGTGCAACTGCTTTTCCTAAGATGCCCCTCTCTTTTGATTCAGCATCCAGAAGCAATTTCAGGGATCTGTTTCAGGACATTTAGACCACCAACGTCTAGACCACCTGTATAAAGCTGTTTAAAGGAATCTGGTGCCCACTGATAGAAGCAGGATATTGTAGCTTGGGCTGTAATGGCTCTTTCGTTAGTAACTTTCTAGGCAGCATTTCCCCCCCTAACGGGCTTGAGCCAGTGTGGACATAAATAAGGCAATATAAATATTTTCATCAATAAAACCAATATCAGGAATCCCCCAAGTCCCACCTAAGTCAAAATCAGGAGGACAGGTGTTTTACCTGTATGAGTGCATCCCCCAGCAATTAGGTAATTCTTGGCACAACCTGGAAATTGCTGGGGGTTGATTCTTTAAGAATTGGCCCGAACAGCAGTTTTTTAAACAATATTTTTTAGAAATCAGCCCTAATTTGACCCGTCATTTCTGTTTCATGCTGGAAATGATGTAATAGCTGGGAGATGTGGGTGCATGCCCATTTCGCCTGCATGCCGGCCTCCCCCTTTTCCCAATGCCCTCCTGATGTCCTCCCCCTCTACAGTGAGGGGTTGGCAACCAACCCTGACCAATATAAAAATATTTAAAATAAAAAATGGACTATTGAATGCTTTACCATGTTTACCTCATACAGACACCACACTTCAAGGCAGGGCAGGCTATGTAGGGATTCCCAAGTCAAAATCAGCTTCTTAAATTTTTATTATATTTATTAACATCATTTCAAATCCGCTTTTCTCCCCAGTGGGGACCAAAGCAGCTTACGTCATTTTCCTCTCCTTCATTTATCCTTACAACAACCCTGTGAGGTAGGTTGGACTGAGAGTGTGACTGGCCCAGCAAGCTTCCCTGGTATAGTAGGGATTCAAACCTGGGTCTCCCAGATTCCAGTTGACTTTCCCTTTAGTTGCTTTAGTTTTTGGAGCAAGCGTTGCTCCAGCCAGTTTACTTTTTCTCACAACACTCATCTGGAGATACTGACTTGTACTTAAGAAGTGATTGGAACACTGAAAGGGCACAAGACGTGACCCCTGAACATAATGGTGTCTACAGTGTCAAGGGACATAGCATATCTTAGTGCTGTCCCCAAGAGGAATTCTAATTCTGCTCATACAGAAATGGGGGAAACTATTGCTTTCACAATGACCATTTAGCTGGGGCAAAATCTCTCCCCTCCCCATAGTGCTGATCTCAACTTTATTTATGGTAGAGAATTTTAGACTGAGTTAATGAATGCATGCTATGCATAGTCGGAGCTCTCATCCAATACATTAACATTGAACAGAAGAAGCCTTTCCCTTTTCCAGAAGTGACTTCAGCACATGATACTCTTGAGAGGAGGGAAGACTAGCCTGAGGTCAGACTTGGACAATATCTTTCAAACTGATTTTGTGTTTGAACACTATAAATATCAGGCTGCTAGTTGACACAGTTATTCTGAGCTAGTCACATTGTTATACTGAGCTAGTCACAAATTGAATGCAGAACAATTTAGACAACAGAGCAAAGCACCAATTGAAACAGAGCAGAGGTCTTGTTCTTCTAGGGAGTGCCAAATACCTTTTACATTTAAGGGCAAAAACATGAGTGGGGCTTAGTTTACATTGTCACTAGAGCTGAATGCTCTTGCTTTATTAATAACCACAAGTCATCAATTAAAACTTTAATTGCAGGATAAAAAATATTTTCCCTACAATTAAAAATTATTCTCTCTACAATTAATCAAAAGGATTGATTACAAGCACAAAAAGGTCTATGCTGAGAATCATGTGACCTTCATAGATGGGCCATGTGCAATAGGGGCTATAATAAGAAGAGGAATTGGGGAAAATTGAATGAAAATGTATGGTGGATCCAGAATATTAGCTTGAGGGAGCCAGTGCGGCGGAGTGATTAAACTCGCTGACTAGGACTGGAGACAACCAGATTTGAATCTCTACTCTGCCATGGAAACTTTCTGGGTAACCTTGGGCCCATCACAATCTCTCAACCTAACCTAACCTAACCTAACCTAACCTAACCTAACCTAACCTAACCTAACCTAACCTAACCTAACCTAACTGACAAACAGTGCAATCCTAAGAAGAGTTACTTCAGTCAAACCCCGTTAGACTAGAGGAACTCTTCTTAGCAGAGGTGGGCACGGACCGAGAAAAAAACCCATGGGCCATTGATCCATGGTCTGTCGCATTTCATGGTCCATGAACTTTTTACGGATCTGCACAGGTTTGCGAACCTGTCAGTCCGTGGTCCATCAGCACTGGTCTCTGTGTCATTTGCAAGCAAGGGACAAGGAAATGGGGGCTTTAACCCTCATTGCTCCAGCTGACTGGCAGAGCCTACCAGTCAGCTGGAGAAAGGGGAATGTTTAAAGGGCCCTCCGCATCGCTTGGAGGCTCACTGGGTAGCCTGGAAGACTCTGACTGGATAGATACCAAAAGTGCCTAGGAAGCCTTTTCAGTAACATTGCTGGAATATCAAAAAGAGTGCTGGAATAGTGGATTGCCGAAATGAAAGAACCAGCCTTGTTTTTGAGGAACAGTTGGGAAGTCTTTCAGTTAATTTGAGGTCTACTTCTTCTGCCTCCAGTCTCAGCAGTCTACATAGTGAACAAATCACTTCTTGTCTATTGCCCCAGCAGCCTGCATTCACTGCAGTCTGGGCAATTTCCAGGGCAACCTGGCAACTTTTCCAGATCAGGTGTACCTTTGAAGAGGATTGATTAGCAACTTTGTCATTTGATGTTAAAGGCTGATAAGTAGCAGCACCACAGACTCTCTTATGCGGTGGCAGGGGGTCATCCTTTCCTTCAGGTAAGTGTTTTGTCACTGTTGAATGCAACCAACCCCCTTCTGTGTTTCCCTTTAGCAAATTTTCCAAACTGCCCAGGGAGGTCGATATCATGTTGAGTTGTTGAAAAATAGCAATGACTGCCTCTGCCATTAGCAGACACTGATCCCCTATTAGCTTAATTAGGTCTGCTTTTGTAATTCTTCCACATTCCCTTAAAGCTGCAGGGTTTGTAAGGTTTAGATTCAAAACAGGTTCCTGGAGAGACTCCCCTTTCCTTTCCTTTCCTTTCCTTTCCTTTCCTTTCCTTTCCTTTCCTTTCCTTTCCTTTCCTTTCGGCAGGTACCTCATTTTCAGGAGATAGAGCTAGCAATGGGATGGCAGACTTTGGGTCTTCCAAGGACTCCAATATTTCAAAACTATTTTTAGAATGGGGAATAACCTCCCAAGGAGTTCCATCTAGTAAAGTCATCTATGCGCAGCTGCTTTGGAGATTTATGATAAGAGGTTATCGGAGAGTCAAGGTCTGAGTTATTTCTACTCCTTTTTTTACTTTTAGGCTTCACAACAGCACTGAAATGGTGGTGTTGGCAGTGATAGCTACTTCCTTGATAATTCCTTTATAATTAGAGGCTTCCAGACAAAACGGCTGCAGTTGCAGCTACAATTCGAAACGCCGTCTGAGTCTTATCTACAGTCTTATCTACAACACAAGCAAGCTAACTAAACTAAAACACACTAAACTTCAGGGTTACACCGGGTAGCCTCCATGTCGGCGTAGCTGGAGCTGGCCACGGATCAGCTGTGCTGCACACACACACACCCTGCCATAGAGCAAGGTCAGGGAGCCAGGGCCGCAGTGCGGCTGGGCAACTTGAGCTCACCCAGGCCCAGCAGCCTCCATGGGCTGCACGGCTTGCTTCAGCTGACAGGTGGGCTCCCCGCCTCTCAGCTGAAGCAAGTTTAAAGCACCCGTTTCTGGGATTCACAACTCAATGGAGCAACAGACCAGTCAAAAGTCGTGGCGTCAGTGAAAAATGGGCATCCCATGACCTGCCGATTCACGAATACCAGACTGGGCCAGTCTGTGTTAAATTTTGTCCCGTTTTTCAGTCTGTGCCCACCTCTACTTCTTAGGTTTGTGCTGAAGGTCCTGAGGGAGCAAAAACAAGCCAATTTGAGTCTCCACTCTTCATGGGAATAAAAGCGAGGTGTAAATAAAAAATAAACATTTAAAACATCTCCCCTGGGTCCCCCCTCTCTTACAGACAATTGTATTTTAAATCTACATTGGAGTACATTAGTTGAATGACAGAATAGGAAAACAGGTCATTGGCTTATGTGCAAATAATCTTTGTTATTATATTCACTGAAAAATTAAGATTATTCTCTTTCTCTTAATCATTTTGGCAATATGCTAATGTATGCACTTTAAATTATTTATAAAACTGGATAATGGCCTGACTAAAATGTAATTCAACAACCCTAATTGTTACCTTTTCTATAAACTATCCTTGTTCTTTTATAAAGCATGGGGAAAATCTCTTAATCATTTTTCATATAAATTGCCTTAGTTTCATTAATTCTTCCTTAAATTATCTATGCCTTTTTATTTTCAAGGAAATAGAATGTCTATTGACTACTATTGAATATAACTAACTGCCAACTTGGCTAGCACCCATCTCCGCACAATGCAAAGAACAGTCATGACAATTCTTTTTAATACCAAGCTGAAATGCTGAAATACTGAAATAATTAATTGCCGTCACATCCAGTATGTGATCTGAAGTCTAAAGCCACATGTCACTGAAAAGGGAGTAATTAAAAATATCCAGCAACAAAGCCTGCTATGATCTTTAACAAATTAAATTCATGAAGAGGAAATTTAAGCTCCTGAAAATGGTACTAGGAACAACACGTCACATTAAATCCACTACGCAAAGGAAAAGTGCCCACTTTCAATCAATTTTGTTTCAAAATACAGAAAGCTCCATACAAAGTAATATACCATGCAGAAAGGCACCTGTATCTCCATTACTGTACTTAAACATATAAAGATCTATGGTTTAATATTTGTGTGCCCTAAGACTAAGGGCAAATCCACACTCACTCATCTTCCGCTTATCTTGCACTGTCGTGGCAATTGCCTTTATTCCACTACCAGGCTGTGCATCCTCACATCCACCCTTCTGGTGCGTCTTCATGGCGCAATCAGTTCTCCACACGCCACTGAGTAAAGTGTTACCGTGGGTGGTTCCATCCTCTGCCGTCAGAATTGACGGTGCACATCACTTCCCTTTCTTTAAAAAAAGGGGGTCAATTATCCGGTATACCGATGTCTTCAATTTTGAGAAGTGGCAATGTACCCTCCCCCTTATCTTCGATTGGCTCATTTTTTCTCATCACAGAACACTTTATTACAATTGGCTGGTTTGTATCCCGGGCAAATTTGAACTGAGATTTTCACATTTAAGGAATTGCACGGAAATACTGCTGCTCAGAGTGGTCTTCTGATTTTTGTGGTTGACATCATGGATACTCAGAGTGCGCTATTTGTTATGATGGCTCAGATAGTCGTCGGCATGCTTCGCTGCACAGCAAACATGTTCCGGTGACCGTTTCTTTTCCCGCGCAAACCGCTGCTCACTACGGTTGGTTTACTGGTATACCGACCATTATGCACTGTTTAAAAAAATGGGAAGAAAACGGATTTCCGCGAATATCACGTAGTTTGGAGGGAAGGCACAATAGTGGCGTGGTGATGGCGGGGAACACGTGGAACGGGAAAGCGTGTGAGTATCTGCGTGAATAGCGCGCCACTTGCGAAAAAGCTGCGGAATCAAATAGGTAGTGTGGATTCGGCCTAAGTTACACAATCTTTATCATTATGATAGCCTTCTGAACCTACATTCTAGGCTTTCATGTTTCATTTAATTTGGCAGAAAAAATGACCTATTAAATGTATACATTACAAAACATAAGGTTGAACTGCTATCCTGTGGTATTGCTACGGAGGTCAAATAACATAGTGTTTTATAACAGTCTTGTCTTGTGGCATCTTGAAGACTAACAGATTGATTGTGGCATTAATTTTCATACATTAGAGCCCCCTTCATGTGATTCATTTATACATTTCTACCCCACCTTTCTTCCATCATGGAACCCCAATATGGCACACACGGGGTGCAATCCTAAGACCACTTCCCTGTGACTAAGCCCCATTGAATATAATGGTACTTACTTCAAAGTACCTGTTTAAGAATGCTCTTATAGGGTTCCCAGGAGGTCCCCTATCCAGGCATTGACCAGAGCCAGACATGCTTCATTTTACCCAGGTTGCTTTATCACCTATCTACCTGGTAGGGTTGCCAGCCTCCAGGTGATAGCTGGAGATCTCCTGGAATTACAACTGATCTCCTGGCAACAGAGACAGTTCCCTTGGAGAAAATGGCTGCTCTGAAGGGTGAAGTCTGTGGCATTATACCCACTGAGGCCCCTCCTCTCCCCAAACCCTGCCCTTTCCAGGCTTCACCGCCAAAATCTCCAGGAATTTCCCAAATGGTACCTTGCAACCCCACTACCTGGGTATCTTTTCTAAAATTGTACTTTTGCATGCCCCTATTCTAATCATTTCTCTGCTGACTGAGCATATTTTAGGACTAGAACTTTGTTTTAAAAAAATCAAGGTTGATTACATTCAAAATGAATATGGTACTGGTTAAAATATATGGCTAGTATCCATATACGTATATAAATGGAAGGCTCAGTCAGATTTTTCTCTCGGTAGGAAAGATTAGCTAAAAAGACAGATATACTTTCCACAGTTTTGCTGGAAGGGAAAACAAAAAATTCATGTGAACATTTGGGCCATTTCCCCATGTCTCAAAAATAGTGCCTCTCTCATGGAACCACAAAAATGGAATCATAACTGCCTACATCTGTTTTGGAAACGGTGACATCAGAAATTGTGTGGGAGAGCCACCAGCGTTCCGTGAGTGGGGTGCTATTTTTAAGACGTGGGGAAATGGCCTTGGTCTGATCCTCCCAGCTTTTCTGCTCAGCGTCCTCAGTGCATACTCTCATCCCTTATGGTTTTTCACCATCAGGCTTCCACAATCTTCACAGTTCTCTTGCCAGTGAAAAAGCTGTTAACATCCAACCGAATATTTTAAACTTTTAATGTATTTATTTAATTTGCAGCCCACCGGTTTACATAGAATAATAAGTGACTTATAAGTGGGAAAAAAGATTGTAGCCTTAATTTGCTGAAAATATTGGAGTATGACTCCCTCAAAAATGAAGAACCACAGCACTTTGGAACCTATTCCAAAGATTCAAAATAACTAATATTATATCTTCATGCTATTGCCTAGTTTGAATTAAAGTATAACCACACAACACATTTTTCACCCCAGTGGTAAGATTTCATATATGGTACCCTACTTGTGGGAGACTTACCAGTTCAGAGGTGGCTCTCTGCAATGCTGTAGCATTGCTGGCAATGTGGTGATCTCACTTCCAGTGTGATTTGGAAGTGATGTCATCACATAGGGGTGATGCTGTAGCATTCACCTGAACCTCTATGGTTTAACCCCAGATTTTTGAGCAAATGTCCCTATGTGGAGATGTAACTTCTGAGTTGTGTCAGAAGTAACATAGCCATATCACCATTGATGGTGATTTCCCCACCCCCATTTCCCTCCTGCCAGCCTACCAAAAACAGTGGGGGAAGTGGGCTGCCAGTAGCAGGTCTCCCATCAATCTGGAACACCTAGAAGCCCTATACCTTGTACATGTGAAATTCTCTTTCCTTGGAAATTAAGCAGTCTGCATGTTGTTTTGAATCAGTGTGTTTCTGCAGGTAGAAAGATATCTGCCTATGGAGCATGACATTTTCACTTTCCTGTGGGGTTGCCATGCCTGCACCTGCACTCTCTGGGGGCTGTTTGGGAGTGGAGAATGGAAGGAGAAAGCATCACTGATGGTTTGACATTGACATCATTTCTGGTTGAAACTCCCCCCTGTGACTCTCTAGGAATCTCTCAAACACTTACGGTAAATATTATAGAGATTAGGTCATTTCCTAGATCATTTTGACTAACCTTTGTTATGGTGGAGCTGGTTGGTGGTGGGGCTTTATATTTTAGCTGTTTTTATGTTACCTGTTTTAAGCATTCATATTTTAGATGGATTGGGCTAAAATAAGCACCCATAGCTTAACTTCATTTGCTGTGAGTACAGCAATTATGGTGTGCTAGAAGACTGCCGTATCAAAGGCATAATTAAAATTGTGCTCAGAATTTACAGCAGGCAGTGCCTTTGGGTGCTTTCTTTTCACACATTGGTTGAATCATCCTCTTTATCTATTGATGTCATAAATGTCTAAATACTGAAAGAATCAAACACTTAAAAAGTTTTGTTGAGGCTGTCAACAGTGTAAAAGGCTACCTTGCAGGGCTCATTTGCTCTGTCTTCCACCTTGTAATGCATGTGTTATTTATGGACTGGGTTGTATAATGGTAGAATATTTATGCTGAGATATTTATTGCACTCCCTGTCCTAAAAGCTTTTGGAAAAAAATAACAGCAAAAGACATACTTACCAGGCAATTGTATTATTAAAAATAGATGGCTGACATCTTTTACAGGACTATGGGTTTTATACAGCAAACAACAGCAACCGCTAAACCCCAGTGGGGATACTTGGGTCATTGGTAAGTGCATTTGGAGGCAGGGTGTCTGCAGTTGCAATCGCTTCCCAGGAAGGACTCGTGCTTGGAAACAGCCTACTGAAATCAATGGGGCTTTCTTTCAAGTAATGTGTAATATGGTAGGAAATAGCACAGTTTCCCATTAGAGAATTTCCACCAGAGATGCTTAATTTAACTTTTGCATGAAACATAGGTTGCACAAATGGAAGGATTTAAAAGCCACTTCTGTTTGAACCACCAGCTTCTTGATCACTGCAGAGTGCTGCAGCTACTTAATAAGATTCCTACTGAGTGTAAAGTTGGTAGAGTTAAACAAACATGAAAGGCATTCTTTTCTTTCATTCAAACCAATTAAGTCCTTTGGATTATTTTTAGGGCTTGCAGTGCCAAGAAGTAAAATCATTAATAAGATATTTATTGCCATTACTTTAAGAGCTTTAGCTCACAACCACATGTAGCGACAATGAGGAACTGGGAAACCATCCTTAGAAAACAGATCTGCTCTCCTCCCAGGCTGCTGTGTCTTAACAGTTAGTACTTCCCTGAAGCTGCCTTATGCCGAGTCCTACCAATGGTCTATCCAGTTCGGTAATATCTAATTTTACTGGCAGCGGCTCTTCTGGGTCTCCGGTAGAGATCATCTTTGACATGACCTACTGTCTGATTCGTTTAGCTCGAGATTTCAGGGATTGAATCTGGGACCTTCTGCATACAAAGCAGATGCTCTACCACTGAACCACACATCCCCACCCTAAATCGAGTTGCCTTATGCTGAGCTATACTTTTGTTTTGTCAAGGTCAGTATTTACTCTTGACTGGCATGTAGCCTCCAGGGTCTCAGATGGAGGTCTTTCATATCATTTACTACTTGATCCTTTTTAACTGGAGATGCTAGAGGTTGAACCTGGGACCTTCTGCATCCAAACCAGATGCTTTGCTATTGAGCAACATGGTGCAAAAGGGAAAAAAATTAGGAAGTTTGTCCTAGTACTACATTTCAGTGATAGCAAAAGCTCCACCTGTTGAATTTAAAAAATCAGAAGAGCTCCCCGAGAAACAAATACAGGGCAAGTTGTAATCTTGAGCTATCCAAGACAATAGCTCTTATCAGGCTAGGATCTGTTAGGCAGCGTTATGCTCCCAGCAAATAGAAGTTACTCAAATAAAAGGTACCAACAACCACATTCTGCAGCGCTGTTAAAAGCAAGTAACTTGAAGTGGTAATGGGATCATCAATGTAGTTTCAGGTATGTATAAATACTGTCTCAAGCTTATATACTAAAAATCTTGCTGGTTAGTTTTCAGGGTTGCTTTTAGCAATTAGCCATTCAGATGCCAAATAAATAACTTCACTTCATGGCAAGGTGAGACTGTGGAATAAAGCTTTTGCTGAGTAAAGTTACAAGAAAAAGAAGGGAAAACTGTAGGGAGGCAGATAGACTTGAGAACTTCTCTTGTAGAAGTAAGAATAATCAGCCGATCACTCTTAGAGGGCCACACATGCTCATTTAAAAGCAATAAGGTCCATTGTATTCATCATGGTATGGCTTATCATCAAACAAAACCACCCTGAACTATCTGCAGTATCCTGATCGGGTATCACTTTTAGAGATTTTCTCTCCTGTTCTTGGGTTGTTATTTTGAGCTGTAGTTTTTCAGTAATCTTATTCTGTCAAGATAATAAACTCTGGGATAGCAAATAGATTTACAAGTAGTATGCAGAATTTCCTGCTAGTGCAAAATCTGTTGGGGAAAGTTACCAAGCTGATTAGTGTATTTAATATAAACCTATCTTTTGAAAGTCAGCTTTCGTGAATGCAATCATTATTTCTTTGGGATGCTATAGAACACGCATCTATCACAAAGGATAAATGAAAGTATAAAGAGCTGCTTTATATGGGGAGGGCGCATTTAAACTTTACACTTGTATTACAACTGCAGTCCACAGAGAATTTGTTGAGACTCTGATTCTAGCATTATTTTATGGGACATTTCCCAAGGTTGCCTGGATAAAGGGAATGACTATTAAATCAGCTTAAATATCTAATGTGAATAAACATCACCAGACTGTCAACCGTTACTCATAATAACTAAGTGGGCTTCCAAGAATAGACAGCACTGAGACCTGAGATACTTTGACAGTGCATCGTAGAGTTATACCCATCCATTGAAACCAATGTAATTCTGCTTGAGATTGCTCTGTAAATAAACTAAGAAGTAAGAGTATGCAAAATGAAACAAACAAGCTAGAAATACACCCAGAAATCACTGGTTTGGTTTGTTAAAGCAACTTTTGGAATGGTAAAATTTGGGAAACCAAGCTGTAATTACTCCCCTTCCCCCGAAATGTTGTGTGTTTCGGTTCAGTTCTTACCATGCAGTGGAAGTACAAGCAGGCAAGCACCAGGCTGGCAATGGTAGGCAGCAGCATCTGTAATTACTTTCCTTAATGGCAGCCAACCAATCAGATCTCCAGGGACAGACTGAGCCCTAGCGTAGCTTAACTCCATTGGTGCGAAGGGGGATGTGCAACATGAATGCATTTTTTCTTCAGCACTTCCCAGGCATCGGCATCGACCTTGAGTGGCTTATAGGGGTTGATTCACAAAAGGCTTGCTTTGAGCTGGGAAGAGGAGCAGCAAATGGCACAATGCCATTGACATTGTCAATCTCTTTTTGTGTGCTTTTATACACAATGCAAGGAAAAGGTGTCATAGATTGCAACCAGCCAACATCCTTGTGGGTGTACACAGGTGGCTTTGAGGAGGGAGGGGTCCCCAGCGTCCACAAAAGCTCATGTTATACAGATTCGAGTGAAAATTAGATATAATAAAGAATTGTTAAGGGAGAGGTGCACTGAGGAGGACCCAGGCATGTGGACCAAGTTTCTGTCCAATCAGTGACCTTCTGCTTTGCGTAGGTGCCACCACAAGGCAAGTGTAAGATAATGAGTCAAGGAGCAGCTGGAGATGCTTAAAATTGAGCCCAGTGCTGAATGAGTGGAGATGGTAGAGCTGGGCACTGCACGGTTGCTGGCGGACACCCAAGTCTTTCCAGATCAGTATCCCATGTGGACCAGGCTGATTAAAGACTGGGGTCTCTTCATTATGTTTATTGAGGCTTTGGCTTCAGTTTAACTTCTTCTTCATAGTTCAACTCTGAGTTAACAGTTTGAGTTGGAATATGGAGACTGGCCAACCTGCCCAGACTCGTATCTTTATTGGTAAAAATTAAAGAAAAGAAAGAGGGTCATTCCTCATGTCCCATTATCAAAACCAAAGAACCACCACCCTTGCTCCCAATTTCACTGTTAGGGGCTGTTTTAGGAAGGAGGTATTGGAGACTATAAGAGAAACATAACGCTGACTCCCTTGTGGACGGCACAGCAGCACCTCTCAACATTATGCTACTAGTAGGCTCTATCTTGTTTTGAGTATTGCATGAAACAACAACAGTATGTCATTAAATCATGACAGAGAAACAGATAAATGGCCAAACACAAAGGATCATGGTAAATTGGTATGCATGGTCTACTCTTTTGAAGAGCAACAGGAGCTCAGAAGCTGAGGATATTGAGTTAGGTGCCAGTCATAGTTCCAGCACGTCTCTCCACTGTGACAGCAGGACCACTGTGACGAGAAATATGATGCTGAGATTAAGGTCTTTATGGCAACTCTTCACTCTGAATTTTAAGGCCTAGAAAGAGCTCTACAATGTTCTTTCTAGGATTTTCAGTTGCAGAATTCAAAGATCAGAGCTGAGGATGGAGCTCAGTCAGATCCACCTGCATTAACTAGGGTGGGCGGCTCCTCCAAAGAGTTAAAAGGAAGGATTTGCCTCTTACTGTGGGAATGAAACTAATAAAGGACAGGGGGACATGCCTTAAGCAGGCAACAGCAGAATGCAAAGGTAATTATTGGCACTATCTAAAATCACGATTTGTAAAATTTCTCTGTGCGGTGCTGGTTGGCAATGGAGTGTTCTCCTGCTTGGGTGCTGGTCTACCACCACCACCACCACTACTTTGCCAGAGAGTTCCCCACCATTGTGTGTACCTGACGACTGTCACCTTCTTTGGGGTGCCTTGTTGTGTGTGTGTGTTTTGTTCTTGAAGAGAAACTCGTTGGATTGAGGGGGTTTTGGACTAGGAAGGGGAGTAATAATTGGTAACGATGTGTTTTTTGGTTAAGCATTAATAAAGCCCCATTTCCCCATCCCCCCTCTTGAAAAGAAGAGTGTGTGCAGGCACAGCTGCTCAACACTCGCCTTAACACCTTTTCCAAAGTGTTGCGGGTCCATAAACACCAAACCCCATTGTTGTTTGTGTGTTCAAACTTGATGGGTTAATGATTTGGAGGGAGAACTGTATTCTGTGCCATTAAACACAAAAACAGCTGCCCCAGAATCTTGTGTTTCCCTCAAACCCTCCTTGAAAAAAAGAGCATGAGTGTGTGCATGCACAGCCAACAAATGCCTTACGCTCATGCAATGGGCTGAAATGCTTGATAATTAAAGAAACAAACAAACATGTATTAGATCCAAAACAGCATAGGCTCACCTGGAACAAACCAATGAAGAGAAGTCATTCGAAAACTCCAGCTTCAAAACTGAAATGGAACATTTTTTCAGTGCTCACCAATACTAAGAAGACATTCAGTCTGGAATCACATTGGTGCGAAGCATGTATTCCCGAGTGGATTCTGCTCTCTCCAACATAGCAGCTTGACAGGTTTGACTCAAAATGTTAATGTGTGTCTTTTCTTTTTCTCTTGATTGGTGTGAAAATTGAGATTAAACAATAAATACTTACAGGTTAAACTCTAGCACACTCGCAGACACTAATGAACAATGAGATATGATTATTTGATTTCTTGTTGCCAGGGGGAGGGGGGGAGGGGTTCATTTTGTATCTCTCTACCTGTCTCATTTGCTCAATAAAATCAACACATGCATGGTGGTGGTTGTTTTTCTGCCACCCACCTAACTGCAATCATGAACTCTGGAAAGAGAATATTTGCATGTCAAAAATGTATATGCTATTTTGCACATGCATACATACACCACTTCCCTGAGAAAGAGCAGCCTTTTTACAATGTCAGTTTCCTTTGCAGCGAGAGAACACTTACAGAGATTGTGTTTTTTTTGCTAATATTCTGTTTAAAAGTGTGGAACAAGGAGGACAATACCCAAACTGACAATTCCCCAAAAGCAACTGGAGTCCCCAAAAGCGCCTTTTTGACAGACAGCAGGAGAAACTCTTCCTGCTTCTGGGCTGTATCACTGGGCCAGCCTGAGAGCATTGTGCTGAGAGTGAAGGGTGTGAATGCTTTACACCCGTACATTCCAATTGCCAAATTATTTCAGTCTGTTTCAAATCAATCAGAGCATGTTCAGTAGTTAGTAACTAGGGGGCATCAAACAAGCAATCATACAAAAGCATAGAAATAGTTATTTCTTTCCTCTAAAGGAAAACATGAATTGCTTTTGGTTTTCCTTTAATATGAAAACAGAAATGGAAAAACATTCTAATGCATAATAAAAAGGAAGAAAAGAAGGTAGCTGTTAGAATATAAACAATAAGTGTGGAAATCATTACGTCTTTTTATTTGTTAATATTTTGATATTCTACATGGCCATATTTTGTGTTTTTAAAAGTTGGTGCTGCAAACTAATTGCTTGCATATACTTTGCCCACAGACTTGCTGAAGCTATTTGCCAAGCAAATTATCTTCCCCAGTCACTGAGGTGAGAAATAAATGTCAGGGAGAGAGATCATTAGAATTCTATGTGACAAATGAACACACAGGTTTGTTTGTCTTCTAATTGGTCTTTGCAAAACTTGTTATGCAAAGAAGCTGCAGGTTGATTGAATGCTTAGACTAACATTTGGACACCACTGAGTTAGTACTCTGGCCATCATTTTCCCTTATAGGTAAAATCAGCAAAACTGTTGTAGTAAGTCTCCTACCTGGCTATCAAGAACAGCTTTTTCTGCTTACATTTCATTATATGAGATGACCTATCATTGTGTACCTATAAGTGAATGAGTATGGAGGCCACTTTGTAGTTATAATTGATGTTGTCTGAATTGGTGGACTAAGAATGTGAACTTCTGCAATATGGAAATGCAAACTCTACAGAAAGACAGGCCATACCCAGTGGCAGCACAAGGCATTTTGTTGCCAGAGTCTGACATCATGATTCTGCGTTACTTCAGTGCTCACACCAAGTAAGCCAAAGGAACAAATGCTTCTTGTTCCTTTGATCCCTCAAACCTCTCTAAAACCAGCACAGTGTGCCTGGTGGGGTTTCCCCAATGCTCACAAGATCCATTCTGTTTCTAATAGGTCATTGCTAAGACAACAAACATGATGGCTGAACTCTTGCAAGAGAAAGGAATCTTGTGAACATTTGGAATGCTTATTGCTGTGTTTTTTATGTCATCATTGTGGCTACATTTAGATAATAGTCATGATATTAGAAAGAATTCGCTATCACAGTCTGGTATTCAAGAGTATCATCTACAGTAAACACAGGACTTGGGGCTGACACAACAATTCAGATACATATAGTTGAATTAAACACAATCTATAAATGAGCAGCTGCAATTGCTGCTACTGCTTTTTCTGTCTTGTATCTCCGAAGAAAATTAAAATATCAAGTGGAATATGGCAAAATAAAAATCAAAATGTTATGTTTTATTTTAGCAAGCAAATTGTGAACCTCTTGCCAGAAAGGTATATAGACTGGCCCAGGAATAAAAACTATTGCAGGAGGAAATCAACAGCCCTTCAGTCTCATTTTAAGAGCACCCTTCTACTGGAACGTATTTCTGCTGTCCTCCTGAGCAAAAGACTGAACGTCCTGCTTGTGGACTTAGAGCTACTGAGAACTACCAAAGGCTCCTGGATTTCTTTCCATCACTCAGACCAAGCCCCAGTATCATATGAAAAGAAATCACATAACTTGCCCACCTCCATTGGCCTCCAGTGTGACCAGGGCCTCTGCTATTATTATTTCTCTAGTTCTCCTTACATGAGCCTGTCCTAAAAAATCCATATGCACATCTTATATTATCAAATGGAGGAAAAAATCAGCTACAGTCAACCCAGAGAAGCAGGGGTATAGCAGATATAAAATGCTTAAAACTCAAGTCACATCGAGAGGTTTTCTGCAGACTTTATTGGGATTTCCTTAGCACACAGGGACAAAACAAAACACATCAACTTGCTGTGGTCTTACAAAAACCCTCATCTAATTTCCATAGAGGGGTTTGGAAAGATTATTCAATCATAGCTTAGCGCTTGTGTTGCTCTTCCAGAGGTTTATATAGGAAAGCTCCAAATTTGCTCCAACATATCAGTATACTTAAGGCCTAAAAGTCTTCCTTCCTTGTATCTTGTCATTAAACCAGATTTCCCAAGCCTGAGTAAGTATCAGCGGGGAACCAATCTGTGTAGCAATCCATTCCATTATTACATTTATTTTATTGTACCATTTACTAACTGTTGAAGGAAGCCACCAATTAACCATGCTAAATGAACTGTAAAGAATTGAACTGCCAAGCAAACTAGTATAATAATTTGGACACTGAAAAATAATCATTTTGGTGCGATCAGCAATAACTTGCTCAACTTTAATGGCTGGAAACCTAGCAAATGCAGCACTAAAGACTGCCCTTGCATGAATTCTTTATCACTAACTGATTTTCTAGGAGGAGGGAAATATTGTCATTAGGGTAATTGTTATGATTATGTCTATTTTAATCACATACCAGCAGAATGAACTTAGAGAGACTTTGTTGTCTTGACAAAAACCAGAGAGGGCTGAGTAATTTCCTGACTTTGTCAAGACCAGCGCACCCTAAGAACATCAGGGTCTATTTTTTTTCTCTAATAATTTCTCAGCTGTGATTTCAGTGTGACTAAGGCATGCAGGAAATGTTCCATTAAAAAAATCCAGCTTTGAGAGGAATTGCCCTAAAGCATGTCATGGAAAATGTCAAGACTGCCATACTATTAAAACCATGACAAACTATACTTATAAGAAACCCCCTTAATTAGCTTCTAATTCTTGGTTTCAGATGCAAGCGGTTAACTTAAACAGTCATCCATACATACTCTTATAGAACATAGAAACCTATTCTCTGATGATTCAACTTTCTAGAGATAGATTTTAAAGTTCTTCCTTTCCACTTTCTTCTTTTGGCAAGAGATGAGAAAGAACAGACTGTCATTCTGCTAACACACCCTGAATAAGAAGGGGTAGGGGAGGGTATTATACTCCTTGCTTGACAAGGAAGACATCAGCAAAATCCCCCCCTCCATTTAATTAGAAAGAAGAGGAAAAGAGGGTGAGTTTGGCAGAACTTTGGACAAGTCACGTTTTGTTGAAAATGATCTGAATCTAAACCCCTTCTCCTTGAAGACAGTGCAAGTAGACCCTCTTGAAGGTATTTGAAAACGTTCAGCATCATAGCACAGGACCACAGCTGGTTTTCACAGCAAACTAGCACCCACTGTTAATTTGTCAGTCTGAAAGGTATAACTTGTATAGCATTCTGTGTGTGTGTGTTATGTGCTGTCTAGTCACTTTTGTCCTATGATGACCCTATGAAGGAAAGACCTCCAAAACGTCCTATCATTTCCCCACAAAATATAATGATTTTCCTTGTATCTTAAGCAAAATCTATTGTCCCCTTAATTATATACCAAATCACTTTAAAGATTCTTTTCTATTTTACCATTTCAGAGGTTTTATTGTTTATATGAAAGCTCATAATTTATTAAAAATCAAATTTAGCTATGGAAAAATCCCGAGTCTGCAATTCCTAGCAATATAGACTGCAGAAAATATTGCAAACTTAATAAGCATAGATTGTCTGGGCGAAAATAGAATGTGAAAAAAATAAATAAAAAGCCACAATGGGCTCCTTCACGTGGAGAGACTGTATTTACTCAGTGGGAAAAGGGAAAGGTACTCTTTGCATATACTCAGAGGTACTCGCTACTATATTATTTAAAGTCCTAATGCTGTGGCTCAGGAGCTGGGCTCTCAAGATTTTGATGCAGTATGTATAAAGTATGTATAAATGGTTCTCATTGCCTGTAAAGTTTTTCAGATCTATCTAATAAAGCAAGGCATTCCTGGAAGGGGAGTAACCCAAATTCCCAACTTTGGCTTTGCAGAAATGAGAAAGAGCAATCTTTTGATCGCTCAACATTTTATGAGTGCTGGTGGTCCCTCAGTTCAAGAAACGGAGAGGAAAACAAACTTTTTATGTTGTGTTATTGTACTGCATTCTAAAAGCTGTCAATCACTTTGTGCTTTTCGATATTTTTTAGCCTTCCCATCCACGTGGCAACCATTTACTTTGACTCACAGGGGGCATTTCTTCCTCCTGACTCCTACGGATTTTTTTTTAAGTGGCATTAGGATAGTGTTATCTTGATAACTATAATATAATAATAATAACATTCAATTTATATACCACCCTTCAGGACAACTTAATGCCCACTCAGAGCGGTTTACAAAGTATGCTATTATTATCCCCATAACAAACACCCTGTGAGGTGGGTGGGGCAGAGAGAGCTCCAGAGAGCTACGACTAGCCCAAGGTCACCCAGCTAGCTTCAAGTGGAGGAGTGGGGAATCACACCTGGCTCTCCAGATTAGAGTCCCGCGCTTGTAACCACTACACCAAACTGGCTCTCAATATGTGTATTTTGAATTCCCAGCTTTCAATTTAAAAAAAGATTACATCTCTAGCCCCTTAACCTGCAGAGATATAAGAGGAAAGGTCTACAACATGAGAGAGGCTTAAGATTGACTTTGTTTGATAAAAAGCTGAGAATTCAGATAATCTGTTACACATCTTAATAAATGTTATATCAGTATACTATGTTCTAGCGCTGATTTTTAAAAAAATGGCAAAAGCCCCAGTAGATAGGCACTGCTGGGGGACTGGGGCAAGGAAAGTGCTGGGAAACCTGGCATGTAAAAGCCTCCACCCCCATACACACACACCATGCTGTTCTCAGTAGCCACAGCAGCAATGAGGAAACCATCCAAGCCCGTCCCCATATGAAAGCCATCATTGGCTTGTATCTGTCATCTACAGAAAGGTCAAAGGCGTCAGGGTCCAGTTCAGCTCTCTCTGTTATTTGCAGCTGTTACTTCACAGGTGATAAGTCCTACAATTCCATTCCTTTATGTTGGTGCCCTGGGGGCAGGACTCCTGCTGCCCACTAGGGATGCCAGTAGGGTTTCCATTCCTCCAAAAGAACCCCCAGGAGCATTTGGAAGCAAAGCCTAGGGAGGGGATGACAGCGTGGATGCCATGATGACATCACTTCTGATATCATGGCTTCTGTGACACTTTCCTTGAATTTCTATGATAAAAAACATAGAGACTGGGGGAAATTCCTAGAGTGTCCATTGCCCTCCCCCATTGAACTCTTGCTGCTCCACTGAGCAAGCATGAGGTGGGATCATGGAGGCAGCACGTTGCCCACTACAAGCAAACAACTTGCAAGCCGAGGTGCCAGCCCTACATCCATCAGTAGTACAGAAGAAAAAGAAGCATGATACAATGGATGGGACTGGCCATAATGGTGGTGTGCAGTAAACTTAGCAGTGCCCCAATGCACTTCCAGGCATCATACTGGGCATCAGTTCAGAGGCCCCTGTAATATTCCACTAACTCTTTCTTAATTCTTTGGAATTTGTGGTTTTAAAAGGATCTGACAAATGGAGAGAAGAGATGGGGGAATCAGGACTGAGTGGGGAGAAAACCACCGCTGGGCACAATGATGGAGCCAGTCACGGGGAAAGGTGGCTTTGATGTGGGGAATGTGGAGTTGCAATGGTGAAGCTCATGTACTTTGCACCCATGGGCCCGTTAATACCTGGAATTGATTCTAGGGCCAAAATTTTCATTGATCATGTCTCAGTGGCTTTGTACATGGAACATGTTGGGTTTGGTCCCTGGCATCTCCAGGTAAAAAGATCAGGTAATGAGTGATGTGAAAGACCTCCACCAGAGAACCTGGAGAGTCACTACCAGACCGAGTAGATAATACTAGCCTTGATAATGGTCTAACTCAGTATAATGGAGCTTCATATGTCCATGGGCAGCTGTCTAAATGTCATATGAATGGTCATTATTGCCAGGTGATATACATGCAGTTGTCTTCAATCTGAACTTGAGCACAAGTTAATTAAATTTGACTCCACTATTAGCACCAAAGGTGAAATCTTAACTTGATTTCTCAGGAAAGGAACCACTTGTGATTGCTAAGCAACATTCACCCTAGCAGTAGTTCCTAATACATCCAGGATTCTGGTATGAATATTCCAATGCAATTTATTCCAAGCTGCTACCCATTGCTCACTCGGCAATTTGATCAGGAGCTCCCCAGCTAATTGCCATCTGGTGCACTTTCTAGTTTCCTTCAATGGGCATAAAACATTATAACAACAAATTTTGAGAATGATCCTGTTTCTTCTTCTTTACTGTTATCGAATTGCCCCCAACTCAAAGTCAAAATTCACAATGATGTCACAAATATTAAAATCTATTTGTTTAAAAGGAAGAATTATTTAGCTGTGGCTTGTGTGGCGGCAGGCCATTAATGTTGTTTTAAAAGTTAGGTAAGTTGCATTCAGTCATAAACTGAATGCATTCACTTGGAGTGTAAGCTTTCAAGAGTCAGAGCTCTCTTCTTCAGACACAGATGGAAATGGATGGTGGTCTCACCACACCCACCTTTGACCCACCTCCTACTCATGTCTGAAGAAGGGAGCTCTGAATCACAAAAGCTTACACTCTGAAAATCTTGTTGATCTCTGAAGTGACTCTGAAGTGACAGTGGACTCAAATCCCACTGTTCTACTGTAGATCAACATGGCTGCCCATCTAAACTACCTTTCTCATGTGCATCTTACAACCTAACAATAGAAAAAAACAATTTGATAAACATGACAACAACAGATATAAAAACAATTTTTAAAAATCCAAAAACACTTTCTGCCACAACCTGAAGAGGAATTCCTCCTTTACCCAGGCTCAGGCTGCTCCTGTTTAGCAGCTTTGCCAGGTAGCCAAGTCTTACTAGTTCATGGTAAACTAATCCCAGTCCTCTTTCCCTTTATTTGCCATCTGTAAATTCTGGAGATTATTATTTCATAGAGTTATTATGAAAATGAAAACTAGAATGCTTTTTACCCACAACCAATATCCTCTTTGTCCAGCAAAACTGGGAAGTTTAATAGGGTATCAGAATGTGTAATTAATAATAAGTTTTTGTTATTCTTGTATTTTTAGGATTGCAGCCTTAAATTTCTACTAGCTACAATGATGCCTTGATGTTTAAAAAAGTTTATCAAACGTGAACATTTTAATAAGGAAATCTATCCCAGTAGCATATTTAAAGTGCTGCAGAGTTACAATGAAGAGACTGGATTGGATTCTACAGAGCTTTTTGATCAGCTGTGGTGTTTTTCTCTGGTGCCAGCAGACAAGCCTTCTTCCTCCGGAGGAAAATGCCACGACTCAAGAAACTGTTCTCTGGGATCTGTTTGATTATTAACACATGCAACCTGTTGCCATGGATTTTGATGGTAGCAAGAAAAATTGAGTGAAAAACTGCAGAACGAACACTTCGTAATTACTGCATGATATGCTTTAAACTAATATACAGCACTGGCCTGTGTTGAAAGCAGGGTGCTGAACTGCTTGGATTCCTACATTGAACCACTCTTGCGAACATCTAGTATCATCTCTGTTACTTTAAAAGTTAAGTTCTTAGGTCCCTCTCAGTCATGTAGCTCACTGGGTGGCATTCAGCAGTCAAGATCTCTCAGTCTGATCTACCTCACCAGGATGATGTGAGGATAAAATGGAGGATGAATGAATCATGTCTACCACCCCAAATTCCTTGGGGTAAAAGTGGAATAGTAATGGAAACCTAATAGATGAGCAACACTGTATATATCCACCTATAATCACACTGGCACTTCTTGGTCTTGTTAAGAGACCTTCCCACTAAGCTTTGAGGAACAGACCTAGGAGGACAGACCCTCAGGAAACACGCTTCCTGTGCACTATCTGAAGTGAAGTGGCAAATACCGCAACCTATTTTTTTCCAGCACGCTGGAAAATGAGACTACAAAAAATGAGACCACAAAAAAGCCTGAAGCTGGGATTGGGGATCATGATGACTCAAGGACAAGAAAACAGAAACAGGAACCCCAGAAAGAGATTGAAATGGGCCTTTTTTTGAATTGGATTGTGTAAAAAGGTAGCATCAAAGATTATGAGAATTTACAAATATGGGGAGACCGATTAACTTGAAGTTCCATCGGTATTGTGGCTTGAAAACAACGAAATGGAGATGTAGAAATCTGTAATCCGTCTCTCTCTGCCTGCACTGTCTACTGGACAGGGCCCAGCACCAAAACTCCAAAAGGAGGCATAATCTGGCAAATGGTGAGGTTGGCTACGCTGAGTGGTGCATTAACAAGCTCATAGTGTGCAAGAAAATGGCTACACACTATCGATGCAATGCCTATGCTAGCAAAATAATGACATAAAAAAGTCCCAGCCTTTTTTTCCCCTTGCTTTTTTGTGAATTGATCTCTTCAATGGAACAGGAACTATTAAATATACTCAATTATTTCTAAACCACCAAGTGGTCCATTGAAGGCCTACAAGTGGGAGACAGCCAGCTGAGCAACAACTACACTGGGCAACCACAACTACATATAAATCTTGTTTCTTTTTCAGTCTTGTCTTGTTTCATTGTTAACTCCTGGTTCATTTCAAGAATGACTGTCACATTTTGCCCTTTAGCATCCAGGGCT
Source organism: Eublepharis macularius (assembly GCF_028583425.1). Lineage (NCBI taxonomy): Eukaryota > Metazoa > Chordata > Lepidosauria > Squamata > Eublepharidae > Eublepharis > Eublepharis macularius. Next base: position 44,212,680 of record NC_072800.1, read on the forward strand.
CTTCTTCTCTACTAATCTCCAGAAGTCATGACAGCTGTAGCTGTTGACTAGGGAACCAATTTCTTAGCAAAGTAAATGATCCCATCTTTTCCATTCTTCCCATGTGTTCAGTCGTGTAACTAGACATAATCTTTATATCAAACATTCTAAGAGCCAAAACACACGTTAAGAAAAACCTAGGTTCAGCACGTGTTCTCTTACCTCAAGGTTTGCCGGGATCTGTAGGAGTCCTGGAAGCTTAAAGTAGGCGTCCTGGAAGCTTAAAGATCTGTAGGGGTCCTGGAAGCTTAAAGTCCTGGAAGCTTAAAGGATCTGTAAGCGTCCTGGAAGCTTAAAGGCGTCCTGGAAGCTTAAAGCTTAAAATACAGGCGCCTGTATTTCCCTTTCCCTTTTTGCTGCTCTGTAAATGCTAAACTTTAAGCTTCCAGGACTCCTACAGATCCCAGCAAACCTTGAGGTAAGAGAACACGTGCTGAACCTAGGTTTTTCTTAACGTGTGTTTTGGCTCTAAGCCTAGAACTTGTTCTCTCCACATTGTCAGGGTAGCTGTATTAAAGCTTGTCTAATCAAAGTATGGTCTGCTAGAAACCAGAGTCTACAATACATCTAATGTCTTTTTACTGTTTTCCTTGGATTGTGTGAAGGACAGAAATGATAAAGACTGTGGTGTGTTCGGAGCACTAAAATTCCTATATAAATTTTATTCTATGAATAGCTCATTTCTTTTTATATTGCTTAAATTATTTGGTTTCCCGTTCCCCTTTTCTTCATATAAAGATAAATTTACTAAAACGATCATAATACACATCATTATTAATAATAATATTCGATTTAGATACCACCCTTCAGGACAACTAAACACCTACTCAGACCATTTTACAAAGTGTGTTATTATTCTCCTCACAACAAGCACCCTGTGAGGTAGGTGGGGCTGAGAGAGCTCAGAGAGAGCTGTGACTGACCCAAGGTTCAAGCGGAGGAGTGGAGAATCAAACCCTGTTCTCCAGATTAGAGCCCTGCGGCTCTTAATTACTACACCAAACTCGCTTTCTCAATTAAGGGGCAACAGAGCCTTTATTAAAATACTTGAGTTTTCAAATTACTGCCTGGAATATGTAAAATCATCTTACCCACAGTCACATTGTTTGCATTCTTCCTGGCAAGTTGTAGGAAAGGGAGCATTAGGGTCCCTCACTGGAATACTGAAATAGTTCAGATGCTAAAATGTTGGCTATATTTTGTAGAACATATGCTCAGTGTTCTCCCTGAGGATAACACCTGTTCATGTAAACCATTCAAGGTCTTAATACAAAGATCTCAGAGAAAAAGGGACCCAGCAGAAAAGTACATAAGAATTTGGACAGTGGACAGTGTTGGAACATATGAAGTGACCAGGGCTGGTCAGTGTCAGAAGGTAGCTGCAAGGGCCCCAAGGCCTTAGGACAGCTCCACATTGAGCAATTGCAGCCTGTCTTCTTTCTTGGTTGTGCCAGTGGGTCACCTTATTTTAAGCACTTGTATGCCACACTTCCCAGCCAGCTCAGCTTTTGAGGCTGCTTCCAGTGAAACCAGTAAACATACAGTAAACAAGATGAAACAATAAAAATATTTTTAAAATATATTTAAAACCAGCCCTCCTTGGAAGAGGAAGGCCTGCTTACCTCCCTCCCTCCCTTAGCATGTGTGCTGCTATCAAAATGGAGGCAGTGGTCCTCTCCCTTTCCCCTTCTGTTATGATACAGGCAGAGAGGAGGCAGCAATGACTGCTGTATACACTGGGCACTGTGGGTTCATCTTCTCTCAAACGAGCAGCGAAGGCTTGTAGAGGCACCAGTAACAGTGGTTGTTATGACTAGTGGTGGTACTTCCTACCAGCCATTTGAGCCAGAAGGAATGGCAATAGGATTAGTTGTCACCATTCATTTGCCTGCCTTCTCTATCTGCATTGTGATGGTACAATACTTGGCGAGACCTGGCAAACTGCATCTTGATAAAGCCTATAAAACCTGAAGTCAGTCCTGGAAGTAACAATAGGGTGTCTTTGAGCAAATGCAGAGTACAAATTCCCCACCACAGACTATAGCCATTTCCATGTATCTAGAATTAGAAGGAAGTGTATTCAAGATATACATGATTTCAGGTCAAGACTGACTAACCACCAACATGTATTTATTTTAAAGGTGATACTGAAGTTTCTCCTTCTTGTCAACTAATTCTGCAATGTTCTGTACATTACTCTGCTCTGGAAAACTGTTCAAAACCTATACCCCATGCAAAACGGCTGACTCTTATTGAGGACGTATCTTTAAAAGCATATAAGTATGATACTTTTACTGCATCATGGACCCAAACACACTGATCTTGTATGACATGGGATGGAGTCTTCTTGACAGGAGTGCCCAAATTATAGAATTTCCTTTCTAGGGATATTTGCCAAATCCTCACCCTATATTCACTGAAAAACACAGAAAAACTTTTGCTTGTTTGCTTGGGATTTAATTTTATGATTCAAGACTTGGAGAATATTTTGTTTAGAATTGGTATTAGGGTGGCCTTGGTATGATTGTATAATATATAATGTGTTATTTAATGGATTTTTCTATCTTCCTTGGGTTATCCCTGAATAGGAAAAGGTGAAATACAATTCTAAAAATAACATACAAATAAAACTTGTCATCTCCGCAGTCATAATTCTGAATCCAATGTCTGAAAAGAATACAAGAATCTGGCATTTGGTCTCCATTCTCCCTATTCCAGTTTTTACGCTTGATTTCTTTATTAGCTCCCAATAGAAACAAGATATTCCTACGCTTGGAGAACTCCAGAAGGATTCGTGAATCCTTTTGTTTACATGAATTAAGGATTCATGTAAACAAATACAAAAAAAGGGTTTTCCAAGTATATCACAGTAATGATGCTATTTTTGTAACTTTTTAATTGGCTTATGCTACATTTAGATGTGTACCCTTGCTTTTAGTGATAGTTATTTTTCCAGAAAAGTGCAAATATTTAAAGCAAATAAAAGCAAGGGATTTTCAAATGTACATTATTTTTCATGGCACAAATTTTCTGAAAGACACAGCCACTAGATTTCAAACTGCCAGTCTATCTCTCAGGGATAAATCATTCCTTTTATGTCGATTTCTAATCAGCAACTAGAGGGACTCAAATATTATTCTACCTATTTTAGGAAATTATTAGATGCACAGTATGGGGGGCAGAGGAACCAAGAGAAGCTGTGAGCTGAATTTCTCAATCATGATTTGAAAAGATAAGACAGCTGGCACTGTGGTATCAATCACACTAGCAGGGGTTAACAGGAACACAACAAGGGCAGGGACAGATGCAAGCCACAGCCTGATCACCATTGTAAGAGGAACAAATCTCCCTAGTATAAAAGGCACCAAGGTCTTACATAGCATTGTTAAAAGAAATTCTTTTAATTCCTCTTTAACCAATACTCCCTGAAATCTAATAATCCATTTATTTTCCTCCTTTTAGTAATTTGGAGTCAGTTTCTAATCAGTAGGAGGGAAGGCAGCATGGTACATCCCATCTCATCAGATCCCAGCAGATCAGCAGGGTTGGTACTTGGATGAGGAACTGCCAAGGAAGACTCTGCAGAGGAAAACCTCCTCTGCTTCTCACTTGCCTCTTGCTGGAATTGCGAAAAGTTGGTTGCAACTTGACAGCACATATGTACATAGGTTCTAATATATTTTTCTTTGATCAAAAAGATATTTGAAGCGAGTAGAGAGGCAAGAAGAGAGGTTCGGCAACATTTCAGAATTTCACTCTGTAGATGCTCAGGCAACATATTTCCAAACCTTCTTGATCTCCTACTAGAATACCATCCCGTGGTATATAACATAAAACAACTGCAAAGGCTGAAATTACAAAAGGATGCATTGCTTTGTCTACAAAGAGAAATCTCTTTTTAAGAAAATAAGAGGAATCAATGGCTATATGTAATAAAGTAGATTTGGAAAAAGAAATCCCCCTCCCTATAACAATGCTAGTCTCATGAGATTAGGAGGATCAGAAGTCACATGTGGCCTGCAAAGCGTTATTTAAGGGCAGATAGATCTGGAACCAGGGAGGGTTCCCCTGGGAAACTGAAAGCCCAAACAAGGTGAAGAAGTGAAGGAATTTGAACACCAGTTCAATCTCCTTCCCTCTGAATCCAAGGCCCTTGTTAGAGGAGAGGCATGAGATGCCACAACAGTCTTTCGGTGTTACATGGATTTTAAAATGGTAGTCCTGAGGCCTTCAAACTATATCTTAATATTTTTACTCAGATATAAGCTGGGTTGATTCCAAGGAAACTTACTTCTAAATCTATATGCATCAGATTGCAGTTTAGTCTGTAGTTTTGAGCACAATTTCTTGGATGAAAGATCCATTGGAATCTATAGCATTTATTTACAAATAAAATGACGAGAATTAAATTTTATAAATACTTCTACTTAAATTCACTTAAAATGCTGGAAATAGGCAATATTTACTCAAACATGGCAGATCTCTAAAAGGATATCATCTAAACCAGCCCATAAATATTTTTTCAGTAATTCCTCTTCACAAGTCAATTGAGGTAATATACTATTTGCTTTTATTGGCTAAAAGCTAGCACAATGCGTAGGATCTTCTCTTTTGTGTATCTAATCCCATATAGGGTTGCCTCAATTAAAATTGTGGGCTTTATTTTGATAACTTATCTCAACTGCAGCCAACCAGTTCAAAATATTCTCTGCTATTTGCTATTTCAGTTTGCTTTGTTTTTTTACCCAAGAGCATTTATCATTGACGTTTTAGGGAAACTTATTATCCTCACACATAGCAAAGGCTAGTGTTTGAAATATGACTTGTTCCTCCTCTTTAATGTTCTTCATGAATATAGGATTCCTTTGCGAACATGATCATAATTAGAATTTGTCCATTTTTGTACAAAGGACTTAATATCCCTAAGCCCTCATATTATATATGCATTGCTGTTCATTCATAGGTCTATTGAATATTAAGCATTGCATAGCTTGTAAAATAACATGCACATAACATACAACAGCAAATTCTATTTGTGAAGTTATGGCTGCCATGTAAACAACAAAGGAATGTGAAATACAGTGGCACTTTAAAGTCTAACAACATTTATTCGTTATATGCTTTTTCTGGTCAGATTTTACTTCATCAGATGCAAGAAGTTACACGCATAGCTTAAAGCAACAGAAAGGTGGAAGTGGACAGATACAAAGAGAAACCAGTTTGAAACAATAACTGATCAAAGACAAATCAGTTCCTTCACACCACTCCCAACTGTTGATAGATGTTCAGAGTAGAAGAAAAAAAGAATACATCATTATTTTCAGAGACAATACAGTAACTCTGTACTGGGGTCATTAAACATGGACTAGTTGTTACTGTCCTGTTCTGCTTTATAACTTCTCTGGAGAATCTGATTTGCCATTGTTGAAGAAAAGACCTTTGGGCTGATTTAGCAAGGCATTTCTTATACATCAATGGAATTATGTTCCATTGCAATCAATGAGCATAGCTTCCAAGAACATCATCTGGAAGAGAGTAATGACTGAATTCACATTTTGATGGGGAGACTCAAGACCTTCTGCTATTTCAAAAAGAGTTCCATTGTTAAAGGTGAAATAGATTGTAACAACCAAGCCCCAATACTGATGCTGTATGAAAGCACTATACAAATCATAACATATTTTCCAACGTGATCAGGAGGAATCCTTTCATGCACTGTTGCCCAGAATTAGAATTAATTCTCCACAGGATTAAAGATGTATTGCTGGATTAGAGTCTTACTGATGACAACATAATATATCCTCCCCAAATGTTTAAAATAAAAGGAATTCTCTAACTACATCCAACATTACTACAACAAAACGTGTGCTGAATATTGATAGTGGTATAATACCAATAAGGACAGACTAGTTTATGTAACTTGCACTGTGCTAAAAATTATGGATGCAATTCAATCCCAAGTGAAACATTTCTAAATATCTTTGACTGCAGTGTGGGAATTACACGCACATGGGTCACTTGCTCTCATTGCAATCAATGGCATTTACAAGTATATATAGTTTTATTGGATTATGCTTCACCTTCAAAGGTAATATATAAAATTTAAACTCACATGAGAAAGCCAAATAAGTAGCATAAACTGACTAAAATGTTTACCTCCCAGTTTAGATCTTTCACCTGAATTTATTCAGGTTGGCTTCATTGTGGTACAAACCAAAAATTCTTCCCCCACCAGCCTCACAGAGCACTCAAAGGTACACATATTTCTTCACCTGTATGTGTGTCAAGATATTTAGTGCCACGATTTATTTCAGTCTGTTTTTGAAGACTTCTTTCTTTCTTTGAGAAAAAAATACACTTGAACAGAAGCCTACCTATTAATGCAAGAAGTAGCAAAAGCCATTATTGGCCTTAAAAGTCTTACTGCATCCTGTCTGCATGCTCCATCTCCTGCTATGAAGCACCTGGATAAGAGTTTAAACATTTTCAAAATTGATACTGCTAACATGGAATAGGATGGAAACACAGATGCCAAAACCTGAAGAGGGTTATCTGAGTCTGTAGCTTCATATCAAGTACAAAGTCTTATGTGGCATTTTCATTCATTACCAATTGTTTTTTGACATTATGAACAAGACCACTGTACCAATCTCACGCTTGGACTGTGAACTTCAAAAGAAAGCCCATCAGGGAATGCAAGCATTGTCAGCATTTTCAAAAGTACTGAGCTATGATGACTGTCTCCAAAAGCAAACAGGACATCCTCGCCAGAAGCCCAGATTTCTCTACTGCAAATACACATATACTGAATTATACTTTATTGTGCATGTTCTTCTTTTTATTTAAATTCCAAAATAGTTCCATCCCTACGCAGAAGTCTAGATTTCAACCATTTAATAAATGTTCCCCAATATAAAGTTCAAGATCCTTTCAGACTGTACCTATGTGTGTGCCGGTGTTCACTTACATGCACCTTATTGTATGAGCTCATCTATATACACCTTACTATATGAGTTCAATACATCACAAGGGAACCGTTGAACTGAAGCAGCCTATAGGTTATGTCGATACAGAAAAGGGAAAGGAAGCGTCTCCTAACTGGTAAAAGTTGTAGGGACAGCTGACATGTTAAAAACAAGCCATCGGGCGCCTAAACAAACCTTCAAAGGAAACTCGCTAGGATTTTACTTCGGGATAAAGAATGAGTGGATCTGTCCAGGGTCCTGAAAGTCTACCATTTCCCTCTTCTCGCATAATAAACCCATTCATTAATCGGACAAATACAGACTTCATTCAGTAACCTCTGACAACAGATGTCTAGCCAATACAAAAGCTGGTTTACAAGAATTAAGCCTCTAAAGAGATTTTATATACCAAAAAAAAATCAATGCTGCATTCTGAGAATGAAGTCTGCTTGTCTCCTTCCCTGCCACCCCTCCCTCCCTTACTTACAAGCCTACAGTAGGCATGTTACATCTAAAATTCATTCCTATATCTAACCACAGAAGTTTCCTTTTCTTTGTGGGGGCAAAGCCCACAAAGCCCTTTTCTTTGTGGGGGCAAAGCCCATAAAATAATCCCCGTGAGAAACAGAAAGCAAAAATATTCCCGAAGAACTACTGGGTAGCGAGATAAGCAAAGTTTGATCAGTGCCCACCAATTCCCTACATACGCGAACGGGCGATGGCAGGAAGGTTCCCTGGAACAATGTACACACACACACACACACACACACGCCTCGCTACGCCTCTCCCCGTGCCCAGTGCAATGAGCCAGAAGCGGCCTGGGAGACTTACGTGTGCCGTCGAACCTAGTGGCGATCGTATCCAAGAAGGTGTTTTGAGGTGCCAGTAATCCTTTCATAACAGGCATTTTTCCAGCGCGGTGTGAAATTCTCCATCAAAGTTTGCCTGGGAAGGATGGGCTGCTAAGAAAGTACAAGCGCCGGTGTCGAAGGTGGAGCAGGCAGGGAGGAGGAGGAGCGCCGGGTACTTTCTGGCACGGGGGACGGATGCTACTTTGGCTGCCGCCGCTCCAGCTGACTTGAGCAAGCCCAGAAAAGCGCCCGGCTTGCGAGCCACGAGCACAGCTGGAGCACGCGCGCTCCCGCGCCCCACGCCCCCTCCCTCCTGCCACCAGCTGCGGTCAGCCCTTTGGTTCCTGCCCAGCCGCCGGCTGTGCCCGCCAGATGCAGGCGCCTTGGGCTACCGGAGGGGGGGGGGGCGTTTGGGCAATCGGGAAAAGTGAGCGACAGTGGAAGGGGGAGGGAGAATCGGGAGGTGAGTGGCCCATGCTGTCGGCAGAGTGAGGGACAAAAGCGGTAAAAAAGGGGGGATGGAGCACCGCTGAATCGGGGCTGAGAACCAGCCTTCAGAGATGAATGCATATAACACAGCCAGGGTTCAAGCTAAGTTATAATATGCAGCATTTCTAAGCACACAAATGGAGAACATCCCCTCCCCTCCATACACACACATTCTTGTTATCAGTGCTCCGGTCAAGCTAGAATCATGGAAAGGACTGCGAAGCATAGGCTTAGCGTGCAGGGGCCAGGGGGGTGGCCCCCGGTGCAAAATTTTGAGGGGGCGCCTGGTCCACGCCCCCCGCCCCCCCAGGAGCGCCACTTTGCCATTGCTGCCTGCCCTCCCCTTCACCGGTGCTGCCAGGTGCCCCACCGGCGAGGAAGCAGAGAGGCAAGCAGAGAGGCGGCCGCCTCACTGCTCGCCTACCCGCCCCTTTACCCACATCGCCTTGCCACTCGCCTTCCCGCCCCTTCTCCGGTGCTGCCCGGTGTCCCGACAGGCGGGGGAGTGGGGAGGCAGGTGGGGAGGCAGGCCGCCTTGCCCGTCGCCTTCCCGCTCCTTTGCTGGTGCTGCCGGGCACCCCACAGGTGGGGAAGCAGGGAGGCAAGCAGGGACGCGGGCCTCCTCGCTGCTCACCTTGCTGCCCCTTCGCTGCCCAGTGCCCCGACAGGCGGGGAAGCGGGGAGGCAGATGGGGAGGCGGCCGCCCTGCCCCTCTCCTTCCTGCTCCTTTGCCGGCACTGCCAGGCACCCCGACAGGCAGGGAAGCAGGGAGGCAATTGGGGAGGCGGGTCGCTTTGCTGCTCGCCTTCCCGTCCCTTTGCCAGCGGGGAAGCGGGGAGGCAAGTGGGGAGTTGAGCCGCCTAGCCGCTCGCCTTCCTGCCCCTTTGCCGGTGCTGCCAGGCGTCCAGACAGGCGAAGAAGCGGGGAGGCGGGCCGCCTCGCCGCTCACCTTCCCGCTCCTTTGCCGGTGCTGCCGGGAGCCCAGACAGGCAGGGAAGCGGGGAGGCAGGCAGGGAGCGGGCTACCTTGCCGCTTGCCTTCCCACCCCTCCTCCAGCACTGCTGGTGCCCCGACAGGTGGGGAAGTGGGGAGGTGGCCCGCTTCGCCACTCGCCTTCCCGTCCCTTCACTGGTGCTGCCCGGCGCCCCGACAGACGGGGGGAGCGGGGAGGTGGCCCGGGAGGCAAGCCGCCTCTCCGCTCGCCTTCCTGCCCCTTTGCCGGTGCTGCCCTGTGCCCGAACAAGCGGGAAAGCAGGGAGGCAGGTGAGGAGGCAGGCCGCCTCTCCACGTGCCTTCCAACCCCTTCCCCAGCGCTGCCAGGTGCCCTGACAGGCGGGGAAGTGGAGAGAAGGCCCGCATTGCCACTTGCCTTCCCGTCCCTTCGCTGGTGCTGCCCCCACCCCACAGGTGGGAAAGCGGGGAGGCAGGTGGGGAGGCCGGCCGCCTCGCCCCTCACCTTCCCGCTCCTTTGCCAGCGCTCCTGGGTGCCCCGACAGGCGGGAAAGCGGGGAGGCAGCCTGCCTCGCTACTCGCCTTCCCGCTTCTTTGCCCACGCTGCCTCACCACTCGCCTTCCCGCCCCTTCTGCAGTGCTGCCTGGTGCCCTGACAGGCGGCGGAGCGGGGAGCCAGGTGGGGAGGCGGCCGCCTTACCCCTCTCTTTCCCGCTCCTTTGCCGGCGCTGCCATGCACCCCGACAGGCGGGGAATCAGGGAGGCAAGTGGGAAGGCGGGTCGCCTCGCCGCTTGCCTTCCCGCCCCTTCGCTGCCCGATGCCCCAACAGGCGGGGAAGTGGGGAGACAGGTGGGGAGGTGGCCGCCTTGCCCCTCTTCTTCCTGCTCCTTTGCTGGCGCTGCCAGGCACCCCGACAGGCAGGGAATCAGGGAGGCAAGTGGGAAGGCGGGTCGCCTTGCTGCTCACCTTCCCACCCCTTTTCCTGCGGGAAGCGGGGAGGCAAGTGGGGAAGCGGGCCACCGCGCCGCTCGCCTTCCTGCCCCTTAGCCGGAGCTGCCAGGCGTCCAGACAGGTGAAGAAGCGGGGAGGCGGGCCGCCTCGCCGCTCACCTTCCCGCTCCTTTGCCGGTACTGCTGGGTGCCCCGACAGGCAGGGAAGCGGGGAGGCAGTCAGGGAGCGGGCTGCCTTGCTGCTTGCCTTCCCACCCCTTCTCCAACACTGCTGGGCATCCAGACAGGCGAGGATGTGGGGAGGCAAGCTGGGAGGTGGGCTGCCTTGCAGCTCGCCTTCCCGTCCCTTCACCAGCACTGCCGGGCACCCCAGCGGTGTGGAAGGCAGTGGGGAGGCGAGTGGGAAGGTCTGGGTGAGGGGGGGGCTGTGCGATAATGCCCACAAAGCAGGCATGTGGTGGGGGAGGAAAACTGCCTCCTGCCCCCAGCAGCTGTAGACCACACTAAGCCACTGCTGCAAAGGCAGAGGAATCTGAGCACATACAGAATTAAATTTCCTCTTCTTCCTCCTCTGTATAAGCAGTCTCTAGGGTCCCAAACGGGGGGTGGAATGAAGGGTAATATTATATTAAGGAAAATCATAAAATGTACATTTGGAATTGGAATCTTGGCAGGCCTGCACTACAGCACATGGCCTTTTCGGAGATGAACTGGAAGGGATGTTTCTGAACTTTTTTATCCACACATCCCAGATTTCTTACTATCGTCAATCACTCCCTGCACCCAGCAAAGCATCAGCTTGTCAGCATGCTAAGTCAGTTGCCATCTTGTAATGGGTCCCTCTAAACTGCTGTCCCATGGGACAATTTTGCAGTCTAGTTTTAAGCATGTTATCGTGGTGCAGTGGTTAGAGTAATAATAAACATCCCGATCCAGCATGGTGTAGTGGTTAGAGTGTTGGACTAGGCTTTGGAAACCCAGGATCAAATATCCATGAAGCTAGCTGGGTGACCTTGGGTCAGTTTCTCTTGGCCCAGCCTACCTCACATAGTTGTTGTAAAGATAAAATCAAGAAGGGAAGATCAATGAATCCCACCCTGAGTTCCTTGGATGAAGGATGAGGATAACTGTACTAAGCAATATTTACTTGGAAATAAAGCTCACTGAATTCAATCAGACTTGTTTTGAAGTAAGAATATCAAGGACTGTATGCTTAATCCTGTTTCCTTCACAAACTTTTATATGTCCACCTGGCCAAAGAAGTCTATCAGACCCAGGGCCCAGCTAGTAAACTTTATATTTTTTATATTCCATGGCTTTCTGGGTGGCAGCATTACTGCTTCAAATTCAGCAACCCAGTTTATGTAATAATTAAATAGAACTAGAAAGTCATACAAACTAGTCATACATACTAGAAAGTCATCACAAAGAGAGAGGCACAAAATGGTCTGCTCATAGGTTTATCCTAGTTGATAAAGCAAGGGGCACACACTACAGAAGAAGAAGCCAAAACAAACAATAATGTTCAACTAGGCCAGTACTGCGTTTATAATTATTTCTATACACGCATGCGCGCGCACACACAAAACACACACACACTTACACTTTCTAAGTGATGATGTCTTATTTGTTCAACTGGAGACTAATTTTAGGGTTCATTATTCTGTAATACAGAAAAATGAGCATGAGTTAAAAAATGGTATCTAATTCATCAGAGGAAAAATAGCCAAATAAATTCTGCAATAAGGCACAAGTAAAGGAGGAAAAAGCAACCTACAGAATGTGCCATGTTTGTTTGATTTCTGATATAGGCTCTGCTGCACTTACCAAAGCCAACACCATTGCTCCCCAACAGTGACTTATTACTTACTGCTAAAAAAATCTCAGTGGGGTATGCAAGCTAGACAAAATTCAGAAGTGCCACTTAAACTATTTCGCAGCTTCTTTTTTGTTCTGGAAAGATTCCTCTGGCACCATGAAGACTGCATGCCTATTGCATGTGACAATATGCATTCTTGGGCTTGAGTTCATCTGGAGTCCACTTCTTTTAAAGCAGGGCTCAAGCTTATGAAAGCTTTTGATCCCCAAAATGGTTTAGTCTTGAATGTACCACAGGACTTTTGTTTATGTGGTAAAAGACTAACATAGCTACCTTACTGGAATTTCAATCCAGTCCTTACTGTGTGCGTATAAAAGAGAGGTGTGCCATTTTAAACATGTAGCATCCAGTTTCAGAATCAAATGGTGTGGAGGCTGATTTACAATTGCACCAGACTTGTCATAGTTTGTGTATGACCTGTAGTATTAAACCTGGCAAATGTGTTGTCCTCTACCCACTGTTTCTTTACCCAGAGCAGAACACACTTTGGAAAGGCCTTTAAAACATTTTATCCACTGTTTCCTCACTGGAAATGTGTATTCGATAAATGTAATAAACAGCTTAAAAGCTAATATATTTTTAGTTTAGTATAAGCTTTTGTGGAGTAAAGTGCACTTCACCAGATATGTGGCATTTTTCATGGCCTTTTAACCTGTTTACAGGGCGTATATACCCTGCCCTGGATAGCCCAGGTGAGCCAGATCTCAGAAGCTAAGCAGGGTCAGCTTTAGTTAGTATTTAAATGGGAGACCTCCAGCAAAGACCAGGGTTGCAGAGGCAGGCAATGGTAAACCTGCCATAGTGTCTTGCCATGAAAACCCCACCAGGGCCACCATAAGTCAGCTATGACTTGAGGGCACTCGCCACCACCACACAGAGAGTGTATGCATCCCACTTTTCTTCCCAGTGAGGACCAAAAGCAGCTTACATCTTTCTTCCCTCCGCCTCCATTTCATTCCCACAATAATAACCCTGTGAGATATGTTAGTCTGAGGAAGTGTAATTGGCCCAATCTCACCCAGCAAGCTTTCATGGAAGAGAGGATCATCTCCTACATGAGCACGCACGCACACGCGCCGCGCACACACACACACACACACGTAGGGGACCCATGAGGATTAGTAAGGGCATCTAATTCCCCCCTGTGTCTCCTCCTCCACCATTTTCCCTTCCTCCATAGCCTCTCCCCTTTCCCTGCTTCCTTCTTCCCACCCTGTAGCCTCTGTCTTCAACTTTCCTTCCTTCCCTCCTCCTGGAAGTCACTCTTGAAGAAAAATCTGGCCCAGTTGAACATAAGAACATAAGAACATAAGCAAAGCCATGTTGGATCAGGCCAGTGGCCCATCCAGTCCAACATTCTGTCACACACAGTGGCTAGAAATCCAGTGCCATCTAAAGGACTGTCAGTGAGGCCAGGACACCAGATGCCCTCCCACTGCCTTCCTTCCAGCACCAAGACAACAGAGCACCACCTCCCCACAAAGAGAATACCATCTATCTCCTGTGGCTAATAGCCACTGATGGACCTCTGCTCCATATATTTGTCCAGTCCCCTCTTGAAGCTGGCAATGCTTGTAGCTGCCACCACCTCCTGTGGCAACGAATTCCATGTGTTTATCACCCTTTGTGTAAAGTAGTATTTTCTTCTATCTGTTCTAACCCGACTGCTCAATAATTTCATAGAGTGCCCACGAGTTCTTGTATTGTGAGAAAGGGAGAAAAACACATCTTTCTCTACCTTCTCTAACCCGTGCATTATCTTGTAAACCTCTATCATGTCTCCCCTCAGTCGTCTTTTCTCCAGGCTAAAGAGCCCCAAGCGCCTCAATCTTTCCTCATAGGGAAAGTGTTCCAACCCTTTAATCATTTTAGTTGCCCTTCTCTGTACTTTTTCCAGTGCTATGATATCTTTTTTAAGGTGTGGCGACCAGAACTGTACACAGTACTCCAAATGAGGCCTCACCATCGATTTATACAGAGGCATTATGATACCGGCTGATTTGTTTTCAATCCCTTTCCTAATAACCCCTAGCATAGCATTAGTTTTTTTTATGGCAGTCGCACACTGTGCTGACGTTTTTAGTGAGTTATCTATCATGACTCCAAGATCTCTCTCTTGGTCAGTCTCCGCCAGTTCAGACCCCATCAACTTGTATTTATATTTTGGATTTTTGGTTCCAATATGCATTACTTTGCACTTGGCTACATTGAACCTCATTTGCCACATGGATGCCCACTCTTCTAGCCTCGACAGATCCCTTTGGAGTGCCTCACAATCCTCTCTGGCTTTCACCACCCTGAACAATTTCGTGTCATCTGCAAATTTAGCCACTTCACTGCTTAATCCCAATTCCAAATCATTAATAAACAAGTTAAAAAGCATTGGACCCAATACCGACCCCTGTGGCACCCCACTGCTCACCACCCTCCACTGTGAGAAGTGCCCGTTTATACTCACTCTCTGTTTCCTATTAATTAGCCAGTTTTCGATCCACAAGAGGACTTGGCCCTTTATCCCATAGCTACTGAGCTTACTTAGGAGCCTTTGATGAGGAACTTTGTCAAAAGCTTTCTGGAAGTCAAGATAAACAATATCTATCGGGTCTCCCTTGTCCACTTGTTTGTTCACTCCCTCAAAGAACTCTAACAGATTGGTGAGACAAGATCTTCCCTTACAGAACCCATGCTGAGTTTTCCTCATCAGCTTTTGGTCATCAATGTGCCCACTAATTTTATTTTTGATAATAGTTTCCACCAACTTACCCGGTAATGACGTCAGGCTGACTGGCCTGTAATTTCCCGGATCTCCCCTGGAACCTTTTTTAAAGATGGGGACAACATTAGCTACCTTCCAGTCCTCAGGAACAGATGCAGAGTTTAATGACAGATTACATATTTTTGTGAGGAGATCTACAAGTTCACACTTGAGTTCTTTCAGAACTCTTGGATGTATGCCATCTGGGTCCGGTGATTTATCAGTTTTTAAATTATCTAGCAGTCGCATAACCTCCTCTCTCGTCACCTCAATGTGACTCAGGTCTTTCAAAACCCCTCCCAAAGTCAGTGCTTCCGGAGTGGGCATGCACTTCTTATCTTCCACAGTGAAGACAGAAGCAAAGAACGCATTCAGCTTCTCGGCCATTTCCCTATCACCCTTTAGTAATCCTTTTACGCCTTGGTCATCCAAGGGCCCCACTGCCTCCCTAGCTGGTTTCCTACTTCTAATATATTTAAAGAATTGTTTATTGTTTTTCTTTATGTTCTTTGCAATATGCTCCTCATATTCCCTTTTTGCCTGTCTGATCACAGACTTGCACTTTTTTTGCCACAGCTTATGCTCCTTTTTATCAACCTCACTCCGACTAGTTTTCCACTGCCTAAAAGAATCCTTTTTACCTTTTACAGCTTCTATTACATTGCTTGTTAACCATGCTGGCCTTTTCCTAAACCTATTTGTGCCTTTCCTAACCAGCGGTATATATTTAATTTGAGCTTCCAGGATTGTAGTTTTAAATAGTCTCCAAGATTCCCCAAGTGTTTTGACCTTTTTTACTTTCCCTTTCAGTTTCTTCTTCACGTACCCCCTCATCTCAGAAAAGTTACCCCTTTTGAAGTTAAACATGGCTGTGTTGGTCTTATTTGGCAATTTCCTATTTATACATATGTTGTACTCAATAACATTATGGTCACTGTTCCCAAGTGGTGCAATCACATTTACATCTCTCACCAGGTCTTCAGCATTACTGAGGACCAAATCCAGGATCACCTCTCCCCTAGTAGGTTCTGTAACCATCTGTTCCATAGCACAGTCATTGAGACAGTCTAGAAACTCACTTTCTCTCTCCCGATTCGAACACCCATTGGCCCAGTCAATGTGTGGGTAGTTAAAATCACCCATTACAACACAGTTTTTTTGTTTAGCAGCCATCTTTAATCCTGTCATCATTTTATAATCCTCCTCTATTTTCTGATCTGGAGGGCGATAACAAACTCCCACAGTTAAGTTTCCATTTGGGCCCGTAATTTCAACCCATAGCATTTCTAGAAGCGAATCTAATTCAGTTACCTTCTCAATCTTACTGGAATGTATACCTTCTCTGACATATAGAGCCACCCCACCACCAACCCTTCCCTCCCTATCCTTCCGATATAATTTATATCCAGGAATCACCGTGTCCCACTGATTTTCCTCATCCCACCAAGTTTCTGATATGCCCACTATGTCTATGGATTCGCCCAACACTAAACATTCCAGCTCCCCAATTTTACCTCGGACACTTCTAGCATTTGTATATAAACACCTGTAACTTCCCCGGCACACTTTGCCTCGAGACGTAGTTAGGTCATCTGCACTGTTTGTCTCCATCTCAGTTGACAACTCTAATCTATCTCCCTGTAGAAGTGTTATACCTAGCCCTTCATCTCTCTGAGATGAACCATCCTGAACCAGAGACACTTTATCTCTTGTCGGCTTTCCCCTAGCATTTAGTTTAAAAACTGCTCTGCCACCTTTTTGATTTTAAGTGCCAGCAGCTGGGTTCCTTCTCGGGACAAGTGGAGACCGTCTCTCTTGTACAGCTCCCGCTTGTCCCAAAAAGAATCCCAGTGCCTAACAAACTTGAACCCTTCCTCCCTACACCATCGTCTCATCCACGCATTGAGACTCCTGATCTGCGTTTGTCTCTCTGGCCCTGCGCGTGGAACAGGTAGCACTTCTGAGAAGGCTACCTTGGAGGTCCTGGCCTTGAGTCTCCTGCCTAACAGCCTAAATTTTTGTTCCAAGACCTCACGACTGCATTTCCCAACATCGTTGGTTCCAACATGGACCACGACCGCTGACTCTTCCCCAGCACTATCTATCAGCCTATCTATAACACGCGTAATGTCCGCTACCTTCGCACCAGGCAGGCAAGTCACCATACGGTCAGAATGCGGTTGTGCCACCCAGCTATCTACTTGTCTAAGGATCGAATCACCAACTACCAAGAGCCTCCCTCCCGCCCCACCCAGGGATGGTTCCTTGATGCGAAAGGAAACCTGCTCACCAACTGAAGAAGAGGTCCCTTCTGAGGGCATGTTCCCCTTATCCTCAGTACGGTGCCCTGATTCCACAAGATCCTCATTCTCCTTGACAACAAGAACGCTGCCATTTTTAGAGTGGGACACATCTATCCTGTCCCTGAGAATCTTGTCCTCGTGCCTATCTAACTGTCTCCGCTTCTCCAGGTCAGCCACCTAGGCCTCAAGGGTACGTACTCGTTCCCTGAGAACCAGGAGCTCCTTGCAGCGAGCACACATCCAGGACTTCTGACCAGAAGGCAGATAGTCATACATGTGACACTCAGTGCAATACACTGGAAAGCCCCCAACCCCCTGCTGGCATTCTGACTTCATTATTCTGTTTTAGGAACAACACACTAAGAGGAAAGAAAACGGCTATGATCCCCCGGCTAAGAGCCACAGGCCAAGAGCCCTTTAGCTCTCGCCCTTCGGCTCGCGCCAAAGGCTCGCGCTCCTGCCCAGCAGTTGCCTTTTCAATGCAAAAGGTCACTTCCTGCTAAGCACAGGAGGTGAGCACAAAGGGGGGGGTGTGGCTTGTACTCCAGCAACCCCCAGCAGCCTTACAAACACACTCACCCTCAAACACAATCAAGCCCAAACACACTTAGCCTCAAAACTACACTCAAATCAACACAAAACTACACACAAAAAGCCCCAAAGCTAGAGAGGACCACCCTTAGCTTCTCAGCTTAACCCACCACCGCCAAGAAAGGCAAAAAGCCCTTACCTCCTCTAGCAGCTGCAGACCATGTGCTCCTGAGCCCAGGTGACTCTGCTCTGCCCTGCCCCTGCCCAGCAGTTGCCTTTTCAATGCAAAAGGTCACTTCCTGCTAAGCACAGGAGGTGAGCACAAAGGGGGTGTGTGGCTTGTACTCCAGCAACCCCCAGCAGCCTTACAAACACACTCACCCTCAAACACAATCAAGCCCAAACACACTTAGCCTCAAAACTACACTCAAATCAACACAAAACTACACACAAAAAGCCCCAAAGCTAGAGAGGACCACCCTTAGCTTCTCAGCTTAACCCACCACAGCCAAGAAAGGCAAAAAGCCCTTACCTCCTCTAGCAGCTGCAGACCATGTGCTCCTGAGCCCAGGTGACTCTGCTCTGTTGCGTGGTGGCTGGCATAGGACTGGGCCCAGTTGTGCGTTGGTCACTGCTGCTGGGCTGGACCCAGTTGTGGAGTAGCTGCCATTCGTGTTGGGTCTAGTTGCGCAGCAGCTGCTGGGATGTGCCCAGTGTGTGGTGGCTGATACTCCAGGCTGAGTTGTGTGAGTAGTGCATCTCTAGTGGTTGCCACCAGGCCTGTACCCAGTGAATCCCCCTCCATTAGGGGACATGGCAGAGGATGTGGATGGGGCCCTTTCAAGGTCATGAAGGATACATCGAAGCTCAGGGTACATCAATAAATGTGTCCAGCATGCATCTGACAAAGTGTGTTTTCATCCAGAAAAGCTTGTGCTAGAATGTACCTGTGAGTTTTCAGCTACCCAATAACTCCTGCTTGTTTCTGTGTTTTTTTCCCTTTAAAAAACTGGAATCTTTACCTGTAACAGTCTCTCTGCTGAGGGAAAAAAACTATCTGGGTTGTAGCTTGAATTCTTGGAGCCCAAAGTGCAATCCTAAGCAGAGTTACACCAGTCTAAACTCATTGAAATCAAAGGGCTTAGACTGGAGTAACTCTGCTTAGGATAGCACTGACATGCTGTAGTTTGCAGTCACACACCTCTTGCCTAATAAATAGCAAATCTAGTAACACCCAGTATTTTCCATTTGCAGGGTTGTACAGTTGTACACAAAAGTCAGATATTCTTGCCTGTGAAATTTGAACCTGTTAGAATCTTTTTAACATGGCTATTTGCTAAAGCAAGACCATCTTCATCCAGTTTGACTGAATAAAACACTTCTTGAATTGACTAATATAAAGTCAAGAATTCCAACTATTTTCATACCAATATCTCCCCCCCCGCCACAAATTCTTCATACCTATCTGATTTAACATCCCCACTGATTTTAACATATTTGCCACCTTTTGAAAACTGATGTTAGAGTTATGTATTACACCTACGGTATGCAGCCTGCTTTACACAACTTGATTTTTGGTCACTTGCTTGCCATGCAAGTTCATCCCATCAATCAGATATGCAAGATACTAAAAAGATCTATCCTCTACTACAAATGAGGTATCTTGGTAAGAGAGGGCATGCAAGAACTTGTTGGATGTTTCTAATTTCTAGACACATATTTTCCGATCTGCTATCTACATTTAATGTAAGTGCAGCTTCTCCCTGCTGGGTTGAATAATCCAGATGCTCACACAGCCTGATATAAAAAGATCTCACAAAAATGTGTACTAAGCAAATAACTACACCAGAATCCATCAGGAATGCTGACGTTTGTGCTGTCTTTTTATTCAAGTTCTTGAACATCTAGATATTCAGAAAAAGAAGCAGCATCCATTAGTGGAGCAATTTTTAGACTGCGGAATCTGATGTTGTGTCCTCAAACTGGGAGAGGCAAAGTACTTATAATAGTTTTGCAATTAGTGTTAATGGATTTTTTTTAAAAAAAAATCTTCCTTTTTGTTATATTTATAATTAAATCTCAATAAAAGAGTTATTAAAAATATAAGGGCAGCCTCAGTGCCATCAACTGTCAAGCTTGAAAGTTGGAAAAAAAGGCTAATTCTTCCTGATTACTTAGGCTGTAATGCTATGAACACTTACTTAGGAGTTCCAATGAAAAGTCAAATGGACTTCCAAATAATCTCTTCTGTTGTATCTTCTGCTAATAGTAAAGTCTCAAAACTGGGTATTTTTGCAAGAGTTTTGTTTCATCACATATATTTTCCCACTTTCAGCATGATATTTTGTAGCGTATATAGCCCCAGATACATATTTATGCATTAGTTTAAAATAGGTGAGGAGCTGGACTTCAATCTTGAACTTATTTTCTATGCCGTTCTTGAGGCCAGTATCTCTTGTTTTATGAAAATTGATCATTCACTTACTAACACATTCACGAATAAAAAGTGACATCGGAGTAAAGGGCAACACAGAAAACACACTTAAGATAAGACAATTAATGCTAAGTAGTAAAGCCTGCCTCTAGATATCACTTTTCTGAAAATTGAATCATCTAACCGTACGGATTTGTCACCCAGAAAAAATAATGATACTTAAGATGCCTCTGGACATAAGATAAATTGCCCAGGTCTTGAAACATTATTCAGTTGACCAGCAGAACTGGATGTTTGTAATGCAGATCTTAAAATAGAAATGTATAATCAGAATTGAATTGCAGGTTCTCACTGCTAAAGGATACTTGAGTTGCTTGTAAATGTCTAACACACAAGCACAGATGTATGAAAAACATCTGCAATGATATCCCTAAAAAATGAATAGCTTTGTTACCTCAGAAGAACAATTGTTATGTAATACTTTTAAATTAAACAACTAGTTACAAATCAGTTTATCAAAGATATTGGCCCTCCCGGCTGGCGTCAACAGCCACTGCGGCTGGGGGACGTTGCTTTTCCCCCTCTGAAGGAGTCACCTGCATTGTTGGCAGGACAAATCCTCTACCTGTACCCTACCTGTTGAGGTCAATCAATGGTGCTGGGGAGGTGGAGACGAATGGTAAGCTAAATACATTGGAGCAATGTAAATATTGGGGTTGCTCGAGGGGCAGAGCTGATGGCTTATTCGGCTGCTCCACCCCTCGGCGCTGCAATGCGCCTCGTGCTCAGTGCAGCAGGACACTGTTTTCTGTTGTCCAGGCACCATGAACGAGGAGTGGAGGACGAGCAGCAGGGCCAGCCTCTGCTGACGGAGCAGTGGCAGCTGGTGAGGCTGCTTTATTTTAAGTGCAGTGAGACAGAGTCCAGGGCTCAAGGGCCGCAGTGCTCGGCTGGGGGCCTTGTTTGCGCCTCGCAGCAGCGCAGCAGCAGCTAAGGCAGCTAGGTTTGAGGGCCCCAGAGCACTCAGCTTGTGCCTCATTTGCTCCTGGGGGCGGTGCAGCATGGTGGCAGCTCAGGTGCTAGTGCAGTGCAGCGCTCCCCTTCACCGCATTTCACTGCACATTGTGGCTTGCCTCAAGTGCTTCTGGCGGTGGTGTGGCGAGGCAGTGGCTGAGTCGTGAGGGCTGTGGAGCGCTCCCTTTCACCTGTTCTACTGCGCTGCTGCGCATTTCTGCTCAGGCCTGCAGCCGCGGAGCACTGCAGGCTGTTAGGCCATTGGAGTGGCTTCCCTAGCCTCTGGGACCCTTGGGTTTTTTATCACCCCACAACCTCTCTGGTCTAACACTTTCTTCTCCCCACCCACTTCCCCTTGCTACCTTTGTGGGCTCTAGGAAGGGGTTCCTTTTGTGGGGGCTGGTTTTGGGGCTCGGCTCAGGGGCTTTGCCATCTAAGGAGTGTGCAGGTGGGCCCTGTTTACCGGGGGGCGGGGTCCGATAGGCCTTATTCCCTGCAAGGGTTTCTTGTACTGGGTCTTGGTAGCCATTTTGTTGGCTGAGGGCGGTTGGCAGCCATCTTAGGGTGTTAGGTCATGGCAGCCATTTTGTGGCACTGTGAGCTGAATATTGCCTTGCCCTTGTTACCCCATCCTTGCTGGGAGTCTTGCTTTGGCTGGTGTGGACACTCTTTGGGAATTCCTGAAGTTAAATAATTTGGGATTATGCTGCCTAAAAAAATAGCAGGTACATCCAAGGGCAAGCAGCCTGCTGAGCGCCCGCAAAAGCGGCCTGTGGTGGCAGTGTCCTCCTCTGATGAGGAGGATGAGGGACCTATCAGGCATGACATTTTACTTAGGTTGGCTGCACTTGAGCAAGACTGTGGCGTGCCAGCAGCCATTGTGGGCAGTAAGGCTAAAAGGCCCATTAGGGCTGCGTCCAAAGCTTCTCTTTATCTTATTTGACAGCTTTAGAAGGTACGTCTGGTATGGGAACTGTGTCTGGGGCATCTGCATAGGTTGCAGCTGGGGGACAAGCCATGGAGGGCTTTCCTGAGGTCACCGGAACACAGGCGGGTGATGTGAGCTGTACAATGGAGATGGGGCAGGTGGCGCTGGTGGTTCAACCTCCAGAGGGTGATGGTAAGTCTTCTTGGCCCCAGCAAGGGTGTGTGTGCAGGAGCAGTGCCAGGGTTTCCGGTGCCCATGGCCGGCTATCCGGCTGTCCGGGTGTGCATGCACACACGTGCACTCACCAGCCTGTGTGATGATGTCACGCAAGCCAGCCCGATTGCTGCAGTGGGTGGCTGGGATGGCATGTGGGTGGCCTCCCAGCTCTCCTGCTCGGTTGCCCTATGCTGCCCCAGACACCTGCCTGCGGCTGCTGCAACCAGCCAGGGGCATGTGCTGGTGGCAGTGGCAGCACAGAGTGGGAGGGCTGGGAGGCTGCAGCTCCATGGCATGTGCTCCCACCCCCAGCGCCTCCTCCGGCGCCACCTCCGGTGCCCTGTGCCCTGAGGCAACCACCTACCTGGCCTCAATGGGCGCGCCGGCCCTGTGTGTGTGGCCTTGGGGACAATGGGCTCCAGCCGCTGCCTCCGTGCCCCCTGGCCCATCTCCATCTGCCTACACACAGGCAGGAAAATCTGGAAATAGTCAGGTGAGTACCGTAATCTTTGGTTGGTCTCAATGGGGTCAGCCTGCTTTTTCAGGCCATTTAAATGCTCAGGCTACTTGGCCACTGGCCGCTTCTCAAGCCCATTCTGATATGGGGATGATAGCACCTTGGGGTGCTTATTATGGGGTCCCCTGGGTTAATTATGGGGTGGTGCCATTTAGTGCACTTCCATTTGGTGATATAGCTATGCCACTGGGTGATCATCTGACCCCTGCCACTAGGGAAAAGATCCTTAAGGGTGATTATGTGAAAGTCTTTACCCTTCTCTTCAGGGAGCTGGAGAAGAAGGATAAAGAGGATCTTGAGGACTGTGACAAAGAGTGACTTAAGTGCCGCAAGGTGGACAGGGCCTGGGCCAATTGGGTGCCCGGGTTTCTTATCTATGCCGAAGTCATAGCACGTGTCCAGCCTTGGAGGGCAGCCCCCCTGTTCCAGTATATGGATATCATATACAGACTTCATCGGTGCAGCCTGGCTGCAATATGATGTAGAGTTCCATATGCGTGCAGCCCTTAACCCTGCTTTGCCTTGGGACCAAGTTCACCAGCAGCTTTGGCTGCAGATGATGTCCCCTGCAAGGCCCAATGCGGAAGACCACTCAGACAGTGGACACAGTCAACAGTCCTCGCCATCAGCTGGCACTTGCACTCCTGGGAAACAAGTTGGAGTTTGCATTCCAAGGAGTTTGCTCCAGGGAGCCTTGTAAGTTCTGTCATCCATGCCCAATTTGCTCGGGTCCCCGTGCCTTTATGGCATGTAAGCGTGCAGGGCAAGGTAAAAAGCATGGGTTGGATGGTTCCGGATTTTCCCAGCAACAAGCAGGCAAAGGGCCTTCTCCTCCATGAATGAGAGGTCATATTTGTACAATTGTGCCTTGGTTTTACAGCTGTTAATGGTTGTGCTTTCCTCTTCTCCAGGTTCAGTCGTTTGGAGGCTGGAGATGACTATGTTGTTAAGTTGCAGTTCGCTGAATGTTTGAATATTATTGTTGGAGGTCCAGCACCTGGGCCTTCTTGCAGTTGCAGGACCTGGGTTTGTATTTTCCAAGGCTTCCCTGCCAGGTGTGCACAAGAAGCTTGGATCATTTTGTTCTGGGCCCATGGCCTGTGTGCCTAGGTGTGCAAGTTCCCTGTCTGGAGTATAGGATGTTCTGTGGTTGTTGGGGACCAAGGCTTCCCCGCTGAGTGTGTGCAAGAAGCTTGGGCCCCGGGTATTATTTATTTATTTATTTATTTATTTATTTATTTAATTCGGTTTATACCCCGCCCTCCCCACATATGGGCTCAGGGCGGCTAACAACATTAAAAAATATATTAAAATCACAAAAACATAAAATCAATAATAATTTTTTAAAAATCATTAAAATAGTCCAGGAGCAGGCTATTTAAACAAAAATTCTAGGAGTCCCAGAAGAAGTGGTGGTCTTTGGTGGAAGAAGGAGGACACCTGCTGGCACTCAGCCAAAGGCCTGGTGGAACATCTTCGTTTTACAGGCCCTGTGAAACTGTAACAGGTCCCGGATCTCCAGTGGGAGAGCGTTCCACCAAGCTGGGGCCAGGGCAGAAAAAGCCCAGGCCCTAGTTGAGGCCAGACAGATGTTCCTTGGGCAGGGGACCACCAGGAGTTGCTTGTCTGTAGAGCGCAACACCCTGCAGGGGACGTAATGGAAGAGGCGGTCCTGCAGGTATGCAGGTCCCAATCTGTGAAGGGCTTTAAACACCAAGGTTAACACCTTGAACTGGATCCAGAACTCCACTGGGAGCCAGTGCAGCTGGCACAGCACAGGATGAACGTGTGCTCGGATTGGCATTCCGGTAAAGACGTGTGCTGCTGCATTTTGGACCAGCTGTAACTTCCGGGTCAGGCCCAAGGGCAGTCCAGCATAGAGTGAGTTGCAGCAGTCTAGCCTGGAGGTGACCGTTGCATGGATTACTGTGGCCAGTTCCTGGGGCGAAAGATAGGGCACCAGTTGCCTGGCCTGCTGAAGATGAAAAAAGGCAGACCTGGCAACGGTTGTGTGACCTGGGCTTCCATTGAAAGTGTGACATCCAAGGCTCCTCACCATCGGCGAAGGTTTCAATTGTACCCCATCAAGGGCTGGGAGCCGGGTCCCCAGCTCGGTTGCCCCACTACCCAGACACAGAACCTCTGTCTTCAGGGGATTCAATTTCAGGTGACTCTGATGTAACCATACTGTCACAGCCTCAAGACCCTTGGCCAAGGAATCCAGAGCGAGATCAGACTGGCCGTCCATCAGCAGATAGAGCAGAGTGTCACCCACATACTGGTGACAACCCAGCCCAAAGCTGCAGGCTAACCAGGTGAGGGGGTGCATATAGATGTTAAATAGCATTGGGGAAAGAATCGCTGGGATGCCGCATACCAAAGATTGGCAAGCAGACATCTGTTCCCCGAGTGCCACCCTTGGCAGTGTTTAGTCCAAGGCTCCCCATCTGTGGTACATTAGGAGCTTGGAAGGGGATTGAGGCATTAGGTATAGGTACACCATCCGCAAATCTGGGCTGCATTTGCTGACCTCTACAGAGGGAATGGTGAAACAACTATTGGGATGATGCATGGCAAGGGGATGGTAGCTTTACACCATTTATGGGGCACGAAGGCCTAAGCAGAGGCTTCACCTTAGCAGTGGCAAGTTAGGTTGGGGGAAATTAGCAGGCCGGTGACTACTCTTGGCACATCCACATTGGTGGGGATTTGGGGTCTGTCAGGAGCTGCTGGCTGCTGTATGGCCTGGCTGCGAGGTCAGATGCCCTGGTGGGGAACCCCTGGACAAGCTGGTCCCCTCCTGCAGCTGTACGGCTGGGTGGGGGAGCTTTAAGGGTGTAAACCACTTCACCAGGCTGGCCAGATCACAGCCATCGATTGATGGCTTGCCCCCAGGGCAGTTGGTGGATCGCCTAAACAGGTGTGACCCCAGAGCCTGACCTATACCGCTAGCTAGGCCTTTGCCATGCTGACTATTATGTTGTGATAATTTTAATAAAGCAGCCCTTTAACTCCCAACACTTGTGTCTGCCTCTTCATTCCTACTGGGGGAGGGGCAATACCTTCCAACCCATACCAACATGATACAAAGTTCCACAGAATGTGATGACCTTTCAGTAAGAATACAGCTGGGTTTTTAAAAAAAGTTAATTGGGCAGCAGACTTCATATGAAATTGCTTGATAAGATATCAGATCATTGGCCCCTGACCTGGAATGGTCAACTCCATGGTCATGGCTCCCAGGTAGGGAACCTTCACAGCTTTATTACCATTAAACTAGAAGCATTGTGGATGGAAGCAAAGCACATGTTCTCGTAGTGACTATGAGCCTTCAATTGATATGGTACACTGTTCTTATTCCCAAGGGCTTGTGCTGTCTCATAAAGAACCCCACTGATTACTTGTTACAAAGTGAATAACTTTCCAAAGTAAGTTTTACATATGGGAAAATAGAAAAGAGTCCAGTAGCACCTTTAAGACTAACCAACTTTACTGTAGCATAAGCTTTCGTGAATCACAGTTCTCTTCGTCAGATGCAATTAATCCCCATTCCTATATGTAGACACAATTAATCACATTTTAAAATGTTTGAAAGAATGTTGCATATAGATATGGAGAGAGGCTGTGGCTCTATGGCAGAGCATCTGCTTGGCATGTAGGAAGTCCCAGCTTCAATCCCTTGCATCTTCAGTAGGTGATGTAACACACCTTTGCTATGCTCTAAAGGCATCGAAAGAAAGAAATGTGGGTAGAATACAAAATAATAACATTCAATTTATATATTGCCCTTCAGGACAACTTAATGCCCACTCAGAGTGGTTTACAAAGTATGTTATTATTGGTTGTTGGGGGTTTTCCGGGCTGTATTGCCGTGGTCTTGGCATTGTAGTTCCTGACGTTTCGCCAGCAGCTGTGGCTGGCATCTTCAGAGGTGTAGCACCAAAAGACAGAGATCTCTCAGTGTCACAGTGTGGAAAAGATGTAGGTCATTTGTATCTACTCAGGAGGGGTGGGGTTGAGCTGAGTCATTCTGTAAGAGTTTCCCAGGGTGTGGAATGCTAATGGCGGGAGGCTTCACTGTATCCTGAGGAGGTTCTTTTGCATATGGATTGGTGCTTGATGTGCTAATCTTCTCTGCAGGGCTATTGTCGGGTGTGGAGTGTTTTGTTGGCCTGGTGTTTTTCAGAACTGGAGCCCATGCTCTGTTCATTCTTAAGGTTTCTTCTTTCCTGTTGAAGTTTTGCTTATGCTTGTGAATTTCAATGGCTTCCCTGTGCAGTCTGACAAAGTAGTTGGAAGTGTTGTCCAGTATTTTGGTGTCCTGGAATAAGATACTGTGCCCTGTTTGAGTTAGGCTATGTTCAGCCACTGCTGATTTTTCAGGCTGTCCAAGTCTGCAGTGTCTTTCATGTTCTTTTATTCTTGTCTGGATGCTACACTTTGTGGTCCCGATGTAAACTTGTCCACAGCTGCAGGGTATACGGTATACTCCTGCAGAGGTGAGGGGGTCTCTGCTGTCTTTTGCTGATCGTAGCATCTGTTGTATTTTTCGGGTGGGTCTGAATACTGCTTGAAGGTTATGCTTTTTCATAAGCTTTCCCATCTGATCAGTAATTCCTTTGATATATGGCAAAAACACTTTTCCTGTGGGAGACTGTTTTTCTTTGGTTGTTTGATTCATCCTGGGTTTGATTGCTCTTCGGATTTCATTTCTGGAGTAGCCATTTGCCTGAAGTGCGTGGTTTAGATGATTAATTTCCTCATTGAGAAAGCGCGGCTCACATATCCGTCTTGCACGATCCACTAATGTTTTCATTATGCCTCTTTTCTGTCGGGGGTGGTGATTGGAGTTTTTGTGTAAGTACCGATCAGTGTGAGTTGGTTTCCTGTAGACCTTGTGACCTAACTGAAAGTTTGCTTTGCGGATGACCAAGGTATCCAGGAATGAGAGTTTTCCCTCACTTTCTTTCTCCATTGTGAATTGTATGTTCAGGTGGATGTTGTTGAGATGATTCAAAAACTCCATCAATTCTTCCTCCCCATGGCTCCAAATGATGAATGTATCATCCACAAACCATCATCCACATCCCCATGGGGAGCCCACTCAGCCCAGTTATAGCAAACTTCTACATGGAACATTTTGAAAAAACAGCTCTAGAATCAGCACCCCACAAACCCAGTGTATGGTTCCGGTTTGTGGATGATACATTCATCATTTGGAGCCATGGGGAGGAAGAATTGAGGGAGTTTTTGAATCATCTCAACAACATCCACCTGAACATACAATTCACAATGGAGAAAGAAAGTGAGGGAAAACTCTCATTCCTGGATACCTTGGTCATCCGCAAAGCAAACTTTCAGTTAGGTCACAAGGTCTACAGGAAACCAACTCACACTGATCGGTACTTACACAAAAACTCCAATCACCACCCCCGACAGAAAAGAGGCATAATGAAAACATTAGTGGATCGTGCAAGACGGATATGTGAGCCGCGCTTTCTCAATGAGGAAATTAATCATCTAAACCACGCACTTCAGGCAAATGGCTACTCCAGAAATGAAATCCGAAGAGCAATCAAACCCAGGATGAATCAAACAACCAAGGAAAAACAGTCACCTACAGGAAAAGTGTTTTTGCCATATATCAAAGGAATTACTGATCAGATGGGAAAGCTTATGGAAAAGCATAACCTTCAAGCAGTATTCAGACCCACCCGAAAAATACAACAGATGCTACGATCAGCAAAAGACAGCAGAGACCCCCTCACCTCTGCAGGAGTATACCGTATACCCTGCAGCTGTGGACAAGTTTACATCGGGACCACAAAGCGTAGCATCCAGACAAGAATAAAAGAACATGAAAGACACTGCAGACTTGGACAGCCTGAAAAATCAGCAGTGGCTGAACATAGCCTAACTCAAACAGGGCACAGTATCTTATTCCAGGACACCAAAATACTGGACAACACTTCCAACTACTTTGTCAGACTGCACAGGGAAGCCATTGAAATTCACAAGCATAAGCAAAACTTCAACAGGAAAGAAGAAACCTTAAGAATGAACAGAGCATGGGCTCCAGTTCTGAAAAACACCAGGCCAACAAAACACTCCACACCCGACAATAGCCCTGCAGAGAAGATTAGCACATCAAGCACCAATCCATATGCAAAAGAACCTCCTCAGGATACAGTGAAGCCTCCCGCCATTAGCATTCCACACCCTGGGAAACTCTTACAGAATGACTCAGCTCAACCCCACCCCTCCTGAGTAGATACAAATGACCTACATCTTTTCCACACTGTGACACTGAGAGATCTCTGTCTTTTGGTGCTACACCTCTGAAGATGCCAGCCACAGCTGCTGGCGAAACGTCAGGAACTACAATGCCAAGACCACGGCAATACAGCCCGGAAAACCCCCAACAACCATCGTTCTCCGGCCGTGAAAGCCTTCGACAATATGTTATTATTGTCCCCACAACAATCACCCTGTGAGGTGGGTGGGGCTGAGAGGTCCAAGAAGATGTGACTGACCCAAGGTCACCCAGCTAGCTTCAAGTGGAGGAGTGGGGAATCAAACCCGGTTCTCAAGATGAGTCCTGCCACTCTTAACCACTACACCAAAATAAGTAACAGCTCAATGAAATGTGAAGACTTGTTAAAAAAAAACTGGAGAAGTTTGAGAAAAAACTTTTTTTCTCCACAAGTACTCCCCCCAGCAATTCCTCAATGACTGGACATTTTTGAAAGAGAGGAACTCCTATGAAGGGGGCGGAATCCTGTGATTTTTAAGACAAGATTTTTCTTATAAAGAAGGTATAGTTTAAAATGTTAACATAAGACAATCTACAGCGTTACATATGAACACATGAAGCTGCCTTATACTGAATCAGACAATTGGTCCATCAAAGTTAATATTGTCTACTCAATAGAAAAGAGCAAGATTCCAGTAGCACCTGTAAGACTAACAAAATGTGTGGTATGGTATGAGCTTTCATGAGCTACATCTCACTTCTTCAGATTGGAGACAGACTAACAGACCACAGACAGACAGACATGGCTCCCCATCTTGATTGTCTACTCAGACTGGCAGCAGCTGTACAGGAGCTGATTAATTTTGTCTACAATTAATATGCTGTAAGTATATGATGATAATGCCCTTACCTGGATAGCCCAGGCAAGCCTGATCTCGTCAGATTTCAGAAGCTAAGCAGGGTCATCCTTGGTTAGTAATTGGATGAAAGACCTCCAACAAGACCAGGGTTGCAGAGGCAGGCAATGGCAAACCACCTCTGTTAGTGTCTTGCCTTGAAACCCCAGCAGGGGTCACCATACATCAGCGATGACTTTACAGCACTTTTGACCACCATCATATGATGATAATAGATTATTTAATATTACACTGTTTTCAACGTTATAGGTTATAGCCAGGGCTTTTTTTCTGGGAAAAGAGGTGGTTGAACTCAGTGGGTTGCCCTTGGAAAAAATGGTCACATGGCTGGTGGCCCCACCCCCTGATCTCCAGACAGAGGGGAGTTGAGATTGCCCTCCGTGCTGCTTGAGCGCCGCTTGAGCGGCGTTGAAATGGCCACCAGCCATTTTCAAGAGGTTCCGGAACTCCATTCCCCCGCATTCCCCCTGAAAAAAAGCCCTGGTTATAGCTATTTCAGAATATGGTGCTAGCCCTATTATGACTGTATGAGATCATTTCTGCCCAAATAACACACTTCTTTCTTAAGCTACAAATTATGTATTTTGTGTTTTCAAGAGGTAGGAAGGGGAATTTCACCTCATTTCCCTTCCTCACTGCAGCCCTGCAGAAACCTGCACAGCTATTATTCCACATGGGTCCTATGGGTCCTTCAGGAATCAGCTTTTCTATGGTTGAAAGAATCTGCTGGGTGAAGGAAGAATGGAGAAGATCAGTAATTATCAGTGTCTTCTGCTGTTGGATTGCTGAATCCAACTATCTCAAAACTGCATTTTATATTTACTACATCTTGGCTTACCCATAGACACTTCAAGGGTAAAAATTCATGCCTTAAGGCTCTTTTGACCTAATCAAATTATGTCCTCATTTTTCTACCCTTCATATGCCTATCCACACACATTCAATATATCTTCCCTGATTAATAGCTGCCTTCTTATTCTAATGTCTCTTCATTGCGAAAGAGATGAAGAAGCTGGAGTAGGATCAGCCCATTTTCCCAACTATCTCCAACAGGTCAGCACATTTAGCTTTCTGTAGTGATTATAAACAACCCTACCAGTGGGTGGTGTTCTTACATACCCGGGTGCTTGGGCTGGTTATGTATTGGTTCTAGTTTTTGTTCTGTGTGTGTGCTGCACTGTCAGCAGAACACATTTGTTCTTGGATTAATTTCAAGATGCCACTCCTGACTGGGAACATTAGAAAATATGAATCTCAGCTTTGACATCATGCCCTGGTAGCCCTGAGGGTAAACAGTTGCTGCAATGACAGTATTGGATCCAGGCCTGTTATCCATCCATCCCTCCATCCAAAACTGTTATTCAATAGAATCTTGTTTCAAGCTAGGTCAAAAGGGGAGTTCTGGCTTAGAGCACTTAATATGACTGACCAAGAAGTACTACTCGCAAAAAAATCAGACCTTAGGGACAGAGTCTAAGGCAACTGGTGTCTCAGAGCCTCTTCAAAATATGAAAGTTAAGACCTGTGCAGGAGTAAAGTCAGTAAGTAAACGGGGTATTGATTTGACAGACACGGTGATGGAAGGCACTGCTAAGAAGTGACTGGAACAGAAATTCCTAGAATATACAAGCATGTTTTCATACAATAAAGAAGAACTTGGAAGATATGATACAGTGCACCATCAGACTGTGCTAAAGCCAGGGAGGCAAGCTGCACATCACATCCCTTTTATCAGGCAGCTGTGACAGAAAAGTTAACTTGCATGCTGAAAGAAGGTCTAATAGAACATCTACATCACCGTGGGCTTCCCCAATTGTCACTGTAAAGAAACCCAATAGGACCTGCATTGTCTACAGAAGACTAAACAAACAAACTGTTCAAGACAGCTATTCACTTCTAAACACAGCAGATACATTAGATAAAATGCCTGGGGCAAAGTTTTTTAGTAGATTGTATTTGTTATTAGGGTATCACCAAATCCAAGTGGCTCCGGAAGTCAAGGAAAAACCTGCCTTTGTTTTACCCTATGGACTCTTTCAGTGCTGCAGAATGCCTCTCAGGTCTTATGAATGCCTTAAGTACCTTTCAAAGGGTTGTTAATGACATTCTGAAAACCGAAGACATCCTTTCCTGCCTAGATGACTTCATTTGTTTTCATTAACCACGGGAGGAATATTTGTTGGACTAATTCCTCTTCTGTAGTTGCCTGTAGACCAGATTTAACTGATCGGTGGGAAGGTGTGGGCCATTTAGAACTGAGTTTGCCTGTAGAAGGTGCTGACTATTTCTTTCTCTCATCCTGCAACTTGCAACAAAATGGCTGAGTCCAAATTTCTTGCAGCAATTAATGTGTGGAGCAGAGTTCATGCAAGATGGATGAGTTCCCATCTTTGATATTAGTAGCATTTAAAAGATACATGTTTTGTCTGTTTCTTCAACAACAAATGAAACAAGGTGCTATCCAAATCTTTGTATGCTATTGGATATATATCACAGTTCTCACATTTTATGGTGAAGTGAAATTCAAGATCCTTTCAACATCCTTATTTGGTCCCTAATGAAACTATTTTACGAGGGCAAAGTTGGCTCACACCTAAGAAGCACTCTCTTTTGGGGCAAGCTTCATGTTACATGAGAAACTGGATCTCCCAAGACGGTCAGGCCAATCCTAAGCAGGTCTACTCCATTGTATTCAAATGGCTTAGTTCCAGGAAAGTGTTGTTAGGACTGCAGCCCAGCAAAAACAAAAGCAGTGTGCAGGGAAGGACGATGTGGATCAGGGCCATGAGGCTGGGGGACTATTTATGTGTTTATTTCAGTATATTTATCCCACTTTCCCCTTGAGTATTGAAAAAAGCTTACAGCAAAATAAGAAGTACAGTTTGCAAAAATGCAATGTAAATCAGCAAACAGAAAAAAAGCCAAAAATGCAGCATGCCTCATTGTGGACTCATCCAGAACCTACAACCCCAGCTTGCTTAGGGTCTCAGGCTGGGAGCCATGGGCTAAGGATCAAAGGCCAAGAGTGTGGATTTCAGCCTGGTTCTTCCCAACCCAACACAGTCGTCAATTCTCCACACTAGCTCTAAATAACTGTCCATAATACTGCTTCTGTGTCTGCTGTGATTCAATGCACAGGCCTCTCTTCTAGTGAGCAGTCACTGTGGGTAACTCTGCCACATTATTGCATCATGTGTGATTGGATCCTTTAATGATTCGCAGTTGATGCAGATCTAGCCACCTTCAGAGAAGAAAACTGCACCTCTGCTCAGGTCTTATATCGCTCCAATTAGGAGCCATACCAGGCTTACCAATCCCCAGGTTGCGTCTAGAATCCTCCCAGAATTACAACTGATCTCCGGATTTCAGAGGTCAGTTCCCCAGGAGTAAATAGCAGCTTCAGAGGGCAAACTCTATGGATTCACATCCTCACCAAGTTCCCTCACCTCTCTAAATTTGACTTCAGATTTCCAAGAGTTTCCCAAGCCAGAGTTGACCACCCTAAGGCATGCCAATAACATGGAGAATCATGGCAAGCTCCTCTGAAGGCAAACCACTCTTACTTTTACTCAGGGGTTTTTTTTCTGGGAAAAGAGGTGGCGGAACTTAGTGGGTTGCCCTTGGAGAAAATGGTCACATGGCTGGTGGCCCTCCCCCTGATCTCCAGACAGAGGGGAGTTTAGATTGCCCTCCGTGCTGCTCGGCGGTGCGTAGGGCAATCTAGACTCCCCTCTGTCTGGAGATCAGGGGGCGGGGCGACCAGCCATGTGACCATTTTCAAGAGGTTCTGGAACTCGGTTCCCCCGCGTTCCAGCTGGAAAAAACCCTGCTTTTACTTATTATAAAAGTAAACCTTTTCTGGTATAAGAATGATGTATGACTCCAATTTTAATTCAGGAAACTCTGTGCCTCATCTATCATGTATGTGGGAAATGCTAGGCTAGGCACAGCCTAGGCACAGCCTAGGCTAGGCACAGTCCCTTGAAGAATAACCTACAATCTTCTGAATTTTGAAGTTGCTTGAACTAATTAATGAATGAGGAAGATTTTTAATCCCACTGCTCAAGCTTCTTTACCCTATCTGCTGCTGAAGTTATACAACTGGAA
Organism: Eublepharis macularius; assembly: GCF_028583425.1. Classification (NCBI taxonomy): domain Eukaryota; kingdom Metazoa; phylum Chordata; class Lepidosauria; order Squamata; family Eublepharidae; genus Eublepharis; species Eublepharis macularius. Next base: position 44,246,780 of record NC_072800.1, read on the forward strand.
GTAACTTGCACACACAAACGTATTTTTGAATGCCTGAGTCCTCTTTTTGTGAATTAAGAAATTGCTCCATCCTTATGTGTTAGCGGGCATAATGCCCCCTGAAGTTAACTTAACTTCACAAGATCTTCAAAACATTTGGCAAGGGCAAAGACTGGCAGCCTGCTGCTCATCTCCCATGGAAGAGTTAATATAATCTGAAAAATTATTTTAGAAGAGGACTACATTATAAGAGGAGATAATCTTGCACAGCACTATGAACTCTGCTCTTCACTAGGCTCTAGACTTCTTTGTTTGTTTAATTAGATAACAGCAGCACTGGTCATTTGCAATGATAAGCCACACAATTTCCATTGAAAGTACATTGTGAGGTCAACTATCATAGACGAACTGTCATTTAGATATCTTATTCAGGCACTGGGGTTATATGCGCGGTCACCATTCCCTCTTTCTCTAATTGCATGGCAGACATAAGTCAGGAATCGGCTCAGCAAACAACATGTGCAAATTTCCAGTGCATTCTGTTTTTTCATCTCATAAATTTTGTGCCAGAGCACTGTGGGTATTCTGAATCATACATGAAATCCCTAACAACTGAACTCATGGTGTGCCTACTGAGGTGGCATAATGTTCCAATCTATAAGATTGCTGTGTGTGGGGAGGTGGGGGGATGCTATTGCAAAAGCAAGAACTTTGGATATACAGCAGAATGCCAGCATGCACAAGGATGTGTTAAGCTTCTGATCAAGGCTTTGATGTGTTACCTCAAAATTCGTGGTGCAAAACAGACAAGTTTGGGAAGCCACAAAATTATAAATCTGTAAAATCATTATCTGATGTTATTCGGGGCAGATTCATATGCTACTTTTTGGTATGAGGCAATTATAATAAGGTTATTTCACCATACTGTTTTTTATGATAATGGTGATAACCCCTTTAATTCTCAAAACTGTTGCATGTATAGCAATTAATTCTCTTTTTTCACCTATTAAGGTTGTTTTTGAGAATGCATATATAAGAATGATGTCTACCAAATGTCTATAGTAAGTCAATATATTGTGTAAAAAGCATTTTGGGGCAAATTGCCTGATAACACATAATGATCCATTATTAGAGGTGGGTATGGACCGGAAAAAAACCATGGGCCATCGGTCTAGGGTCCATCACGTTTCACAGACCATGGACCACAAACTTTACATGGAACCAGCCTGTCAGCTGAAACAAGTTTAAAGTGTCTGGATTCACAACCCAACAGACCGATGGACCAGCCAAAAGTCATCACATCTGTGAAAAATGTGAGTCCCATGACCTGCCGGTTCATGAATGCTGAACCGGGCTGGTTCATGTTAAATTTTAGTCCATTTTTTGGTCTGTGCCCACCTCTATCCATTATCTATAATTTAATGAACCTTGCAGATGAGATGCTGGAATCGCAGTATATATGAGCTGGCGACTGCAGTTTTCTAAACTTCTTGTATTGACTGGGAGAAAGATGGTAGGGAGTTGTCACTGACACACACTTCTGGGGAATAACTGGAGGTTACATTGCTTCAGTTGGTATCATTTTTAAAAACTTATTAATTTTATCTTGTTTGATAAGAAATTCAGAATGTTGTCTAGTGTTCAGAAAAACCATAAGAGAGTTGGAGAAAGAAGCTATACAACCAAGAAAGAAGCTATGCGATCAAGATATTGTTATGAATAGAATCTATCTCAATAAACTGTAAGTTCTATCTTTTCCATAATTTGATGGTCAGAGGATTAATTACTGTCCATGGGACAACTCTTATGACCAGGGTCGGCACACCCATTGAGGCCAGGTAGGCAGTTGCCTCAGGGCACGGGGCGCCGGAGGGGGTGCCAGAGGAGGCGCTGGGGGTGGGAGCATGCGCCATGGAGCTCCAGCCTCCCAGCCCTCCCACCCCGCACTGCCACTGCCACCAGCACACGCCCACGGCCGGGCACAGCAGCTGCGGGCAGGCATCTGGGGCGGCACAGGGCAACCAAGCAGGAGAGCTGGGAGGCCACCCACGCACCGTCCCAGCCGCCCACCACAGCAATCGGGCTGGCGGGGGGTGTACCCCCTGTGATGACATCACATGTGACATCATCATACAGGCTGGTGTGTGTGCGCACACGTGTGTGCGTGTGTGCCCGGCCCACTGGCCAGCTGCGGACGCCAAAAACCCTGGCACCACTCCTGCTTCTGACTGGACTCTGCTACCAAACAAAATATAACTATTTGTAATACCATCAAGCCCAGAAACAGGTCTTCTCAAGAATGCTCCTGTGTATCTTTTATTACATCTTATTTACACCTGTGTGTCTAATTATAATAAGCAGTTCTGAAAGCCAATTCTTGCCTGAAAAGCAGCATACAAATAAAATACATTTCAGTGGATTTCAGTTAAGCTCATTTATAACGTTTTAGATGAAATGAATGGTTTGAAATGTGCTTGCTTTAGCTGGGTTGGCCCTTGCCTCTGAGATAATTTCTTAAAAAGCAATTGTAACACATTTTAAAGTGATCAGCAATAGGTATGCTTTATATGAAATGCCAATGTTGCAGGTGCCTTAGGTCTTCCAATTGTATCATTAGCAACACAATTTGATGGCAACAGATATAATTTTGTAGGAGCTAGACCACTGAAGTGTACTGTTTGATGATCAGCAATTGAAATTACGTGATTGTAACTTGAAATTCTGATGATCATTTATAGTGTTCTGAAAGGACACTTTAAGAAAGTCAATTTTAAATAAAATGTTAGTAGTAGTATATTATGACAGATTTATCTTGAATGATTTGAGCTATAATTGCTCTATAATTGCTGTATAATTAGATGAAAAAAACAAGTGCATGGAATTACTTTCTGGGCAAAAGTATTACTCAATGCAATCAGGGCTTCCCCTGTAATTTTAGATTGCAACACGGAGCTGAAATATGTTTGGCAGACAGTTTAAAACAGATATAGCATGCTTAAGCATAGTTCCCAATATAGAATTAGCTATTTACCTCCAAACACATCCTTCGGTAGTATAGTTTTGTCAATGTCTTCCTCCCACAGGGAGAACTGCAAGAATTTGTCAGGAAAGTGTTCACATGGAGAAGTGTACAGAACACTAGCAATTAAGCAGGGAAATCAACCTGCCAGTAGAGTTTCCCGTTTGGTGTTCTCGACTGTCAACATCAGAATGATGCCTCAAAACATAGTCAACGCTATTGTGCATCAGCATCTCTTATTAGGGCATAAAGCCAACAGTATATAAAATTATTCATGTCATCACTTGTAATTCCTTGCGTATAAAATTTATATCCCATGCTTTTTCCAGTTTACACCAACTATACATTTATTGAATTAATATTTTCATTGAATAAGAAAGTAGATACGGCTGTTGTTTCAAGAACAAGGAAGAAGTCTCTTGGACCAACAATCCAGCAAATATAACCTGCACATACACAGATTTGTTCTACCATGTGTGTAAAACCTGCTAAGCAGTGGGAGGAGGGGGAACAGACCTTCTCAGGAACACCATATATAATTTAATTTTTAAAAATTTATTCTATTTATTTAATCCACCTTCCCCCCCCCCAAAGGCAACTTACAAAGACAGCATGCATTAAAGAATATGTAGAGCTCAAAACCACATTAAAACAAAAACATTAACTGAAAGAAAAACAAACTTAATTTCCAGTCCAATAGCAGGTTGTGGGGGGGGGGGGAGCTATAGGAAAACACAGACTGGCTTCCCTCAAATGCCCTTCTAAATAACACAGCTTTACACTGCTTTCTAAACATTGTCTAGATGGGTAGTTTCCTAACCACTGATACAAGGGTTATTCCAGAGGAATGGTGCCACCTATGAGAATGGCCTTTTATTGGGCTGAAAACGTCTAATTGCCTGGGTAACAGGCAAGAGAACAGCTGGGAGGAGAGAAGTCGGTACATAGGTTCATACCGGAAGAAGTGTTTCTTTAAGTGTGTGGATCCCAGGTCATGTGGGGCTTTAAGAGAATGTGAACCTTGAACTGAATGCTGAAACAAACAGGTAACCAATGCAAGTTTTTAAAACTAGATACAATATGATTAAACTTACGCTATCAAGTCATAAAACAAACAGCCTCATTCTGTACTAGTTGAAGTTTCTGGGGAGTCTTCAAGGTAGTCCCATGAAGAACATACTGCAGTAGCCCAGCCTGAAAATTACAAAAGTGTAATTATGTCAACTGAGTCTAGAAGGCACAATGGGGGGCATTATCTGCAATTATGTTGATCTGATTAGATCCTAGACAGCCAGCCAAAGAGATCTACTAATAATCCTACTCAGGTCTATATAATGGGGATTACTCCCAGGAAAGCATTCTTAGGATTGTACTGCTAGACTTTCTAGGAATAATGATGATGATGATGATGATGATGATGATGATGATGATGATGATTTATTTACCTACTGCCCTTCAGGATGACTTAACACTCACTCAGAGTAGTTTACAAAGTATGTTACTATTATCCCCACAACAAAACACCCTGTGAGGTGGGTGAGGCTGAGAGAGCTAGAAGCTGTGACTGGCCCAAGGTCACCCAGCTGGCTTTAAGCAGAAGAGTGAGGAATCAATCCTGGTTCTCCAGATGAGAGTCCCACACTCTTAACCACTACACCAAACTAGAAGCAACATTCAATCCAAATTGGAAAGTATGATCCCCTCTTGAATTACTGTGTCCTATCTAGATTTAGTTTTAGCTTGTTGTTGCTCAGTCACTTCACTGTTCAGGCTGTTTCTCTAAATATACATTTTTTGGCTGCTTCCTCAGGTTCTCGGGTTTAGGTTTCTGTGTTAGTGTTCATTAGACATAAAATATTGCCGTACTAAGTACAAGGAATCCCTGTAGTATTGTAATATTGTTCATCTTTCTTTTTGTCAGGGCACATCAATGCTTTCCCAAGCATAATAGATGCAGCCAATTCACTTCCTCAGAGGAGAAGAAAAAAACATATCTTTGACTGCACTGATACAATAATGCAGTCTTTTCTAGTCACTTCTTGGAAGTTTCGTTAAAGAAAATGCACAGTAATGTTAACCAGGCTGTTTCCTATCAAGACAGCTGTGTCATAAGTCAGAAAGTCATTTATTTATTATTTTATACCCACCTTCCTCCCCAGTGGGCCCGCAATGCTGTTTATATTCTCTTTCATTTTATCTTCACAACAAGATAATGTGCATCTTGTTCTTACAAATAACACAATATGTACCACCATGATCTAGGGAAGTGTACAACTTTTTCATTTTTATTTCTTGGTTAATTTTAGCCTTTAAGAAAACGTGATACTTTATGACTGGCTATAAAATATTAGTTATTACACTCAGGCTTTCCTCCCATTGTGTCTATCGGAACCACATTTTCCACCATGTTTGCCCTGCTTTGAAATTTATTTCTTGTCCAGTCTGACCCGCAGCAGCTTCGGAGTACAAGCAAAATGTTCACCCTGCCCACTGATGGCACACTGCCTGTTGCACAGGGAAATGCCTCTGTCTCTCTTGTCCTCCAGTTGATAGTGCCTATCTTCAGAGTGCAAACAAAAGTATGAACCTAACTGGACCGCAAGAGAGCAGATATCACAGCTGCAGCAAACAGGATATAAGTTTTCTCGTAGTTACTGATTATCATAAATTTTAGACATAAGATGTAATAATATTATGGAATTATATTATGGAAAAAGGGTATTTGGTTTTGATTCCATTAATACCTTACATAAATATGTTGCATTTTTTTTTGTCTGATTCTATTCTGTAGATTTTGGCTGTGAGGCTAGAAATTGCATCAGTAAACTAAAATGTCTATATAAATGTAATAAATTGTAGTTCTGAAAGAAATATGCTGACTGATTTCCATAGTATAGGTTAGCTAAACTGCGCACTGATGTACCAAGGAGCTCTCTCTTTATCGGATATCCTTTAGGAACAGAAACTCTTCACCCTTGTTACTGTCTGAACAGTAGACAACCAAAGACCATTTGGGCTGCTCATAATTTCAAGAGTCCGTATCAAGAGAACTGTCAGTCTGTACTGAGTCACCAGATACATAACGAATTTGATGTTACTACGCCCTGCATTCTTAAGAAATGGTTGGTTAGAAAGACACTTGGAAGCATTCCTACATACAGCTGCATGCACATGAGGGCACAGGACACCAGCTTCAGCCATCCAAAACCACTGAGAGCGGGACCACAAGTGATGCCTGACACAGGTTGGACACTAGTCAGCTTCCCTCAAGTTTTGATGGGAAATGTAGGCATCCTAGTCTTGCAGCTTGACTCTCTGACTGATGTCCAATGGACTTTTCAACTGTCACTTGTCCAACATTCCACCAAGCTGCCTACATTTCCCATCAAAACTTGAGGGAAGCTAGCAAGTGTCCAACCTGTGTCAGGCGTCACTTGTGGTCCCGCTCTGAGTGATGCTGCTGTACACAGGTACACAGACACACCTAAGCAGTGGATTTCAACTCAAAATTGCCAGTTTCTTAATTTTTTTCCTTTAGCAAGGTCTTGTAGTGGCAGTGGTAAATGCAGTGGCAGAGGTGGCTATGGCAAAGCAGTGTGTAATCATGCCTGTGCATTCCTTTCTTTTCTGCAGTTCACATTTGAGCTGTTGCAACTGAATAACATGTTAAATGTTTGACTCTGACAACTGCTACCTGTGAGCAAGATATGAGTGTCCATGCAACAGATAACTGAGTATCCCTGATAAGTTAGGGCCACTTTGCACTTGATCCAAGACATCCCTGTTTTTGATTTCTCACATTTTAAAAGACTAAATACTACTGGGGGCCTGATTCTGACTGGAGAAAGGTCACTGGAAAAAAGGGACATAATGGTTTTTCTGTACCACTTTCCAAAGGAAAATCACACCCATCTGCCTCCTCTTATGTTTAGCCCCATAGGGCAAGCAGCAGTTTCAAGGACACTTTAAATCAGGAAAATTGCAGCAACTCCTCCAAGTCCTCCCTTCACCACAGAGGCTATTAGATAGCTTTTTTAAAAAACGGTGAAATATCCCTATCACAGATCGGCTGAATTACATCTAATTCAACTCTTGGACCAACAAAAAGGCTATTTGGTGTTCTCTCGCTATGTGAAGGCATTTCAGAAAGTTAAGACAAATTTCTATATATAGTATGAGTGGTCATCTTGCTGTTGCTTCCTACCCTTACTGAACTTCACTGCTTTATAAAGAAATATGGTGTAATCAAATGTCATAACGAATAGCATATAAAACAGTATGAAATAGCAAAATGCAACCTGCCCCTAGCCTGGAAAATTGCTTTTTACCTCGAAATGGCTGACCTGGCCACCAGGATCCATGCTATGGTAACATTAAGACTACACACTATACATTTAAACTAACCAGGAGACTCCAATTGGTGCAAAACACTGCGGCTTGTCTGTTATCAGGAGTGAGCAGGAGCACAAACATCATTCCCATCCTGCAGTCCCTCCATTGTCTGCCCATTAGTTACTGTGCTCAGTTCAAGGTATTCATTATCACTTACAAAGCTCTTTGTGGCCTTTGTCTGACATACCTACAGGACTGCTTACCTCCCTATGCTCCTCAGTGGCAGCTTTGCTCTTCCAAACAGGGTCTCCTGTAGGTGCCACCCTGCACATTGGCAAAACTGACAGCAGCCTGTACACGAGCTCTCTTTGGTGGCCCCCACTTTGTGGAATGGCCTGCCTGAGGAGGTCAGGAGAGCCCCCACTCACCTGGCTTTCCACAAATGATACAAAACCAAATTATTCAAAAAAAAGCTTTTTACTCAGCTAGGTGGGCTGTATTGTAGGGAGGGGATCTCAGACGATCCGCTAGGAACCATAGACCTCACCACTATGTTGTATTGGATGCCTACGAATGCTATGTCTTTATTTACCCTATGGCATCGTTTATGGAAATGTTCCCAATATTGACTGTACTAATCTCACACTGTGTAATAGTCACAGTGAGAAGGCGGACTAAAAACAAACAAACAAACAAACAAACAAACAAACAAACAAACAAACAAACAAACAAACAAACAAACAAACAAACAAACAAACAAACAAACAAACAAACAAACAAACAAACAAACAAACAAACAAATTCATGGCTTGGATCCTGTGGTGCTGTTCCACTGACACAGAGGTACCCCTGACAATGGAACAACTTCTCCTTTTTGTTTATGGACCCTTGGCTTGGGGGAACGTGCTGAAGGCCATTGCCATGCTGAAGGAAACGGAAAGTGGATCTTCACGCTATCAGCGATTGCTTGTGTTATACCCTTGTCGGGGCCTCTGACTGCATACAGGCGGAGGCCTGAGGTTTGAGTTCTCAGAGAAAGCTGTGCTGATCATTAGCATGTAGCTGAGATAAGCCCTCTGTAAACTCAGAAGCCTTTGAGAATTGCTCCTTGCAGAGGTTGGAGGAATTGGACTGCTTTCATGTCCGCATTGTAATCATTTAGAGAGCTTTATGATTTTCTTCCAGCTTCCCTTTCATTGGACTTCTCTGAAGACAAGAAACTGTACAGATGTGCTTTATACAGACTCTGATGGAGTTCATCCACATAGAAAGGGGCTCCCCATGTGCTGAAAGGGTACTCTGCTTTGCTTTTAGTCTTTATCACCTTGCTATAACATCTTGAAATCATCTAATAAGCATTATAAATCACAATCTATTTGTTTCTTTTTAGTTATCCTCCAAACTCATGAGTTGGCCCAGCCTCTGAAAGTGAAAAAAACCTTCTGCTGCAGAACCTAGGGGTTATATATTAGATCCAGCATTGCTGTTAGAGAAGCAAGTGAACCCAGCTGCAAAAAATCCCATTTTTAAACTCAGTTTAACCAGGAAGATGACCCTCTACCTTGACGTGGCTGATCTGGCTACCTGGCCACAACATTGTAACATCAAGATTAGACTACTGTAATGCACTCAATTATTAACAGCTCAATTATTAACAGGAGCTAGGAGAAACACATATTACTCCCATTCTGTAGTCACTCCATTGGCTTCCCATCAGTTACCAGGCCCAGTTCAAGGTTTTAGCTATTACATGCAAAGTTTTTCATGGCCTTGGCACCTCATATCTATAGAATCCCTTCTTCCTCCTTTGCTCTATCAAGGCAGCTTTGCTTGTTTGAACAGAGCATTCTCTCTGGTGGCACCACCTTATGGAATGGCCTTCCTGAAGAGGAAGGAAAGCTCTAATTCTCTTGGCTTTCCACAAACCATGCAAAAATGAATTATTAGGAAGGCTTTTTCGCACAGGTAATAGAGCTGTGCTGTAAGGAAATGGTTCAGAAAGATGTCTCTGGTAAAGATAAGGGACTGTATACTATACCACTGTGTACTTTCTGTTGCTGCAAGTATACTCCTACTGGGTAGTTTTCATATTGCTTAATAGGTCATTTTAAATTGTTTCAGCATTCTTTCAGCCCTGCATCAGATTTCTGCTTGCTTACAATCTTTGGCAACCCATACCCGATTGTATTGTTCATTGAATGTCCCAGCTGTTAATCATATTGACTTAAACTCTGCAATCTGCTTTGAGTCTCAGTGAGAAAGGCAGACTATGAATAACACAGATAAGTACATGAATAAAGTTGCCTTCCTCTAGCACAACTCCGTGGTTCCTTAGGATCCGAGCCATTGTCAACTCGCCAAACACAATTGAGAACAACTTCATAGTGCTCTGGGAAAGAGATGCCCCACTTTAACACTCGTTCCATCTTCTGATAAGCTGGAGGCTGTCAAAAGTACTACTAACCAACTCCTCAACAGGACATTGGTTTGAGTACCTATTTCTAAATCATGTTGTTGGTTGTTACGCTGAGTGTCCCAGGAAATGCTGATTTCCATATATTGCAAGAGATGGATAAAACCTCATGCTACAGTTTCAACAGGTCTGCTTCCTCTCTCCCCTCCCCATCTTACAGTGCTTACACCATCTGCGCGCTCCTCTCTGCTTCTGGATTCCTGAGAAGTGGTAATAGAACACATGAGACTGCAGCATACTTTCAGCAATGATGGCCCTACATGTCTATAATGTCTCCAGTAGTAAAAAGAGCACTAATAACATTTAATACTGTGCTCATAAAGATCTGTTTATATATTTATAGGTGAAGAAGAAAGAACAGATGCAGCAATAAGTCTGGGTCATTTACAATGCAATGCTATGCAGAGTTACTTCAGTCATTGATTTCAAGCTCTGAGAACCTAAAGCCAATTAGTCCATCTGCAGCATTTAGCAGGCTCTCTTTCTCTCTGCGGCTACACATCACACAACACAATTCTAAACCATTTATTCCAGAAGTGAGTCCTGCCTAGTTTAGTGGCAATGAGAGCCGATCTACGTGCGTATAATTGCAGCCTGAAGTTCAACCCAAACATCAGGCAGAATGCCATGATTTTTTCTTCTTTTTAAAAATCCCAAAGCAAGCAGCAAATCAGAACAGAGAAGGATGTGTAGAAACACTGCTTAGCCCTTTCCTTTCTAGTCATTTGGCAGGTCAAAATTGCCCTATGCAACCCTATGCCCTATGAAACCCGTTTTCCCACCCATAGGGTGATGGAGATATAGGGTCTTCACTAGAGATGGGCATGGACTGGAAAAATCCCAAATTGTGCAATTTGTGGTTCATCGCATTTCACGAACCACGAACCATGAACCTTCACAAACTTGCCCTGATTCGCACACTGGTTCATTCGGTTCATGAAAACGTCACTTATGGGTCAGCAGAAGCTCTGCAGAGAGCCCATCCCCTCCCCCCATTGCCTAAAAAACTGATTGACTGGCGCTAGGCTGTCTGCAGTGACAAACCAAAATACAAACCAAACGAATTGAGCTAAAATTCCTCACGGTTTGTGAGAAATGAGCTCCCACGAACCGCTGGTTTGCGAACCATGAATCGGCCTGGTTTGTGATGAACTTCAGTTCATATTTTGGTTTGTGCCCACCTCTAGCCTTCAAATGTTACTTGTATCTTCACCTGTGTGGTAAAGAAGCCGCTTGAGAAGGCAAGCTTTGAGCTGTAAAATGAATGGTAAGAGGGCAAAAGAGCTAAGCCACTCTGCCCAATGCAGTGTTCATCCCTTCAACCCAGTTGGCCAAGGACTGCTTTGGGTTTAAGAAGAAATGAAGCACAGTCACAACGTAGATGTTATGCCGAGAGATTCATACATTTTATCTATCATATGAAAGAGAAAGAGCAGCTGTGTGGGATTCTAAATCAGGGGCATTATGTGTGGGGGAAGGGTTTAATCATTTCTTTCATACACAGTTTTAAAAAATACAAATCCAACCCCCTGCTCAAGTTGTTATTATTCTTGGAAAGGAAAAAAATACAAGCATCCTCTCTCTGACTTCTTTTCTCTCCAGGGCTCATATTGCAGCAGGAGGTCTAGTTATTCAATGAAACTTCAGGGGGAGGGAGGTAACCCCACCTCACTTTATATCGTGGTCCAACTGGGGTCGTTACCCCAGGACCCACACTGCTGTAAGAGGCTACCTGCCTGGCTGCTATGGTGCCACCACTGCTAGACTCTCTGGCATTTCTGGAGTTGTGACAGGTGAGTAGCAACTTCAGGACAGCAGTCAAGGTAATGTGTAAGGGGATGAAGGCTTCTCAGACTGCTGATTACCACTAGCCCCTGCCCTGAAACTGCCCCATCCCTGCATCCAGTGATCAGGGGCAGACTGGGAAGCAAAAACAGCCCTGGAAAGTTCCCTGGCCCACCCAAAGCCCCTCACCCCTGTCAGAGAGGGAAAGGAAGAAGAGCAAGTTCCCTCAGGGCTGGGCCTGCTTGTTCACACAGATGTCTGCTCGCTTCTGCCCACAATGAAGGCTGCCCACACCCACTCACAGCGACAGCTGTTCATGCTCATCCACCTTCTCATGGTGCCATCTGCTCATGCTCACCCAATCCAAGTTTTGTTCCCTGCTCACAGAGGTGGTTGCTAATCACCTGCCCAGTCCACAGCTTGGGCTTCTGGCTTGTGACAGCTCCTGCCCAGTTGGGATGGATTTAGGGCTGCAACTTGCTGGGTGGCACCAGCAGGGAGGGGGCAGCAGTGATTCTGGGATCCCATCTTGGATTTTTGCTCAAGGTCTGAGAATCACTAAGACTCCCCTGTTTGCAGAAGAAATTAGCATGAAAATAAAGAAAATGGAATTAAATTTTAAACTCTGGGAGAAACTAAGTGGGATTCCAAAAACAGGAGTATTCATTTGCAAACAGCAAGTGTTCAAAATTCTGCATCATTCCTCGCTCCAACATGATTCACTTTGAGATTTGGTAACTGTGTATGCTCCAGAGGCAAAAAGAGTCTGGCTAGTTAAGAGACACAACTGCTTCTGAGCGCAGCAAGGCCTCAACAGCTTAGACTTAATATTGATTAATCTGCTACTTAAGTCTTCTCTAATTCACCAGCTACCCTTCATTCAGAGTAATGGTTTTATTAGCTTTCCTTTCTCATGAGGCCACTAAAACTCGGGATCTTGTATGGACACATCAGCAGAGTTGCAATCTTTTCCTTGCTGTGCATATTATACGAGTTGAACCTGCTTCTTTGTTCTAGCTAGTGCTGTATTAACTTGTAATTATTATTAAGCATCGGTATGTCCCTTTGTAATACTAATCACTGCCTGGAATCTAGATTAGCTAGTCAGATTTACAACACACACACACACACACACACACACACACACACACACACACACACACACACACACACACACACAGATGAAGCAATGGAATGGGGGGGGGGGGCGTGGATTTCTTTGTGCTCCATCTGTACCTGTCTCTCCTCCTCACACAGGTTGCATGGCTTATCAAATGCCAGCAGTGATCTGGGGGCATGTGAAACACGAGATCCCTTTCCCTACCTCTTGCAAGAGCCCATCTATGTGCACATAGGATGCCCTCAGTCTTCTCCCAATGTGGCCTGGACAGACCCATTTCACAATGCAGTACCAACCAGCTGCACTGAACATGGCCAATATCTGCAGTGAACAGTGTGGATCCAACTGCCCGGCTGTGGGGCTACCAACTCCCTTGTTCTACCTATCTCCTGAACCACTTCAAGCTGCTTTCATTTTTTTCTGTATGACCAGCACAGTTGTGCTTCTCATAGGCATGCAGAGATAGGGGTGGTTTTACCCATGGTCCTCCAGTCTACCGCTGCAGCTTACAAAAGCACACTAGCCTTGCTGGAACAACAGAGTTGGCAGCTGCTGCCCTGCAGGGCTTAGGGCAGCAAACTTCTAGCAGTAGAAGTTCCCTCCCCCAACCTCACGTGGGGCAATGGCCATCCTTTGCTTGGGGCAGCAGTAATTCTGAGGGCCCATTCTAGTCTTCTGTTCAAGGTCCTAGAATCACTAAGCTCTCTTCTGTTTACAGGAAAAATTCAGCATGAAGAAACAGAAAATGGTACTCCAGTCTATCAGTGCACAGGAGCCTTGCTGGAACAACAGAGCTAGCAACCCCATTCACTTGACTTGCTGCCAGTATGCCTGATACTGCTCCATAAATGTGCAGATTCCTTTACAGTTCTTGAGCCCAGTGGCACATTAGAGACAAACAAGATTTTCAGGACATAAGCTTTCAAGAAGAGTCAAAGCTCCCTTCTTCAGATACAGGGAGCAGCAGAGATCCCTGAGCCTTTATATCCCAGTCAGGAGGTGGGAAGGGTGAAGCAAAGAAGTTTGACCTCTAAGGTGTCACTGGTCTCAAGTCCTGCTGTCTGCTGTCTTACTGCAGACCAACATGACTACCTACCTGAAACTATCTTTACAGCTTTGTCCCAGACACTGGGGTCTGGTAGATAAAGATCAGTCTTCAGCAGTGGGAGGGGACTGAGGGGCCTTAAATGTTTGCAAGGATATGCTCTTTCAAGGGGTGGGTAGAGATGGAGTGTAAAGCTTCCAGGGAGGAATAGGACTGCATGGCAATAGTGTGCACAGCAGGGAGATGTTACTTGGAGGAACTGCCAGTTTAAATGGGGAAAATGCTGGCCAAAATGTGGAACAGCCAATCAATACGAGTGGCCATTTTCAAGCCAAATCTCAGCTGGGCCAGGAACTCCTACTGTCTTTGGTACAATTGCTGTCCTCAGTTCCTTGGAAGGGTTTTTTCCCCACATATATGCCCTCAGCTGGGGAGCTCAGGATACCTGCTACCAGTTCCAGCACTGGAGTCTTAGGATGGGGTTGTAAGTAAACACTGTGCCTGACATCATATTTTGTGCTTTATCCATGTGGAATCCCCAAACCCTGGTCATATGAAAAGGTGGAAGGTAGAGAAATGGGATGCATAATGATTAATTAGAATGCTCTGGCTGTTATTCTACAAAGCTGCCTTATGTACGCCCTACAGACTTTGGGATATCTATTTTATTTGGCTCAGAATGTACCTTTGTGCTTGCATCTTTGTTTCAAAATTAGGATGGGCAAGCACATCTCATACATGCAATTTTCCATGCTTAGTCCCTTGCCAGTCCTAAGTGATTAATTTAGACACATTGCCAGTTTGCCACATCTTTTATGTAGCTTTGTACAGCAATTACGATGCAATCTGCATTTTCATTTTTAAACATTCCAGGAATTCAGAACTTGAGTGTTCAGACAAACCCGCAGCATAAAGTACTTCTCTATTTCAGTCTGTTACACCAGTTTCAGTCTGAGACCATGGCACTCGTCCATTGAGCCTCAGAAACAGAAACAGAAACGTGCTGTTACGTAGAAGACATCTGTGCATGGAACCTTAACAAATAGATGACTGGAATGGGCAGCCTTGAAAATGGCCTCTAATCACCTTCTGATAGATGGGAGGAAACGGTTCCTCTACTGGCAGCTTATCTGTTTCCAAACACCATTCAGGGTGCTGGTTTTTACATTTAAGGCACTCAGAGCCTCCCCATGTGACAAAATACACATGAATTACACGGGTAATTCTAGTGTATTTTGTAATCCGAGTGTATTTGAGTGTAATTCAAGTGTAATTCAAGTGTATTTTGTCTCATGTGGTTTGACCCTCAGTGGTTTGTGGCCATGGTACTTGAATGATCATCTCTTCCTGTACTGTCCAGCGGGCCAACTAAGATTTTCTTCATAAGCCTGCTCACATATCCTCAAGAGGTTATTTTGGGTAGAAAGCAAAAGCAGGGCTTTTAAGTGGTGGCACCTTGCTCATGGAATACACCCCTCCTCCCTTGAGGCTCACTTGGCACATACCTTAATCTCATGTAGGCACCAGGCTAAAGTATTTCTTTTTACCTGAACTTTTTAATTGAGGAGTTTTATCTTTATTTTTTTTTTACAACCTGCCTCTGTCCTGAGGATTGCTTTATTAATATTATGTTAGGCTGTTAAATGTTTTGTGTTTTAATATTCTGGGATTTTACGGCTAGGTTTTTATGGGTTGGATACTTTTTGTGCTGTTTTAATAATTTTGTTATATTTTACTTTGTAAGCTGCCTCATACAGGTCTCTGGAGAGGTAGTTCTATACATTTTTTAAGCAGCAAACAAATAGATAAGCACCCAAGTCTAAATAGTAGTAAGCTATTGTATTTAGTGGGGCTTATCTCCAGGAACTCATTCTCAGGATTGCAGTCTTATTCTTTTCTGTTTTCATTAAACAATCCAAAGAAAGCCAGAATGGTGTAAATCTGGGAGACCCGAGTTTGAATCCCCACTCTGTCATGAAAGCTTGCTGGGTGACCTTGGGCCAGTCACATAATTTCAACCTAAACAGCTTCATGGGATTGTTGGGAGGATAAAATGGAGTACAGATGAAGAATGTAAGCTGCTTTGGGTCCTCACTGGAGACTAAGACAGGGTAAGTAAATGAATGAATGAATATTTTAAAAGTATTGTTTTTGTTTGGAATAATCTGCCATCCCTGAAAACACCTGGAGAGAGAACACATTTACATACTCATTACTTCAGCAACACCAAATCAGAAGGAAAGCACATATATTACTCCTTTTTAATTTCAATCCGAATCCTTAAAAATATAGTAGGCTAGCTATTCTGTTGCTAATTCATTTGAATCCATGGCATCATGTAGCCTCATCCTAGGCTGTTGTACTCCTTGTATAGTTGGAAGGCACAGCTAAGGAAGTCTGAGGCTGACCTGTGTTTGGCATGAGATCTGCTGGGAATACTTCAGATGCTCTCTTGAGCTTCCATGATGGAAGAAAGGCAAGATGAAAAGGCTGGAAAATACATCTGTTGGAGCATCCTATTCTGTTAAATGGGACTGACTCTCCAATAAGAGGGTAATCCAACTGAGTTTTGCTCTGGTCTAAAACCATTGGTTTCAATGGAGTAACTCTGCAAGGCATTGCACACTAACGGTACAATGAGTGCACTGTACATCTCTAAAGATAGCACAGAATTCCTCTTGCATTGCTCCCATTTATTTCCCCAAGACTTGTGCAGGCAAACTGCCCAGAGAATCTGGCCTGAAGCTGTGCTTTTCGTACAGGTTCTTGTAAACAGTATTGGTTCCTCATTTGGGGCAGGGTCCTCTGCAGTATAAATGTTACATAATAACAAAGTTATTTTTGAATTTCCTTCTTTTTATTGGTTTGAGTCATACCTTTAACAGTATTCAAATCTAATTTCACGGAGGGTTAATTACTTTTCCTTCTCAACCCTGCTCGACCCAGATCACCTAATGAGTATCTGAGCAATCTGGAATGAATCTAGTTCACAAGGAAAGTCCTTATAATTTAATTTTCCCTTAACTCCACTGATTTATGAGTTCCTCTTCCACTCTTACTGGATTAATTCCAAATCCCTCTGATTCTGATTAAGATTTATATAAAACTGCAAAAAGAAATGATTTGGAAACAGTGAACTGTGCTTCTTGAGCTCTTATTTTAAAACCTTTACTAATAGAGTTGGGCTTTGCTAATGACTAAGCAGAAGAGTAACGGCAGGAACCTTTTAGTCTAGCAGTAAAAAAAAAACCCAACTCTATTACATTCCAGTGGTTTCTAAGAAGATTAGAGTTGATTGTTAATGTAAAGATTTAGTTCTCTCGACTATGCAGTACAATCAATAGTGGAAGCCTTAATACACGTATGTACCAATAGAAAACCCACGTGGCAGTGTAAGTGGAATGCTGCTCCCCGTACTGCTGTTGGCCAATTCAGCTGCGATTTCCTGGAGTACTGAAAAAGGTAGGCAGAACATGAATTATCACAAAATGCAGAGTGGGGAGGAAGAAGTGGAAAGCAAGGGGGAAAGCATCACAAAGGAGAAGAAAGCAGAATTTACCCACCCATCCCCGATCAGGAATGAACCTGCTCTCCTCAACCACTTGTAGAGAATTCTTGGGAAATTAGGATTTTTTCCCACTTGAAAGCTTATTTGAAAGCATCCATTTTGGGCACCCCTCACAAACAGGGTTGCCAACAACTTGCCTGCAATGAAGGCTTAATGGAATGTTGTTACTCTCCATGCACTGCCCATTTCTACAAACATAGCATCTATTAAAGGGACAGGAAGCTTTTTCTTAAGGTTGTTGGGAAATCTACAAGCATTCAGCATCCTCGGAGCCAAACTAAATGAGACAAATTACACGAGGTCATATGAGTGTCTAGAATCATGTCTGTTCCTTCCTGCCCATGTCCATTTTACTCCTGATGAACACGTGTCCTGTAGCCCCAGTCTGTGCACGTGTCAGGTAACTGGTGTAGTCACGGTTGTGAGTGTCCATAGTAATAATCAGCGAGTCGCCATTGCAAAGCATTGATTTTGAGTGGCTTCTGCTTCCCTCTGACCTCTTTCTGCCCTTAGATCCAGCTTACACTCAAACTGTTTTACTTTTAATCTGGATAAAGGTGGCATTTTGCAAACAAAATCCACCAAATTTGCAGGGGAGCTAGTCCTCACTGTCCTCTAAAGACCCCCCCCCCCATGTTTCAGAGAGATTGAACCCCAGGAAAGGCATGATCCATGGGTCCCCCCTCCTGTCATTTCTCTTCACAGTAGTAAAAACTGGAGTGGCTGCTGGCAGCTACTTTGAGGGGCTACAAACTGGCCTTTCCAATGTCCAAAACCCACCAAATTTGCAGGCAAGCTAGTCCTCACTATCATCTAAAGATCCTCCAAGTTTCAGACAGACTGAACCCTGGGAAAGGCATGATCCATGCCTCCCCTTCCTGTCCCTTTAATAGTAAAAACTGGAGTGGCTGCTGGCAGCTACTTTGAGGGGCTTCAAACTGATCTCCCCAAGGTCTAATCTCTCTGAAATTTGGAGGGTCTTTAGAGGACAGTTAGCAGTTGGTCCCCTGAAAATTTTATAGATTTATTTTGCAAAGTGCCACCCCCATCCCCCTGGGTAGCCCCCATAGTTTTCTCCGTAGTTAATGATGGAGATCAGAGGTGGCTGAGGACAAATTGGCAGGAAAGAGTTGTTTCTGGCAGACAGCAAGAAATTCTGCCGTGGCTTCTGACATGAGGGTTGCCCATCCCCACCCCCTTTGCATAGATGCCCCCCCTTCCTGGTAGGCCAAGATGCAAGATCTCCGCAGAGGTGTGGAAGCCCCATTTTCAGCCCCCTCCCCACAGGAAATCCCACAGGTTTCCTCCCTCCCCATACGTCCAATTGAGTAAACAAGTCTTCCTCTCAGGAAAGCTGCAGAGGAAGGTTTGAGCATGCACAAAGAGAAGGTGCATCATGGGATACTGTCTCTCGTCTGGGAGGAATGGGGAAGAAACACATGCAAATCTAAGCACAGGATCGAGTGCATTGTAGCCGCATTGTGCGAGTGAACAGGAAAGCAAGGGGAAAACACGTGTAAGTGCAATCACGTGTCATATATGTGTGATTTGTCTCATGTAGTTTGGCTCTGAGTCCTCTCTCCACCAACTGATTTCCTGTCCCTTTCACAGGCTTACCTCAGGAGGAAAACTGGCTGCAGGGATGTCTGGGGAAAGCAGAAGACCAATATTTAAGTTGTCTACCTGATAGCACAACAGAAATTTCTAAACATGCTCAGAAGTCTTCATCACAACTAGAAAGGATGCATTATGATTTATTTATTTATTTTAAATCTTATACCATTTTTCTTCCATTGTGTTCCATTCAAATCAATTACAACAGTTAAAAACAATACAAAAATATTCAATAAAAACACAAAAACACCACGCTCAATACAATAATTAAAAAACACTAGTCCCCACCACAGCCTATAAAACCTGCAAATAACATACAATTGCAGGTAAATAAAATGTACAGCATTTTTAATTTTTCCTTATTGAGCAGCTTTATTTGTTTAGTGAAGTATTTACAGACTTCCTTTCTACCTGAAAACAAGGTCTCCAAATCAGTTGACCCTATGAGAAAATTAAGACAAAATAAACTTAGATTTTAAAAAAAAACCCTAGACAGCGAGTGATGAAGGCTCTGGAGCCAACAGTGCAAAATGTCAGCGCCTCAGTCCACAGGCTATGACTGCCGAGCTGCTCCGACAACCGGGCTTCAAAGGTTAAAGCGCTGAACTAAAGGCAAGAGGGGTGCTGCTGATTCTGACCCGTCATTGCAGCCACAGCGTCTTGGCAAACGTCAGCTTCTTTGAAAACTTACTGGGATCAAAGAAGGAATTAGGATGCAGTAACATATTCCAATGTGGCTTCATCCAAAGCTGCATCACTCCAGACTCTCATAAACCAAACAAGCTTTGAACACAGAAATCCACTTCTTCAAGTGTGTTTCTACCAATCTGGGGGGGGGGGGTCAAATTCCTATTTGCCTTTTTAAAAGCTACAAAACATACCTGAGTTTATATGATAAAATATACACACAACTCTGAACAATGCCTGTGTATTTAGGGTCTTTTCTATGAACCCCCCCATTGCAAACAGGAAAGTGGTAACAGAGGAATGATGGGGCTCTTCAGTCTTAGAGTTGCCAACAACCTGGAGGAAAAGATGTCCTTCTCCTTTAACAGAGGCTTGATGTTCAGAAATGGGAAAGCGAAACTTTTTATAGCATGGAGGTGTATGAAATATATAAAGTGTAAGTTGACCTGGATAGCCTAGGTGAGGCTGATCTTGTCAGATCTCAGAAGCTAAGCAGGGTTGGCCTTGGTTAGTAATTGGATGGGAGAACTCCAATGAAGATCAGAGTTGCAGGAGCAGGCAATGGCAAACCACCTCTGGTAGTCTCTTGCCATGAAAACCCCACCAGGGTCGCCATAAGTCAACTCTGACTTGAGGACTTTCTCTACCACCCCAAGTTATATTAAGGGGTAGGATATTTTTCCCTCCATGTTGCTAGTAACCCTATTCCAGTTGAGGCTGGTTCTGGCAGCATGACTCACAGAACTACAGACCAGAATTTCTATGTCTCTTGGCCTTTTGGATAAGGCCAGGTTTGTTACCTGTCAAAAGGGGAGAGACAGGTGTTCTGCCTAGGTCTGGTGTCTCAGATATTCCTATTCCCTTCTCTTTTCACCATTGGGACAAACACAGGCTTAAATTACCTGCAATTGCCTGCCCATAGTCCTTTTCTTCTCTGTCTTTTCTCTTCTGTACAGTGAGATCTATTGGTATGCTTTTCTATGAAACAGACTAGCACATACTCTTATTCTATCTACCTGTGGATGTAGTGGATGGAGAAAAGAAACATGGGGGCAAAGTGTAGGGATATGCCGTAGAGAAAATCCTGTTCATCATCCGTCTGATCCCTCCCAATTACTCTACAACGTAATTAGCCAGGGCAAAAACAAGCTCTCTTATATCCTTGGTAGGATTTCAGTTTCTTGAAACCACTTAGCTTGAATGTCCCTTGCTACTTGACAAAAGAGAGGTAGTCAGTGGACTAGTGCCTCAGTTGACCTGACCCAGAGTGACCAGTTAGGCAGTTCTACTGCTCCAAATACTACTTTCTGCCACGAAGCTGCCTGATACGGAATTTGATCACCTGAGTCTATCAAGAACAGTATTGTCCACCCTTTGAGTGAAGGTGCTGGAGGTTGAACCTGGGGCCTTCTGTATGCAAAACTGAATCTTGCACTTCTGCTACAGACCAACATGGCTACTCACTGGAAACTAGATTCACCTACCAATGAGCCACAGCCCCTCTCTTCCACATATATTCAATTGTTGGCTGGCAATTGGGAAGACCAGGTATTATTATTATTATTATTATTAACAACAACAACAACAACAACAACAACATTTCTAACTCGCCCTTCCCACAAGCGGGTTCAAGGCAAGGTACAGCAGTTATAAAAATATAATACAAATATTAAAACAATTCATAAAACAACAGTTCATCATAAAATCAACAAACAGATAATAACTGTCCCAAGATGGGGGTCAATTCCAGATTCCTGTCCATCAGCATACAGGGGGAGGGAAGCGGACAGATAATGTACTGCAACCCATACGTGGGTCAGCAAATGAATGGGCACTACATAGCCCCATGCTGTACCCATATGTTGGGCAGCTGGCTGGTGGACACTGTATAACCCCACACTTAGTGGGAGGCTCAGTGAGGATCTCATGCTGGCCTCAACCATATGCCTGGTGGAACATCTCTGTCTTACAGGCCCACCAAAATGATAGAAGATCCTGACGGGCCCGGGTGTCCTCAGACAGAGAGTTCCACCAGGTTGGGGCCAGGACCAAAAAGGCCCTGGCCCTGGCTGAGGCCAACTGAGCCTCCCTGGGGCCAGGGACTTCCAGCAGATGTTTTCCAGCTGATTGGAGCATTCTCCGGGGCACATACGGGGAGAGGCGGTCCCTTAGGTATGCTGGTCCCAGTCCGTTTAGGGCTTTATCAGTCAAAACTCTAACAGGGTCAGAGTTGATGCAGAGGTCTCCAGTTGCTGACTTTTATCTTATCTTTATGCTTTGCAATATAACGTAAGACAAAACACAATCAAACATGCTTCTTTTTCTAAACACCGAATGGTTTGTGTGGCCCTTGTAGAATCTGAGCATGACATCAGCGTGGGTGGAAAGCACTGCACAGATAAAAGACAAGTTGTTAAACTAGACATTTCACAAGGCCAATACAAATGTAAATCAGTGCGGGTCATGAATCACTGCTTCAAAGCTATTCATTCTTTTGCATTATACCTTTTGTTAGGGAATCAAGAAAACAGGGAAGAACAAATTGCTCCAATGATGGCGCCATCAGTAAGATTTATGAGATTCAGAGAAATCAGCAGCTTGCAGAGTTGCAATTATAAAACCACCATGCATTTCTCTTCCAGTTCAGAACACAGATTTCTAGTACTGTTAAATCTGTCATACTAATTTTATGAATAAAATGAAGTGCACGCACACACACCCTCCAGCTGGGATTTTTGTGCTGCTTGTTTGAAACAGTGCAGGTACACTCATGTGGCAAGACTGCCACCTAGTGTGCTTTATAGCATATTACATCTACAATTTGCATAAGACTCGAAAGCTGTGGCTATGCCACTATAATTACCATTGCATCTATTTAAAAATCTACACAACCCTTCTTGACCTACCTGCAGTATCCACTCCTATTACCAGTATGTATTTATGTATGTTCTGCTCTACATTTAAACTAAATTGGTTGCAATGGCCTTCTCCATTATAGGTAAGCTGATCTCAGCAACTTGACAAACTGAAGTGGATTTAACTGCTCTGAATAAAAATTAGCTTGAAGATTCTTCCTCTTTTCATCTTACTGGATACTCTACATTGATCAAAAGTAATATCAGAACATCTTTTCATCCAAAAGTGAATAAAAGTAAGCAGTTACAGAGTTACAGAATTTATGTGACATAGAATTAGTTCCTGGCACCCCAATGTTGCAAAACAAAACAAAACAAAAAGTCCTATAATGTGTGAAGTATCCTCAGGATATCCCCACAAGTGGTCTATCTTTAAATATTCAGTACCTGACTTCTGAATGTTGCAAACACAACATAAAGTGCCTTACTAATATGTTATACTCTTCATCAATGGCCTCACATTATTTATTTGTTTATTTTATTTACTTTGTTTATTCCATACCTTTATCCCCAACGGAGACCAAGAGTGGATTACAGCATTCTCCTGTCCTCCATTTTATCCTCGCAATACCCCTGTGAGGTAGTTCTGGCTGAGAGCATGTAACTGGCCCAAGGTCACCTAGCAATTTTCCATTGCAGTGCAAAGATTCCAATTTCAATCTGGGTCTCCTAGAACTTAGGCTGACACTCTAACCAGAATGCCCCTCTGTCTGTCAAATTATGGCAGCGTGAGTGCCTCTGTAGCATGCAGGCTTGGATTAAGAAATGCTATGTCTAGTTTAAGAGGCCCCAAAGCATTAATCCCGCTCATGATAATTTAGTAATTTTAATAAATGTTTCTATCCGTAGACCTCTCATAATCTGAAGCCCTAAATTGTAGCGTCCTTAGTTTATGCATAAAAGCAGTTCTGGTAGGCATGGAGTCTAGGGGTGTGCAGAATGAAACAAACAAGCTGGAAACACACATGGAAATTGCTGTTTCATTTTGTTAAAGCAGCATCTGGAATAGTAAACCAAGTCTGGGAAACCAAGTTATAACGAATACCCTCCCACCGAAAAATCCATGTGTTCTTCATTTCAGTTCTTATCACACAGCGGCAACAGCAGGCCGGCAGGCACTGGGCTGGCAGTGTTTTATTATCCTTAATGGCATTGTCTCCTACCAATCATAGCCCTTACATTATACCACCTGATCAACTCCATTTGAGGGAAGGGGGGGAATGTGTGCATGAGTGCTTTTTTTTTTTTTTGCAGTGCATCTCAGGCAATGGCACTGTCTCCCTGCCAATCAGGTCCTCCCAAGGGGAGGAGAGCTGACCTCTCCCCACCTGTCACTTTTGTAAATGATACTTTAATTAACTCCATTGGAGGGAAGGCGGATTGTGTTGCCTGAAAGGTACCGGACTGGTCTGGAATGGAAGTCTCCTAGAGAGAAGATACAGGCTGGCCAGAGAGATTCACCTCTCCAGCACCCTACACTGGTCTGTCTCCCTCACCCTCATCAGGGCACTTGGACCATCAGTCATACTTGTCACTGTGAGGGAAAATGCCACTGGGCAGGCTGCAAATGGTCTGTTCAGTTGGTTGAACTTGATGTGATGGATGAACCCATCTCACTGTCTGCACCTTGTGGTTTTATTACAGCCTTTGGATTTGGTGATTGATGTCATTGATTTGAGGTTTTATGTGATTTACTTGTTTTTAATGTATTTTATCTGCTTACAGGGAGGGAAGGATATAAATGGAATAAAATACAAATAAAAACCCTAGAAGACTTCAACCATAGTCTTTTAGGGCTCCTTCTTTCTTTGACTCAAATGGCAAATGTGTACCCCAATGAAACTTCAGCCATTTACAGTTCCCACCTACTTAACAAACAATCTAGTTTTCTCTTC
Organism: Eublepharis macularius; assembly: GCF_028583425.1. Taxonomy (NCBI): domain Eukaryota; kingdom Metazoa; phylum Chordata; class Lepidosauria; order Squamata; family Eublepharidae; genus Eublepharis; species Eublepharis macularius. Next base: position 44,271,212 of record NC_072800.1, read on the forward strand.
AGGTTTCTCCATCCTTCAGCAAAATTCCCCCACCATCCAGCATCCACTAAAAAATTGTTTTTTAAAAAAGAATTCTTCACATCAAGCTCCCTGTGAGCAATTGGCCTACTCTGTCCTTTCTAAAACAATCCTGCCTGATCATAGCAAAAGGAAAACTTATGGAAAAAACATAAATCATGCTGCCCAAAGAACCTTGAAGGTCTCTGCAAAGAACGAGGATGAAAATCGTGATAACGACAGAATCATGATAACGATTTGAGCCAAACCAGCAACATCTCACTCAGAAAACACCAATAACAGAAAACTGTTCGAAAACCCCTCGTTCAAAATTAAAATGAAAATGGTCCCGGTGCACCTCTAAAGGAGTCTTTCCGCTCTAAGAGTATAAATAGGCTATGATGATGTAGGAGATGTCAGTGATGTCGATGCATCCCACTCTATCCTTGTCCTTCCCAGACAAAGAAGCAATGCAAGTATGGGAAGGTGTGCACTGCAAGCCCCTTCCGTTCAGTTAAATAAAAATAATTTCATCATTGAAGTGTAATAAGCATATATAATGTTCTCATGAAGTCTTATAACCAGGCATTTTCAAGACCCATACTTGCTTGGCTTCAGTAAGATGGCTACATTATGTATCTTGAGATTGTATCTGGGGACCACAGGCTCTATGGAGTTATCTTGGGGTTATATCACTCAAGAAGATTAGGAGGCAGCTTTCTGTTTCTGCCTTCCATGGCACCTAGGCACTTGCTTAATTCACAGGGGTTTATCACACTTCTCCTTCAGTACAGTGCCACAGCTGGTCAGTTTCAGAAATTCCCACAATGAGGGCCAGCATTCCTAGCTTCCCTTCCTCATTGCCATTTAAATTCTTGGCCTAGTCCCTGAGACTCCCACTACCCAACAACTGGCTACTACGGGGATAGCTTCCTACCTTTGCACATTCGGGGGGGGGGGGGGGCGGGGCGCGGTGGATATAGCAATAAACCACCTCCTTTCCCCTGGTACCCATTTTAGATAATGTGTTCAAGCGGTGGAAGTCTATATGGTATGGAGAGAAACTTTTCATTGAAAAACATACTCTGCACAGCAATGGATAGAGCAAAGAAAGTGCAAACACGTAGTCCTCTGTCCCTCGGCCCTACACATGCCCTAACTTGCCTAGGCACTTTGTCTTCTCCATGTGGCAATGACTGCCATTCAGGATGGAGCCTGATATGACAGCTCCTTCCTGCAAGCTATCCTCAGTTGAAATCAGTCAAAACGGACCCCATACCCTGAGTGGTAAGGGAATTTATCTCCTCCGTCTGCCCACCCTTGTGGGACAAATCTTGTGTTCCTAATGTCTTCTGAAAGATACAGTCTAGCCTCACATATTCTAAGCCTTTGTTACCTTCTAAGTGTCAAATTCCAGCCAAGGGATGAGTTAACCATTTCATTGTCTTCCTCTGGGAGAGCCATTTGCATTGGTAAAGCTTTTATGGCTGGGTACTTGTCATAGAAATTGACAGGTTAAGCAGTACTTGGGAGGAAGCAACTTCCTTCTTCCCACCTGTTTTCTGCCAATGAGGAATTTAAAAAAAAACAAACTAAGTGTGGGTTTTTTGCTACTCCCCCCCACAAATATCTAAATATTGTGATGTAGTCTGAAGTAAAGGGTGTTTCTCCACATACACCAAGATAACATAAGAACTTAGAAATTGAGGGAGACCTATTTTAAAATTAAAATTTTAAATTAAATTTACATTTTGATCAATATGGCTCTTTGATCAACATGGTTTATAGAAATTGAAATGCTGTTTTAGCATCACTTGTGAAATGCTCTTTGCTTGTGTCATATACCTGAGTGCTGGGATTATCATATGAACCCCATGCTATTTAAATTTTAAACATTTTTTTAAATTTTACTTCATTTATACCTTGCCTTTCTCCTTAACAGAGACCAAAAGAGGCTTACATTGTTCTTGCATGTGTTTTCCTCACAACAACCCTGTTAGGTAAGGTTAGGCTGAAAGTGTGCGACTGGTCCAAGTTTCCCGGATCCTAGTCTGGCACTCCAGCCACTATAGCACGCTGATTTTTCTGGGGTTCTAGGAATTTCAAAAATAACTATTGTGGTAGTTGAGAAGCTTTGAACATTTCATCAAAAATATCTTTTTGAACATTTTAAACAGAAAGAATTCACCAAAGATGGATGGCAATCTAAATTCCAAACTGGAGAGCCAGTTAGTGGTTAAGAGCGCGGGACTCTAGTCTGGAGAGCCGGGTTTGATTCCCCACTCCTCCACTTGAAGCCAGCTGGGTGACCTTGGGCTAGTCACAGTTCTCTGAAGCTCTCTCAGCCCCACCCACCTCACAGGGTGTTTTGTTGTGTGGATAATAATAGCATACTTTGTAAACCGCTCTGAGTGGGCATCAAGCTGTCCTGAAGGGTGGTATATAAATCGAATGTTGTTGTTATTATTTCAGACTTCTGACATAAGCCTCTTATTGCTGAGTAATTCTTTTACTAAATTAAATTTGCCAGCAGCACTTTTGGCCATAACAAGGTGGTTTGTGTAATTGTGTTCTTACACAATCCAGTTCAGAACGCTTCAGGAAAAAATGTGTAACCAATTATACATGCACAAAATTCATTTCCAGTGGTTTTCCTCAGCACATGCTCCCAAATGTATAATACATAAGGAGATATTTATAATCATATGAGTAGATTGAAGGGAGGCCACTGTATTGCAACTGGGAGTTAAGCAAAGGTTCTTTGATAGAGGTATGTTACCCTTTCCTCATGTTGCTCAAATGTCCCAGAGTAGATTTTGTTCCAATCCCAGTGGCGTCCCCATCATCACGTCTTAATATTTTGCCACAGAAGTAAAGGGATGAGAAAGTAGACCATGTAGTTCTGGTGGGGATCAAGCTTTGTGCACACTCTTGGCAAAGGTTAATCCCATTGTAAATTTTTCCCACACCCAAAGTGTGTTCCTACTCATTTATTTTTTGAAGTAAAAGTGAATGTGCTTCATTCACTTCAGCGATAAGAAGATACAGTCCGTTCTGAAGCAAAGCTATGCTGGTGAAGAACCCCATTCCAATAGTTCAGTCTTAATCTTTGCCTCTGCTGCTAGAGGAAGGCCACAGCAGAAATAAATGCTGGAGAAGGAAAGATGGCCCAACATCAATACAACAGTTACGTTAGCTTTGCAGCTGTGTGATATAAGGAGACAGATTCTCAGAGGATAGTTGTCTCTACTGAGAGAAGCCCACCATGACAAAGCCTGGGAAATGCTGCTTTGAATACAACACGAACAGAGCAGTCCTATGCTCAGTAACCTAGACAGCCTTTCTTTAGGATTGCATTGTAAAAGGCACAGACGGAAGCAGGCAGGCACCCCCTCTTTGTGCCTGGATCCAGCTCTAGCTGAGAGCTCCCTCCCTTCACCTAGCAAACACCATTGCTGTGACCCTCAGGAGTAGGAAGGAAACAGCTAAGGAGCCCCTCCCTCATGCTTGGATCCATGTTCAGCTGCACAAGACCCTCTGTCCAACTTCCCACTGCCAATTGAGCTGAAAAAAGCAGGATAAAATCTATTAAATAGATAAGCAAATAAAGGTACCTGCTATAAGAGACATCCAGGTAAGGAAAGTAACACCTAGGAACACATCCACTAGATACGCATTTAAAATTTCTTGCGCTAATTTGCTGGCGATTATCAGCATCTCTGCTTCTGGGATAATTTTCTTTACTGCTGAATAGCACTTTGGTTTACAGTCGACAACAATGTTTTAGTATTAAGCTTCCACATTTTTTGACGCACAACTGTAAAAGCTTTTCTTCAGACTGTAAACACTTTTTGTCCTGTAATTACTTTAAAGCTGGGAGTGGCTGCTGCACACAGCAGACAAACAGTCAATTTAAGTTGTCTGTCACCCTCTTCCTTTCATTAAGTGGTAATTCAGCTCTTCATCTCTTCTCTAATGCTCCATGCTCACTTTCAGGCAATTACAACAGGGACTGTGATGTTAATGAGTTTTGCATAACAGATCCAGGAATGGAATTTTTTTTCCTTAGGAAATGCATCAGCCAGAAAGGGGGGGGGGGAAACCTGCACACGTTTGATATCAGGGTCTGATTGAGCTCATGTCAGGTATTCATACAAATAAAAGTAACTAATTCAAGGAGTATTTAACAGCAGTTTTGAACGTTTGAGCTATGAAAGTCACTTGTTGAGAAGTCAGAGGAGACAGAAAGTTATGGAGGTCAGTAAAATACTTCCTTTATCCAATCATAGTGCTGTCATTATTATTTATGGTCAATGTGAATTACTGTGTGGGGGATCTAACCAGCTTTTCTGCTGGTGAAAAGGGAGGTAGGGGTCTCCACAAAGACAACCTGCTCAGAGGATCAGGAGGCCTACATGTACAAAATTCATGTGGTATAGAGGTTGTAGTAGGGAAGGGAATTAGGTGAGATTGAATGAAAAAGTTTGCTGGATCCAACCTCATAACTGTTTCCTATCAACACTAACCAAAATAAAGCAAGGTAGTAACACTGCAAGCTTTACAGGTGGCCAAATTCTGCTCCAGAAAAGGCTCCTCACATTTTAATTTTTTTGTTGGAAGTCTGTTGGGGATGAGTTTTTAATTAACACGTTTACATTCCACTTTTAGCCTGAGAATGTAAAATTCACTTTAAGCTGCTCGCTGTTATGCTTAGGCTGGATTTTTAACGCTGGGTTTCAGTTAACAGCTTTTATGGTGTTTTATGTTTTTATTCTGTTGTATTTTGCAAGCCACCTCAGGCAGGATCACTCAAGAGGTGGCATATAAATTGTATAAATAGATACCTAATTTTGGATCCAATTAGGCTTTTGTTTTGTTGGCACAATTATTGGAAAAAGCAGGTAATGGATGCTTTCTGGGTATAGCACAGGTTGCTTGTGACTGGAACAATGTCGTCATCACTTTGTCATTTCAGCATAGGAGACTTTTACACATAGTGTTGGATCCAATCAACTTTTTGTTCAGTATTTCCAGTTCCACTTCTTATTACAGTCCCTGTTGCATGTGGCTTTTGTACTTGCAGGTCCCATCATCCCAAGCACAAAGGTCTTGCTGGTCAAAGGGGATCCCTCCTTTTTTCATCAATGGAAGAGATATTTGGATCCAGCCTACATTCTGGGAAATCCTCATTCCATTCGATCAAGACCTCAAAAAGAATTCAGTGTCACCCAAGTGCACATGTTCAATTACCATTCTTTTCTTATCCGTGTTTTTTTTCTTCTTCAGAAGTTCTAATCCATGCTGAAAGCATGAACTGGCAGCCCCCACATATAGTTGTATAAAGGCTATTTATAGGTTGCACTGCTGTTCACAAATTTGCTTCACATTTCATATTAAATCACCTACTTTTAAATAAAGGAAAACAGACAGTTGCCATTCCAAGTAAGTTTATCGTGTGATCCTACACCATTTACTCCACACATGGCCATCGCCGTCAATTCAGGTGTGTTGGCACCCCCCTGGAACAGAGTTGTGTAGACCCCCCACACACACCACTAGGGGGCACCACAGCCCTTCCTTTAGGGCTCAGACTTGTACCTCAGCACTCCTTCTGCTGTCTCCTCCTCCTGCTTCTCTTCTCAACTTCCCTTGCTATCTCTGTCTCTGATTCTCCTCCTGGAAGTTCTGCCCAGCCTCTCCGCGTAGCCCCCTTTATCCACAGCCTCTTCCCCGACTCCCAGCGAAGTCCCCCAGGTCCCCTTTTCCTGCCCAGTCAAGCCTTGTTCCCTAAGGTGAACCTGTTCTCAGTTGGACTGGGCTAGCCTCACCCCAGTTCTGGTTAAGGACCTAATGTTGCTGCAGGAATGCTGTCGCCAACATCCTGCCTTCTACAGTCCTCACCAACTCTAGGTAAGCTGCAGGGGGGTTGACTATATTGTGGGTTCAAATTAAACAACATGGTGTTTGTAGTGTAATAAAGGACAACGTTCTCTATTATAGGTCTTGTCATTATGCCATATAGTTTACATTTTTGTGTCAACAAGTTTTCCATATATATATATTAGTGTATTTCCAGAACAGACAGAAGACGGACGTTTAGTATGCATGTAATCATAGGTACTGGACAATAGTCCCGTACCTTGCCCTAAGCCCGCTTGCGGGAAGGGTGGGTTAGAAATGTAATAAATAAATAAATAAATAAATGATGATGGTGATGATAATAATATTAATAATAATAATATTTTTTAAAAAAAACTAGGGCATTTTATGTCTCTTAGTCAAAGTGACTGAGAAGTTTACATAAAAGCAACAGCCAGTAATCCGGGATATATATTATAAAATCTTATCTTCTAAAGAATACAGACATGTGGGACATTCACTGTTACTTACAAGATGTTCTGTTTCTATTGGTCATCATTTATATAGGCCACGTATATGTGGCCACAATATATCATCAGATCACTAAGTTGTTCCATTAGGCTGTATCCCATTGCTCCTTTCAAACAGGTCTTCTACCAACATAGAAAGACTTTTTGTTATGGTGAAATACATTCACTATTCGAAAAACCCTTTCTCCATTGGAGGAAGACTAGGTGGAAGGAAGCCATAGGATCCACCTGAAAGTTTTTTTTATCCAGTCTCATCCATGTTCAAAACAATCTTGTATGGTAGGGCTTTTCCTCTATGTTCAATACAATTTGTTTAATTTTCTAGTTCATGTTGATTTGATTCAGGGATATTTGTAAAGAAATTTTAAAGAATATTTAATAGCGAAGATTTTATCTCAGGGTTATGACTGGAATTTTTGCTCTACTATAGTTATAAGAGTGTCTGTAGCCAGTTGTATATGTGTGTGCACACGCGCATGCACACGCACATGTAGTGGACAAATTGTTTAATTTTCCCTTTCATGACCTTATGGGGGTGCTATTCTAGAGGCTCTGCTAACTTTTGAAGACAGGTTTTGAGAAGACTGAAAAGAACCCATGTGCACATGACCAATCATGCTTCACTCTTTTGATTCTAGGCTATATATATTTGGTATTGCAACTCCTTGCAAATTTGACAAATAATTGTTCAATGTACAATTAGCCTGGACTGGAGCTTGGAATATTGCGGGTAGGTTTTATAGGATTTTTTGCTGGAACTTTTGCCAAAGCACTCCTTCTGATTTCTAATGTTGGGGCCTGGAAATCTATAGGCAATAAAAGTTGGCCTATGGTTGGGTTAGTAATGTAAATAAATGAAGAATAATGCAAGCTTTATTTTTTTCCCTTTGGTTCCAACCTCCTTGGTTACCCTTAGCTGCAGAAACAGCCTACACTATATAGGTCAGCCAAACAGGTGCACATTAGCATGTGTTCAATTGAAGCCCACAGGGGATGGAAACAATGAAACATCAAAGAGAGGCAAAAGGGTGTCAGGCACGGAGTTCTCCTGGGACATGAATGATTGATATAGTATATCAATCCTTTAGTACAAGTACACATGATGAAGAACTGCTTTATAAACCATGGCCTTCAAAATTGCTAACTCAAAAGAGTCATGGCTATACAGTGCAAAGTTAGGACAACTTGTGCTATAAACTGACTGTAAAGGGGCTTAGAAGTATGCATACCTGTAAACTGAATTGTGATGGAAAACCACACTATTTCAATATTTTTCTTTAAAATCTTGCAGATTAAAATGACACAAACATTACAAGTGATGATGAGTTGAAAAGCCAAAGCTTTATAGAAGGCTTGTATCCAAATACCTATTGCATGTCATTCCAAATTTCAAGTTTCCAGTAATGTGTCATCACAGCTCTACTTGAAATGTGATGTCATCACAAGCAATATTGTTGTTATGTGCCGACAAGTTGTCTCTGACCCATGGCGACCCCGTGAATGAAAGACCTCCAAAACGTCCTATCTTTAACAGACTTGCTGCAAACTGGAGGACGTGGCTTCTTTTACTGAGTCAAGACATCTCGTTTTACGTCTTCCTCTTTTCCTGCTGCCTTCCACTTTTTCTAGCATTATTGACTTTTCCAGAGAATCTTGTAATCTTGCAATAAGCAATATATTTGCCATTTTTAGAGCACTTGAAATGCTTCTAAAAGGTAATTGCAAAAGTGTTCATGGTTACTTTCTCATACTCCTTTGCTCCCATCAGCCCAAAAAAACAGTGGGGAAAAAACCTTACAAAAGAGATGCTGTTTTTTGAGGTCTCGGTCCTGCCTGGGTGAGGCAGAGAAAGCGGGGTAGCAACTCTCCAGAGCCTTGCACATTTTGCCTCCTGCACGAAGCACAGACTAAAAATCTAATAAAATAAAGAACGGGCAGCACAATCCTGAGGTGGAGGCAGCTGGCTGCTGATGCAAAAGCGAGGGTGCTGGTCTATTTCCTCTGGTTATTTCACAATGCATACCTCTCCAGAAGGCATAACAGGTGCACTAGAGTCTGTAGCAACCTCAGTAACATTCACCCATCAGGCAAGGCAATCAGTGATGCCTCTGTGAGTGGCACACACAAGCACAGCCAATCAGCAGCTGCTGATCCAGCTACTGCCCATCGATGCTTGCCCCCCACCCCCAGAGAACCTGCAGGCAAGGAGGAAAAACTCTGCAACAGAGCAACCCCAACAAAGGCACATGGCCTGAAAGGCCCCCCTCCCCATCCCATAGGGAAAAGGCACCTGTGCAGTAGCTTGGATGCCCACCCCTTCCCAGCATGGACCTGACTGGAAGCAAAAAGTGCTGCCCAGTTGCAAACATGGCTGCTCTGAGCAATACACCCTCCCACAAAGTAAAAATAGGGAGAGAAAAGACAGCCTTTAAGCCACAACCCCACCCCAGACCAGCATCCTAATCACTGGGCCAAGAGAAGAGGTTCAAAAGAGGTGTGCCGGCAGGCCTGAGGCACCCCACATGGGGCCAAGAAGAGAATATCGCTCAGAGAGGCACATCTCAGTGGGAAATCATGTGATAGCACTGCCAAGACTCTCAGTTCCATCCCCAGAGGGGGAGAGGTGAAAGGCAGGCAAAGGCCCTAGAGCGGATATTTTGCTCCCCAAAAAGGCAAAAGGATAGCCTAGACTATGGGCTGCCTGAGATACATCAGCCAGAGCAGGATACCACTCTGCAACCCATCCTCTGCTGCACCCATGACAGCAGCTCCCTTGTAACTGCCATGGATTTCCCAGCCCTGCCCCAACAAGCTGTGTGGCTTATCAGACACCAGCAGTCCTGTGGAAGAGTATGGGACCCAGAGACACACACCCTTCTGAGAGCAGACACACACACACAAACCTTCCACCACCATTCCCCATGCACTCTGCACATAGCAGCCAGCAGAGCATGTGTTGGGGGGTGAGGGGTGGATATTTAAGTGTGGGATCAGCCTTCAAGATGCCACTGGACCCGTGCGATGCTTTGCAGCTGAACAAAACAGAGGTTCAATGGCACTCACAGCCATCCCAGCATGAGAGTCAGAGCCATAAGTCTAAGATATGTGAAGAGTCATTCCTAAGGGAGAGACAGAGAGGAGGGAGAGGGGGACAGGGAGGGACAGGGAGCTATTCTCTTCTGGTCCAAAACAGACAGGGACAGAATCATAAACACAGTCCAGACTTTATTGAATTGCAAATCATGATGACCACCAATGGGTTGCCAACTCCCTCTGTCCAGTATGGCACCTGCACCTTTGCATGCTGTATCTCATCCCAGAAGGAGACAGGCTGAGCTGTCTTTAGCATCATATGCATCTGAGTGAGGCAGATTCCCAGGCTGAAAAGCAGACAGTGGCATGATGCTCAAGGAGGCGTGCTAGAACCAGTGACTGGGCAGAGTGGCAGAAAAGGCAATGGCCATGCCTCCAGGTCTCCTCAACTTTGAATTACCACCTGCACAGAAGTGAAACAGAGACATGTGAAGCAATGGCAAACATTACAGGTGCTGTGCCAGCCACAGCCACTCCTGTGACATATAATGGCAAAAAGGTCAAAATGCCAGCACTTAGTGTGCATATGGATTCATGGACCCCTTGCAATTTCCATGCCCCCCCAGGGGTCCCCACCTCACAGGCTAGGAACCACAGATATAAATCAGTCATAAATAACCACTACAGTTACTTAAAATGACCCAACACATTTTAAGAAAAACAAGTGGCTGTTCACATACACTGACTAGGAACAAACAAGCTAGAAATACACCTGCAATTCACGGTTTTGTTTTGTTAAACTGGCTTCTGGAGCAGTGAACCAAAGTTGAGAAATGAAGCTGTAATGAGTCTTTGCCACTGAGAAGTTTGTGTTTCATTTCCATTTGAACCCTTAGCATTATATCAATTAACTCCATTGGTGGGAAGAGGAATGTGCATAGTATGCATCAGTGCATTTTTTGTTCGGTGCTTTTTGGTCAATGGCATTGTCTCCCCACCAACTGGGTGATCAAAAGGGGAGGAGCACCGACTCACTCTCATGCTCCTAATGAAACCTCAGCTAGTTCACAGTTTCCACCTATTCATCATCCAATGCAGTTTTCTCTTCAGGTCTCTTCAAGACATCCCTGCACCTCCCAAAAAACTACTTAAACCTCCCCCCCCCACGCCAATTCTCCACACACTCAGTGAGCCATTGGCCTACTATGCCCCTGCCTGTCCACACAGCAAAACAAAATCTTATGGAAAAACAGAGGTTTGTTTGGGTGGGATGGGGGGGGGGGATCGTGCTGCACGCCTGCCTGCACTTGGGTGATGATGGAAATTGGCAGTGATTAAAGTGAGAACACTTTGTTTTCCAGCGGAATGCTGACTGCGTGCAAAAGGAAGGATTTGCCGCAGGCCACACCTCATCATGGGAACAATACTACAAAGCACAAGGAAACATGGCAGCAACTTGCAACACTTTGTATGGAGTCTCTGTATTTAAAAATTTTATATTTTATATATGCCAATAAAGGCTTGCTTGACTGACTGGATGCAAAGGCCACTACTGCTTTGCCAACCAGTTTCCCACCATAGTGTATGCTTGCTGACACTCACCTTTGCAATCTGCTGTTCTGTGTGCGGGTTCTGTTCTTGAGAAAAACTTGGTGGGTTGATGGTTTAGCGGGAGGATGGTGTTTTGTATGATTTTGGTGTTGTTAAGTGCAGAAACAGTTGTCCCAAAGCCTTGTTTCCCCAACCTCCCTTGAAAAGAACAGTGTATGTGCATGTGCAACCAACACTCTCCTTTCATGCACAATGGGGCTGAAAAGCATGGTAAAAAGAAAACAGATTAGATTAGATTAGATTAGATCTGAACTAGCAATGGACCCCCTGAAACAAACCAATAATAGAATGGAGTTTGTTCCAAAACCCGAGATTCAAGATTGTGATGAAAATTTTTCTCAGTGCACACCCCTAATGCTGACCCCATAATTCAATTACTGCTTAAATAAGTGATTTTTGAGACATTATAAATTTGAAAAAAAAATAAAGAAACATCAACATTAGCTTGCAAACAATTTTAAAGTAGGCAAAATCACTAAATAGGAGCTTTATTTTTTTCATTCAATGTGTTACAATACTTTACTCGTATTTTTTGCTAGAATCCTGAAAGAAAATACAATCCAAGATTTCCCCTTCTTCATTCTCAGCAACAACTCCCTTCTGAGAACTCTACAAGAAAAGGTAGTAATTAATGCAAAAGAGGACGAACAATCTATTAACATAATCTGAATTAAACCAGTCTATATTTAAATTCAAGCAGTATAATACTTTATTAATTAACAAAGCATTTATCCACTGGGAAATGAGTATAAAAGGCAGCACTTTGTCAGACTATAGTAAAATGGTTAGTTCTTCATAAGAAATGCATAAAGCTCAAACAAAAGAACTATTATCTTTTTAATCCAATTACATTTAATCTCAGAAGAAAAACTAAGTACATCAGTTCTTCCATGTTTTGTGATACGTCCCCGCTCCAAATGCTCATAAGATCAGAACTTCTTTATAGACTTCAGTATTGGCATCAAATCAGATTAACTGCACTCATGTAAATTACTGAGTTTTTAAAATATTTGTTAAAGTGACAGTTCCCTACATGAGAAAATGTACACAGGAAAAAAATGTTTCTATTAGACTGTATAGTGGAGGAGAAACCATAGTCCTAATTCAGACTGTAATTCACACAATAAATCTCTGAATGAATTCCTGCTCTTCCAACCCACATTATGAACATCCATTGGAACATTGGAACTGATTTTTTTAAGATGAGATTGCTGAAAGAATGGTTGTGACAGATCAAATATTTACTCACAGACCTTACATCTACACAAAAGTCAGTACTGTGTATGAAACAATACTTTTCCAGGTCTATGAGGCATTGTTAGTGATGATACCAAATTTCATTTGGGAAACCTTCAAATTTCACTCATTCAGATGTGACTCAATTTGTAATAGAGTTCTACTCATGCATATACCCTGCTGCTGCTCAGTTCTTGCCACTTTCCCCCTTTCCCTAGCAATATAATAGTTGTTAGAAGATCAAGAGGGTAACTAAGGTCACCAGTCATAGCTGGCTACCCCCCCCCCCACATACAAACACAAGCAACTGAGGGGCAGGGACAAGTGTGCTGGCATTGTGCCAATACACAACATCACTTCTAGCGTCAAACTATAGTAAACTAAAAGTGAGGTTCTCACACAAACTAAAAGTGAGGTTCTCAAGCCAGGGGTAATGCTTTAGGATTTATCCAAAACTCTATAGTAACCACAGTACAAAGCGCAAGAAAAATTACAACATAGAGGTGCTTTGGGGGGCAGAACTGAGGCTGTTAGGAAAATAACTTCCCAAATTTTGAAAACAGGCTATTTTGAACTGAGCCCGAACCCTCCTGAAGTTTGACCACCAGATCAGTATTCCGTTTACTACTCATTCTTTCCCCATACTTACCTGGTGAAAGATAACTGCAATGAGGGATGTTGATCGGAAGAGGCATCTTTAAAGAGGCATTTTTGGGTTGTTCTGAGCATTTTTAGAAGTATCCATTACGTCTGGGAAGTATGGGAAATGGGGTTTTGGTTAATCAGAATGGCACTGGGAATTCCATTTCCAAGGCTCCCAAGCATAAGGGGCAGAAGAATTTAGGATTGCTCACCAGCCCAAGGTCTAACAGGAGGAAACAGCAATGTGGTTACGGCCTTTCTCTGGATTGCCACCACTCCAAGGAGCTGGGCCAGTGCTGGTATAGAAATGAGCTGCTTCATGATCTCTTTACATATAGCTGGTTTCTAGCATTGCCAGAATAATAACAGAAGAAAATATGAAGTACCAGCTGCCACAGTAAGGAAGTATGATCAGAACATCAACAACCTTGGTACATTTTGGTGTAGCATAGGGGTTAAATGGCTAGTTCATCTCCCACTACTGCTATGAATTCTGCACGTGGCCTTGGGTAAGTGATCACAAGTAGACATGGGCACAAACAGAAAAAAAACCCGAACATGATGTTCGTTGTTTGTTGCCATCCACAAACAACAAACAACGAACATTGATGAACATGACCTTTTCACAAACATGTTCATTGTTCATTGTTTGTGGGGGCCAGCAGGCTATCCTCCAGCCATCAAGATCCCTACCACACCACTCCCAGAAACCCTACTTGAGCAGGCAGCAGGAAATGTACCAATAATAAATAATAGCTTGGCCCCTGGAACCTGAAGGGGTCGATCCCTACCGCACCACTCTCAGAAACCTTATCTGAGCAGGCAGCAGGAAAGGTACCAGTAATAAATAATAGCTTGGCCCAGAGCCTGGCAGCAGCCCTGGAACTTGAAGAGGTAGATCCCTATCCCACCACACACAAAGAAAATTCAAGCTCCAATGCACTCTCCCTCTCTCTCTCTCAAAATGCCAACAGCAACTGTCTCCCTCACTGTCTGCAAAACCAGAGCTAGGAGCCCCCCTCCCCCCTGCTCTTTGCTTCCTTCTAACAAATTTGGAGCTCCACACTTGAAAGGAAGACCTGCCTATCAAGCTAAACTGGGCTTAGATTGGTGTTTCAAGCGTAACAGCAGGAGTTCAGACAGAGTTCAGGCAGTCCCTGCCTCTGGTTGCCAAGGGAATTGATTGCAGGTGCTGGACTGTCTGGCTTGATGAACAGCAACAAACGAGGCTTGCAACGACCACCTGTTCATTAAGAATGGGGCCTCATGAACAGCTTGTTCGCGAACAGCTGATTGGGCTGTTCATGGCTTTTTAAAGTTTGTATTGCTGTTGGTGCCCATCTCTAATCACAAGATCTCCTGATTTGTAAAGGTATTCCCTACCATTTTTAGTATACTGAGAAATCAAAATGGTTCACATGACTTCATTAAATAACAATGTGTCCAAGGAATTCAATCTATCATCATTTCTAAGATGGAATAAAGCATTTTTAGACACACACTGTTGTAGAATTTTCTGGATGTTCTGTATCTCAGTGACAAGTACATGCAATAAGCTGAGCACCGCTGCAGGTGCTGCAGTAGTAACTTGGACAAAGAATATAGAAGCTAAACCCTTGCCACCCAATACCTCTGCTCAGAAAACTGAACTTATTGCGTTAACCAGAGCCCTTCAGCTAGCAGAGGGATTGAAAGTTAATATTTGGACTGACTCTAAATATGCATTTCTGACCCTGCATGCCCATGGAGCTTCCTGGCTTCAGTCTTAAATGTTATTCTACATTTGCTTCAATGGAGCTTGCACTAGCCTGATTCAGCCAGGCTGCCGTGCCAGATTGTGGGTCAACACTGTTTCTCTTTGTCTGCTAAAGCTTCATTGTCTCTTAGCATGCGTTGGCATAAAGGTAATTTATGCAGGTATTTTGTATGCACAGCAAATAATGAGAAACACCTGCAGAAATTTCCCCCTTCTCTGAGTTCAGCAACTAATTGTATTTTTAAATAATGGCTACCATTGAACACAATTATCCAAATCACTTTAAGTAATGGAGTCTTTTAAAGATGTTTTTGAAAAAATTTGGTTTTAAAACATTGTTTTCATTTGCAGCATGGGAAACCAAAATTTGGTAAGCTATTTAGAGGCAGAAAAATAATTGAAATGAAATATGCTGCCAGTTCTGAAGAAGTATATTCTTATCTTACAAAATCCTCATTTTTCTGATGATATGATGTAGGTCATGTTTCCTCAGAATTCTTTGGATGGACTCATATTCCCAGTTATCACAATAAATGCTACCTCAGAGCTATTGGTTTATTTATATTCTATGTTTCACTGCCCTAATTACGACCCCAAAGCCCAAAACATATACGTGAACATTGAGTTTAAAATTGAAACAGAATAATGGTGTTCTAAGCCATCAACAAGATGAGCAAATATAGAAGAGGAAAGTTCTCCTTATTTTTACATGGGCACCTATCCAAATTCCTTCCTCTATGTTACTATTAGAGGCAGCAGCCTTGCCCTTCTTTAAATCTGCCCACTTCATTGGTTTAACTTTGTTTTTCAAAAGCCTTACCAAATGCCCATGGCTGGCAACTGGCAAGAGATCACGGGGGAGGGGGGCAAGGACAAATCTTTTCTTCTTTGTACCAACATCATGACATCACTTCCAGTGCCAATGGTTGGCAATTCTGTATTGACTTCTTACCTGACCTTTTTTTTTTAAGCCACAGATCAATAATGTCAGGAAGTGAAAAGAAATGACCACTAGAAAAAAAAACTCAGCCATTTTTATTTTTTCTTCTTTCTAGTAATCTCTGGAGTGTGGACTGAAGAACTGTGATGATTCAGGAGATGAAAAGGAGAACGAATGGCTCAGTAAAAAGGACTTTTGCCCCACTAGCTGGAATGAAGAGACAGACACAAGGGTTGGATCTAAAGGGCCATTTATTGAATGTTAACATCAACCATAAAACTACGGCAAGGGCAAACTTAGTGGTACAGGTCAAGCCACAGGATCACCCCTGGACCTCCACCTTGACCTGTCTGAGTAAGTCCCATTGCCTCGGGTGTAGGCCATCTGTGGAATGGGTGCAACCTGGCCGGCCAAGCAAATTGAACTCCCCTTCAAGCTCCTAAAGCCTCAGCATACTTTTTCATAATCTTGTTACAATACGGACCCCATCTTCCATGCCAGCCACAAACTGAAGGTTGGCTGCCATGAAAGGTATCCTTTGGCCCTGAATGGGGATATGAAATTTGAACTTAAAACCAGTGTATAAATATAAGACATCTTGATGCCTTGGGTAAGCTTGCAACAAGCGCTCAAGTACCCTCAGCTTTCCTGTGCTGGACCCCTTTTCCAGATGCCTGGTGCCACTTCTGCTGCTGGAGCATTTGCCGCTGCCTCCCTGCTTGGCCTTAGGGCAAGCTGAGTATAGGTAGGGGCCAGAACATGAAGGGCAGTCATGCTGGTACTTGCACGTCTTCCTGTTACACACTCCTTCGGGCATGAAGTCCCAACAGAGCAGCTGGGGTTGAACCTGCTGCCCCATAGGCTTGAGGGTGCCCAGTGCTGCTGATAACCAATGAATATGGTGGCTGCTGTCAGACTGATCCCCCAGGTTTCGTTTTGCTGGGGGCATCACCTGCAGCCATAGCTGCTGGTGAATTTGATCCCACAGTAGGCCAGGATTTAGAGCTGCACGCATTCTAAATTCTTCGTAATATTGCAGCCATGCTGCCCCAATGAAGCCCATGTAGCTCTTGTAAATTATATCAATGTATTGGAAGAGAGAAATAGTTCTTAAAGGCTGCGCTCTAGCCAATATCCCGGCATAAATGAGGAAGCCCGGTAGCCAATTTTCCCAGGTGCGGTCAACCCACCTGTGCTTAATCTTTTCCTTATCCCTCTTGTCTGAGAGCCAAACTACACGAGATGAATTACATGTGTACAATATGTGAATGCACTTACACGTGTTTCCCCATTGCTTTTTTGTTCACTTGCACACTGAAGCCACACTGCACTCGATCTGCATTCGATCCGATGCTTGAACTGGCATGTGATTCTTCACCATTCCTCCCAGACAAGAGATGGTATCCCATGATGCACCTTCTCTTTGCACATGCTCAAACCTTCTTTTGTAGCTTTTCTGAGAGGGAGACGTTTACTCAATTGGACGTATCAGGGAAAAAACCTGCCGGGTTTCCTGGGAGGGGGGGAGAATTTGCTAATAATGGGGGTTCCACACATCTGCTGGGATCTTGCAGCTCTGCCTGCCAGGAAGGGGGCATCTATGTAAAGGGAGGTGGATGATTGCCACTTCAGAAGCCGTGGCAGCGTTTCTTGCTGTCAGCCATGACAGAAACTGGGGAAACCCATACAGCATGCCCTTCCCAGGGTTGATTCTCCTTGAAACTTGGGGGAGCTTTAGAGGACAGATAGGACTAGCTCCCCTGAAAATTTGGTAGATTTTGCTTGCAAAATACCACCTATGTCCCCCTAGACAGCTCTCCTAGTTTTCCTCACAGGGAATAATGGAGATTGAAGGTAGCTGGGGGCACCTTCTTTCGTGGCCCGTAAAATGGCCCCTGGAAGTCCAATCTTCATGAAACTTGGGGAGTCTTTAGAGAATAGCTAGAAGTAGGTTCCAGCATATTTGGTAAAATTCAGTCCTAAAATGCCCCCCCCCAGACCCTCAGAAAGCCTCAAATCACATTTCCCATTGGAAACAATGGCCAAATTTTACCCTTTTTGCTCTGTATTGCCGAGCTGAACTGGAGAATGAGCACCCCCTCACCCCGTCCTTTTCAGGTTCATGTATCAGGCATGTTTCTGAAGTTTTGCTCAGATGCTTAATTGTGTTGCCACAATCTTTCTTCCCACCCCCTCCTTATCCTGACTGAAGACGCTGCATGATGATGATCAGGAGGAGGAAGTTAAGAGGGAAGGAGGGTGCAGGAAGGAGGAGTAGGGAGGCAGTGGCTTCAACTAGAAAATGGGAGAACCTAAAACTTGCCAGATTATAAGCAAAACAGTTTGAGTATAAGCTGGATCTAAGGGCAAAAAGAGGGGAGAGGGAAGTGGAAGCCACTCAAAATCAATGCTTTGCAATGGCGACTCGCTGATTATGACTATGGACACTCACAACTGTGACTACACCAGTTACCTGACATGTGCATGGACTAGGGCTACAGAACATGTGTTCACCAGGGGTAAAATGGACACAAGCAGGTAGGAACAGACATGATTCTAGATACTCGCATGACCTCATGTAATTCGTCTCGTCTAGTTCAGTTCTGAGTCATCTTTATCCTTCTTCTCCACCTTCCTGAAGAGAAGGGTAAAAACGTCCATATACTCCCCCTTGATGATCTTATCCCTGGTGGCCTGGGTTAAATGATCACCAAGGTGCAAGACAGTGTCTCCAAATGGCAATGCCCTGTATGGAACAAGGCCATATGAGAGCAACTTATGGGGGGAAAGCCCCAATGTGAGCCATAACCATAAGGCCATCCCATCAGTGAAAATGCAGATGCCTGGCTCTCCCTGCTGCCCCAGCCTGCAGGGGCATGGGCCCCTTGCCTATGCTGTTGGCTTTGTGTACCCACAGGGGACCACCTAGTATCACCTGGCATGTAGGTAAGTGGTGTAGAGCCTGGTGACCCGGAGGCAGTTGACTGATCCCAGGGACCCCATGGCCAGGCACACGCCTACTGAGGTTAAGCTAACTTACCTTCAGTTAAACCTGGCTCCACCGCTATGGCAACTTGTCCACTCTCAGCTGGCCATTCCTGCTCGGCTTCCACAACTGCCTCTTCCATTGATCCAACTGGAGCCTAGGTGCTGCTGCCTTTGCCTGCTGCTGCCCCTAATGTTCCCATTAGTATGTCTTTCTGAAATGCTGCTCTGGAGGCAAGCCTAGTGAGCTGATAAGCTATAGTGCCCGCACGTGCTGGCACCACACACCCCTGGTTTGCTCCAACACTGCCAGGTGATCCAGAAATTCCTGTATACTTGGGCCAGTATTGTCCTCATCAGAAGAAGACAATGTGGGGGGGGGACTCTTGGGGGCAGGCCTCTTAGCAGGCTGCTTGCCCTTGGATGGGCCACTGCCTTTTTTGTTCAGCATGGCCAAAGCATAAAGAGAAGGTATGGCTATCACCCTGGTTGGCATCTCCCCAGTGACTGCTCGCCTGCCTTGTTGGTACCACTGCAGACAGCTTATTCTGGGTGGCCCAAACCCCCGAAGGGCTGACCACTACAAAATAACTCACAGCCACAAAATGGCTATCCACTGACAAAATGGCCCCCGACCCTTAGAGCCCAGTGCAGGGACCTGCACCAACTAGGCCTTAAAGGGCCTACTAACTCCCACTGCACTGTGCCTCAAAGCTCCCAGACATGCCCAGCTCCCACTACATCTCCCCTACTGCCAAAAAAATCCAGAGCAATGTGGCTCTTATTTTAGGGGGGGCGAGGCAGAGGAATCAGGCCCCACACCCAATCCGGGCTCTCCAGCCGCTAATTAGTTTGGTGGGGCGAGAGAAGGGGAGCGTCTGCAGCCTGGCTCCGGTTCCAGGAAGGGGAAGATACCCCTGATCCCGAGCCAGGAAGTGCTCCTATTCAAGGGCTGCCACTGCACCACTGCTGCGGGTACAAACAAAGCAGCCCACCAGGCTGCAAGCCTGCAATTGTCAGCTGCTGCTCTGCCCAGCTGAATGCCGCGCTGTTCTGGGCTGTCCCCAACATACTGTGCCTCCTTGCTGCTCCTCCACCACTATCACCGCCGCTATCACTGCTGCTATCACTGCCTCTACTATTGCTACTGCAGCTGCCATCACCGCCGTAGGGACAGGCCACTGCACACACTTCACCTGCTTGGAGAACCTGGAGCTAAAGAGCACTTGCTTCATCCGAGCAACGAAAGCAACTGCTGGCTGGGTGAGTGAAGCTGCCTAATCAGACACATGGCTCTGTCCCAGCCCAATACCCAGATGTCCAGGTGGGGGAGAAGTTGGTCTATTCCTCCACACAGGGAGGCAAAGTGTGGCCCCCAGCCAAAGCAGCGTTGCTGCTGCCAGGAGTGCCGAACTCTCACAAAAACTTTATGGGATACAAGGACAGCAGCAGTTTCAAAGAATAAGCTTGAGATGTATGTCTTAACTCAGTATTTTGAATTTTTGACTCCTCCCTATGTTATAGGAATATTTCAGTTTTAATTATGGGTGTAATAGAGGCGTTTCTTTCCTTATCTTCAATCTCTACTCAGAAACAGGTCATTTCAAACTTGAATCAGATTCTTTAATATGGGAATTAAAGCCAGTTGAATTAGAAAATGAATCTAATCAGCGTTTCAATGGGAAACACATTTCACCGATAACTGGGATGAAATGTTAATGTTTTGTACTCCTCACTCACGACAGCTTTTCTCCAAATTTAAAACACGTAGAATAGTATCCTTCTTTCATCAGCAATTAAAATTCTCACTTGCATAGCAGCCTGGGGAAATGTGAACTGCTGTGTGAGTGAGTGGAACGGTACTACCTATCTTCCATGGCTTACAATGTGTGCAAGCAAAATCTCACAGTGCCTGTCTAACAAATGCAGCCCTATATAATGGAATAGTTCAGGCAATAACTGACAGAAAGTAGAAACTCTGTACCCCAAAATGCCAGTCAGGACAGTCCAGTTGCTGATGTCCTTGTGGTTATATTTGCTGAAGCTGAATCAACATATCCCTTCATTGCCTGAGGAGATTCAGCTGTCCACTGCTCAAACAACTGAAACCTGACAGCAAGGCATCAGAGGAATTGAATATCAGAAGGCTTCCATCGACTCCTGTGTGTCAGAATGAATTTTGTTTGGATTCAGAACACTTCTAATCCTTACAAATGCATTGTCAAATGGTAACTAGTAAATTTTCAACTGCATATCCATATGCCAATACATAGCAGACAGAGCTTATTTATGACATACACCCAGTTGGGCCTGGAGAACAGCAACAAATACTTAGACCAAATCACTCAAAGCAAATTAAATTAACTAGCAAGAAACAATAAAAAATGACCATTTGTGCCTGTGCAGTTGATCAGATATGAGGACTAGAATGACTTGTACATGCCAATGGGACATCAGAGAAGAGTTGCCATCTACCTATACATTCAATCTCCTATTCTTGAGACAGAACATAGGTCCACCTAGTCCAGCACTGTCTGCTGTGACTGGGAGTGGGTCTCCAAGGTCTGAAAAAGAGGAAAGCCTTTCCTATGCTGAGGGTCTTTGGAACTGCAGCAGATTGATCCCAAAAATTACGTGTTCAGTCACAGTGCCTTCTCTACCACCATAACTTGTTACAATTAATAATTAACTAGCAACAATGCCCATTGTGCGAACAAATACAACGGGCTCTAGAAAATGGATTTGGCGGGCCCCCTCCCGGGATCAAGTGGCCCCTCAGGCCAGGCCCTGCCATTGCCCCTGTAGGGCTGCCTCACCCTCTCAAGGCCCTGCAGCAGCTACCAAGATGAGGAGTTTCAAAGATTAAAAACACAGAGAGATGCACACTCTCCCATGCTTCCCTCTGCTCACCTCCTTCTCCAGATGGCTCCCTCCTTCCTCCCCATTTGTTCTCCCTCTGCCTTCAGGCGTAGTGGTAAGAGCCCTTCTTCTAACATAGTCCTTGATGATTGGCAGGGCTGACAGTGATGGGCAGGGTGCTACCATGGCAACGCAACAATGACCCCCCTCCCCCAAGCAGGCCAATAGAAAAGCGAAACAAAATGCTTCAGTGCTGTACTCACTGTGGATTTAGAGGAAAGCCTATTCCCAGGAGCAGTCATTCTACTCTGCAACCTTTTATTCCAGTCCAAGAACACTTCTGCTACTCCCAGGGGCTGCCATTCCATTGTGGGGCCTGTCATGCTAATCCAAGAAAGCTTCTACTACTACCAGTCCCCAAGCAGTCCATTAGGGCCCAGATAGGTTTATGGAAAATTCATTCCGCATTTTCTTTGCAACTGTTTTTGTGCTGTACTGCTTTTCAATGGAGCCCATGCAAGTAAAGTGGCGTTCTAGGCTCCCATTTTCTCCAATGGGCCTTCAACCCTCTCCTGCTATTTTCAATGGGCAATCCTGTCATTCCTTTTAGTACATGCCTCACTGGTGCCTCCTGATGGCCTCTCCGTGCACCTCTTTCAGAAGCTGTGCCAGGTCTCCTCCCACCAGCCTCAGTGAGCCTTTCCTCCTGGGAACCACCAGGATGCCTGTGGGGAAAGAGGAGGGCCAGGAGGGGCTGGACACCTGGCTCTCTGCAGCTGAATGCAGCTGTCTAGAGGAATGGAGGGGGAGAAGCCCAGATGCTATGCTCCAGATGCTGGCTGGGATGAGTCCTCGGCCCCTGGCCCTTCCCTCCCTATCTGTCCAGCCCTGCCAGCTCAAGGACCTGACGCACAGCTGCAGCTGCCCATCATGCTCCCAGACCATTGTGCCGGGCCTTCCTGAGCTTCCAGAGAGCTGTGCTGGGCCCTCCCAAGACCACCCCCACCCCCATTGCCTGTGGATCAGCTGGGCAGGGAGAAAACGGGTTCACCCAGCTTTCTCACTGCCCAGCTGAGTGGTGGACAAGCAGGCAGGCTCCTCAGTGCTGGGGAGTGGGTGGGCTCCTTGGCAGTGGCAGGCAGTGGTGGGCTCCTTGGTGCTGGGGAGGCCGGCTCCTCGGTAGCAGTGGGCAGTGGCAGTGGGCTCCTGGGCAGTGGGCTGTGGTGGTGGGGTCCTCAGTGGCGGGAAAACTCAGTGCCATGGTGCTGGATCTACCCATAGCTTGTCAAGGTGCTGGGCCTTCCTGCTGCTATGCTGGGCATTTCTGGGCCTGTGGAGGTGGTGGGAAGGCAAATTGTTTTGCCCCCACTTGCTTCTAATCCCTGTGTACTGCACATGCGCTGTGTACTGGGCATGTGCAGGACTAAAAAGTGAGTCACCAGCAACACAGTTTGGCTTTTATGTCTTAGGATACCATCAGGGATGCCCTGACATGGCTAGTCCAGGTGAGCCTGATCTCATCAGATCTCAGAAGCTAAGCAGGGTCGGCCTTGGTTAGTAATTGGATGGGAGACCTCCAATGAAGACCAGGGTCGCAGAGGCAGGCAATGGCAAACCACTTCTGTGAGGTCGTCATAAGTCAGCTCTGACTTGAGGGCACTCTCCACCACACCATTAGGGATAACTTTCCCCCATTTAATAGACTGCTCCTGCTACTAGCCCTCATGTGGAAAAGAGCAGTCAGGCACCCTTTCTTTTACTGTGCAAAACCAAACATTCCAGTAAGACACCTTCTCATGTGGATCCCTCCTTTGAAAAAACGTGGCAAAAACCATTCAGCATGACCTTTGTGTAATTTGAAGTGCATGGTAGAGGAGTATGTGCAGTATGTGAACCAATTTTGTATTCATTTTATTGTTTCATTGAGATTAGCATATTTCTGGATGTAACTTTTTTCATCCAAATTGCATGAAATTCTCAAGGATTATTCTGGCCTGCATCTAACCACCTTGCAAAGTCTTAAGAGCACTACAGGTTTCTTCGAAGAGGGTGGCAATTTCCACCAACTCCTCCCTCCCATTGCAGAATCCCAATAGGAGTCTAGGAACAAAAGCGGGAGGTACTCAGGGCTGCAGTGGGTATGTGGAGGCCAATCTTCAAAGCTGACATCCCATTTTAAGAAAAATTAAGGGCATTTACGTTTTCTAGACACTGTGGCTAGATACTAGCCATTGCCCACCACTAGATCCTTTCCACCAACTTATAGACAAACAGAGACAGGAGAAAATGTTCCACTTTTACAGGTAATTAACACATTCTGTTGAAGAATGGGCAAGTCATTTTAGCATTGGCATGTGAATATGTGGTTGCTAGGATCCTCAAATAGGAGGCGTGGTCTGGTTTTGTGTTTTGTTTTACAAAAACAGATCATATGAAGGAGGGGAGCTAAACCAGCTATACCTTGTCTTGGTTGATTTCAGAATTCCCCCACCCCCTAGCTCTCTTGACTTCCCATATCTAATATGTGTTGGGAGGAATAACGTTAGCAGGATAAGGTTCAGAAAGGCACAGATATTAACTCTTCTCATCCTTTATTCTGTAAAATAATAGAGACCAGACCAGACCAGAACCCCCATCCCACATTACATGCAATCAAGAAGATGGTCCAGTATTATCCCGATGCTGCCTATCTAAATTTTGTTCCCTTCAAACATGTTTTTAAATCTGTGCTACATTAAACAAGTGTCAAGAGACTCATACGAATACATCAGACAAATTGTACTAGATATAGGAAAGTGCTAGATTATGAAATGCAGAGAATCCTCTTCCTTGCCACTTATATTGGAAGTCACACATGGGCCCCCACCTAGGGCCACTGTTCAGCACGTATTTCCGCATCTCATGGCAGGACCAGTGGACCCAGTGTAGTGTTGGTCAAAAACCTGGGTTTGAATCCCCAGTTTTCTATGATCTGTGTGATCTTGGATCTGTGTGATCTTGGATCAGTTATAATTTCTCAGCCATGCCTACTTCACAGGGATGTTTTGAGAATAAAAAGTGAAGGAAGAACTTGTAGGCTATCCTCAATTCCTGGGAAGAAGGGTAGGTATGACTGGAATGAAGGTGTGGAGAACAATCTAGTTTAGATGTGGAGCACATGTGCCTGGGGTCAGAGTTGAGGGGGTCAAAGAGAAGAGTGAAAGTATCATGGATATTGTGGATTACTCTTGTCAGGATGGATTCAGATATAGGCATACACTTAAGAAGCCTTAGGTGTTTAGTTAGCTTTCCTGTATCAGATCAAAGTGGTACACCTCAACAATGTTTTAGGTTCCTTGCGGGTCTAGTACACAAGTGACAGTATTAGAGAATTTCTGTTTTCATTTTAATCCTTTATTACAGCATACTTATATTGCATTTTGACTAATTCAACAAAAATGCATAACTGTCCATTACTGTTACATTGATTATTAAAGAAGAACAATTACATTAGTCCATAAAAGTATCTTACCCAAATATAAACAGGTAAAAGCAAAAATCCCCTTCAAGGAAGAAGCTTCCATTCAATTCCATTTCCTATATTTATAGGTTTTTAAAATCATCTCCTAACAATAGCTAGCTGGCCAACTTAATAAATGCACACATTATTGGCTAACTGTTTTATAACTTCAAACACCATACAAAGTTATCTGTACTTGAAATATAAAAACATGGGTAGTTCACCTTACCTTTTACTACTTTTTATCTTAAAAAGCATTTATTTAAAAATAGTGATTACAAGTTTCTCATACACTTGAATCTCTGTTGGCCTTCAGGCAATACAGCCCATCTTTGAAGTCTATCTCCATTTTGGTGAATTTGGACATTCTTGCCATTCTCAGACACTTAATTATTCACATGTATAATGAAGTAATCAATACTTATTCAGCCTCTACAGTGAATTCTAAATGCACTTACCCTATAAACAAATGTAACTTGGGTCTTGGAGCATCTTCATTATTCCACAGAAACGAATCTATGAGCAGAACCACAAGTGACAGAAGGCACAGATTGGACACTTGTCAGCTTCCCTCAAGTTTTGATGGGAAATGTAGGCAGCTTGGTGGAATGTTGGACAAGTGACAGTTGAAAAGTCCATTGGACAGCAGTCAGAGAGCGAAGCTGCGAGACCAGGATGCCTACATTTCCCATCAAAACTTGAGGGAAGCTGACAAGTGTCCAATCTGTGCCTTTTGTCACTTGTGGTTCTGCTCTATATCTTCAGTGCATCCTCAACCACATCCATCCTCAACTTTAAATCAGGTCAAGAACATCTCCTTCTCTGGCCATAATTCTTGTAGTCTTTCTCTATCCCCAGGGTTCAATAGTATCTCTACGTACTTTCCTTAGTTCTCTGGCCTTGCACAGTCTTTAACTTTCCCCAGGGCTTAGTTAACAACCTGAGCCTTAAATTTCCACATGCTACATTTGAATTGGAACATGAGAATAACCCTATGTCAAAAAAAAACCCCAGGTAAAGAGATGTGAGAATGCTGATCCTTTGTTTTGCTATCAGAACAATAAGAAGAAGATTTGCTAAAGCAGCGATCAGCTCCACAATGTTCATTTCATCAGGATTAAGAACATTTGTTACGAGTGGAGTTCAACTTGATTTCTGCCTGCTGCAAGACTTAACTGCGACCAGGAGAGGGACCCATTGGCTAAGCAGTAACAATTGGTTTCGGTTATTACGTTACCACTCTCTGCAATTTTCTTTTGCTTATCTGAACCCAACAAGCGTTTAGGAAGCAATGCTGGATGTTTAGAAAGTAAAGGGGTTGTCTTGATGTTCTTTAGCTTGAAAATATGTATTGAAATTATAGTTACCCTAGAGTTTGTATGACTATTAAACTATGTAATTATGTGATTTTTAATCTAAGATTATTGTGTCTATATGTTTTAAACATTTTATTTTGTTTTATGTGTCTAAAAGCAAATATGCTGAATAGACTTCAGTGGGTAAATTGAATTGATGTACTTTAGCATGCCAGTTCTGAAAACTAAACTTTTTAAAAAATTTGGAACAAGAAAGATACTAAAGACAATACCACTAAAAGGATCTAGTGTGACATGTGGAGGAACTGATTCAAAGAAGAGAAACAACATAGCATATTAATAGGCTTCGTTAAAATTAAAAAATGTACAAACCCCATCCCATTTCAATTGCTTCCAGTTTTACTTTCCAGCGAGGGAAGAGAACTTTTCCAAAGCATTCATCTTTTTAAACAAAAAACTAAAGACAGTTCATGTGATCAAACTGTTGCCTAGTGGCAAACATATACAACAATCGGTCACTGGAACCACAGAAACAATTTGCTAGGAAGTGTTCTTGTTTACTGTCTCCTGGACCATAACAGAAAGAAGAAATCCTGCAGGAAAAAAAACACAGGCTATGATAAAAGATGTATCGAATGGCCTCTTGGAGATTACGGAGCATCTTTCTGGCTTCTGTCCAGGCCACACACTGATAGAACTACAAAATGAGCTGGAAAATATATGCATATTGTAGGGCAGGGGGTTCCTTTCCTGCTCCTCAAAGCAAAACAGATGAGCAATAAGCTTATTGATCTTGGCAGTCTCTTGATTTATTAGAGGGTTGACGTCCACTGCTTTTGTATCATTTGGCAAATGATCAATAGCATTATTCTTGGTGCAGACATTTGCAGATTGACTGTGGCAGCAGGTATAAAAAGGCATAATACCAGATTAGGGGTTTAGGTGAATTAACAGCAGGAAGAGGACTTCCGTTTCAGAGGCTCGACCGAGGAAACATAAGTGGGCTGACAATTATGATAGCCGGTCCTGGGAGACAATCCTAACAGCATGACGCTGCTGTTGGAAAGGTTGTTGTTGTTGTTTTTAAACAAAGCAATGCTACACACACCTCCTGGATTAGTTTCCTATTTGTTGTCAAAGCAAGGATACCAATCTGCCTCCTTAGAATGTGAAATGAAGATGTGAGGGAACTGTGAGATAAAAAAAATGGTAGCACATAGAGCCATACTTTATATGCTAACATACATTCCTAATTTTAGGGACCTGAGTAGTTCTATTGAATTCAATGAGGTTACTCCTGTGAATAGGATTGGAAGCTGGAACTCTATGTGTGTTTCATTAGTGTGACATTTCAGATTGTACAAATATCTGACCCTATTTTTTCAGTCACTAAATATATGCAGTTACTTTAATGATTTTTAGCAAAACATTATTTTGTGGTTCTGATTTTGTTGGAATTAATAATCACCATAATTTATATTTATTAAGCCATTGTGTTTTAACAAAAGGAAAGATGTTGAAAAGAACTGTGTAGTTGCAAAATGTTTTCTTTAACACTATTGTTTTTTAAAGCATATTATAATGCTGTGATGGAAATTGTGTAATGTGCATGACCATCACATATATCCAAATGTTCAAATTAGCAAATCTGCATTTTAATTGCAATATTTTAATATACTGATTCTTAAAATGTGTGAATGAGGACTTAAACTCCTTTTCTTTTGAAGATGCAGTATGAAATAAACAGCAATGGAGGGGAATGCTGTATTAAACAAACCAAGTTTTGTTTTGCTAAACTAAGCAAAATTAGTTGAATGCCCTAAGTAATAGTTGCTGCTATTCTCCCCCCCCCCGCCCTTTAAATTATTTCTCCACTTGTTTTTGTGTCTATGCATAAATTAAAAATCTGCTGAAATTTATTATTCATCTGAGATGTAATTAATATGCAAAATTATGCAAATTAAGATGCAATTAGGTTTCAATTCTCTAGTGGAATTTTCCATTATAATTTAATACAAAGTAATAGAGTAATTGGTGTCACGTGTAATTACTGTTACTCACGTGTACATGCAGACGTGAAAATGGTTTGTATACATTGGTTATCCAATGCAAATGTGCCGTTCATCCTCTCAGCACTGGGGGAAGAGGTAAACAAAGACTGCCTTAAAATGAAAGAGAGTAAGTGACCCCCCCTTTTTCTTTTCATATACTGTCATTTTCAAGAACAACATGAATAATTGTAATTGATTTTGCGGCATTTATTCCTTAGAATTCATAAATAGGTACAGTTTTGTGTCATATTTGCCTTATTATTTTAGAGAGTACTTATCTCCAGCAAAACAAGACATAATAACTAGCACAACAAAGAGATTGTGATGTTCTACTGACACACAGAAAATCAAAATAAACCAAGGCAGTTCACACCAAATCAGAACCATTCTCAGAAGTTTCATTGGCACTGATTTGTGACATTTTCCCCCCCAAAGGGCCAAACTGCATCCAGATCAGCACATTTTACTAGGGCCTGAGATGGCAAATGCCAGTATGGAAGGACTGGTGGGTGGAGAGTTAACCTCTAAGCAAGTAGGGACCAGGCTTCCCCCCCCCCCCGAAGATAACTGTCCGACTTAAACAGCTGATCCTGATAGATCCAATCTGGCCCAGTCTTCTTGAATCATTCCCCACCCCCAAACTAAGCAGCTTATTTCAAGTGAATAAAACATACCAAAATTAGTCTTGAACCCCCTCCTCCAGAATATGACAAGCATCAGAACATGGGCACAATTCTCTTCTGTGCACCCCCTCAGCTGTGCACAAGTCAAGTTATGGGTGAAAGAAATGAGCAATGGGGGCTCTTAAGCAGAGAACATTGCCCAGCTCTGTGGTGCTGTTCATTGCAACCCCAGCCGGAATGAAGAGACAGACACAGGCTTGGAATTAAAGGGCCGCTTATTAAAATGACCATAACATAAAGGCAAGGGCCAACTAAGCGGTACAGGTCAAGCCAAGGGGTCAACTCCGGACCTCCGCTTTGACCTGTCTGGGCGAGCCCCATGCCCCTGGTGTAGGCCATCCTTTGAATGGCTGCAACCCGGCCAGCCAGGCAATGGATCCCCCCATCAAGCACCTAACACCCCAGCCGTACAGCATGAGGGAAGGCCTTGTGCCTGGGGATCCCCGCAGGCTTCTGCCAGCGTTATGGTAGCCACCAAAAGCATACCGCACTAAATGGCAGACCCTGTTCCCCACCCATGGGGAAGTGCCACTGGGTGCTCACTGGCCCGCACCCTATTCCCAAAATCTCCTGCCAATGACAGAACCAAACAGCACCACCTCAAAAAAAAAAAGACGACTCCCTGCCGAAGCTGCTACGCAGCAGCAGGGTGAGTCACATACTGTGGGGAGGGGGAGCAAGCAAATTCAAGAGCATCTTATTTTATGTTGCTGTGCCTGCCAGCGTTGTTACTGACCAAAGAGGATTCTTTGCCTGTATATTGATTCACATCAGAAACTTAGGGATGGAGAATGAATCTTTCTGGCCCTTCAGTCTTTGGACAGTTCAAAATATGGCCCACTATTAAAATAGCTTACAAAAATATCACTTCAATCACTTCAATACCACTTCAATTTGTGCCTAACAAATTTACAACCAGCTTTACAGAACAGAGGGTTTTTTAAAAAAAAATCTTGGGTTTGTCAAGAAATCGTTGAAGTTTTCTCATGCCAGTGTATCTGAACAGCGCTACATAGTTTTTGTGCTTAATTAGTTTACTAGAATATTTTCCTACTCTGAGAAATAAATGGGGAGATTTGCATGCTCCAACAGAATGAAACATTCACATGGATCTTAAAGGAAGTATTATCTACAGGACTGGGCAGATATCATAGATATTTTCTTGCCAAATACATCTTTTAAAAGAATTTTAATATTTCCATTTGTTTCCACTGTGAAGAGAAATCATGATACTATTTAGGTGCAGATGGACACACACAGTTTTTGCTGTGCTCTCTCATTTTCTGTGTTTGTGAAGTTTGTGGGCTTCTAAGGTAATTTATAATAAAATGAGATATATGAGGAAAGAGCCCTGGATTATCCAGAGGCTATTTCTATTCCTCTTAATTTGCTTGAACCTTGCATTAGACCCCTTAGCAAATGCTAAGGATTGTGTAGGTTAATCATACTCTTTTCAAGAACAAACAATCATGCAAGCAACACCTGTGGCTTATTTTTTCTGATACCCTGGGGGACGTGTATGTGGGTGTGCTCTATGCTTAAAGGGCCTATTTATTTGAAACAACTGTATAGAAAATGCACAACAAGCTTATCTCTCTCCCTGACTTCTAGGTCTGGCTCCTCTTGGGCCAGCAACTGGCTATAGGCAGCAAGCAATGTGTCTCAGGTTGAATCACAGTGCTACAAAACTGCTGTAAAGCTTCCATAAAGCACACTGCTGAATAAATACCCCGAGACACAACACTGATTGCAAAGCTTTTCTCATATCTAGCTGTTAAACTCTATATTTGATTGCAAGAGGATTAAAACAAAGTCGCCATAAACAAAATTATCGTAAATGAACACACAATGCATATATAGCTATACTATGCCAAACTCTAAATTTCCTTTCTTACTTTTCCATTTTTCCCCCTTCTGCTTCAGGCTAATTATTTAAAGTAAAAGGCATCCATAAGAAGAAATAAAATCTCCCATTAGTCTCCTGTGCTGCACCCCATCCGGGCCTCACCCATCATTCCATATGTAGTTTCCCCATTCTCTCCTGTAATACGACCAATTACTATGCAGTCAGGACCATTCATATTCATATTCACATCTCACAGTGGACATTTAAGCTACACTCTGAGCAACACTCATACCTTAAACTACACCTATTATACAGCTGTTGTACAATTACTGTAAATGAAGTGCACAATATGGGGCTCGGCTTGTATAATAACTTGTAATCAGTGATAGGGGAAGGGGCTAAGATACGCTGTTCTCATACACACATACAGATTTTCTGCCCCCCCTCCCAATTTGCCTGTTTCCTTTCCTTTCCTCTCTCTAAGATCTGGTTCTGATAAATGATTAGTTAAAGCAACGTGTCACCTAATGCGGCAGTGATTACAAAAAACTATTGAACTCACCAGGTTTGTAATAGAAAAGGCTAAAAAAATTCTTTGATATTTACTGAAAAACTTGGCCAATGAGCATGTTGAATTTTAATATTGGCCAATTAATATAGGGGCCTGAACTTCAGCCTCTGAAGGAAGAGATTCAATGGAGCTTTCAGAAACCTTCCGTTTTTACACTGGGTATCATCCAGCTAATTTTCATGGGGTGGTATCCAGGGAACATATGTTACAGGCCATGCCTCAGCCAGGAGGAAGATATAAATATAAATAAATATTCCACTAGTGTTTTTATTAGGATTCTGCTTTCCTTCTCTATAAAAAGCTGTTACTAAAACAGCAGGGGATACTTGGGGAAATTTCCGCCACTCTGTTAAAATATGAGTTGAACCTTAATCATCACCAGGGAAACACAAATAATTTCTTTCCTTGCCTTAGTTAGGTTTGCCATGACTAACCTAAACAATTGTCATGTAGACATTCCACCCCAAATGCAGCTTGAACTGTGGCATGGCTCATAGGTCCACCATGAAACAAATGTTGCATACTGTGCAGCAATTTAGTTTTCAGAAATCTATTCAATATAACGTTGCTTGTTTTAATTGTTGGAGCGGTACATGGTTCATGGCAATCTGTCACATGTAAGCAATAGGCCCTCTTCCTTGGGGACATGGGATCTAGGAAACAAATTGACTCTTTTCCATTCACGTATAATCATTGTTTCTCATTTATTTTTCCACCCCTTTTCCATTCCCATTAATTTTCTGGAAAATACATTTCCATCATTAGGCTCAACTAACTCCTCCCTCTCCTTACCTGCCAATCACCAACACCGTGCTAACAGAACATGCCTTATAAAATTAATTGTGCTGCTTTGCGTTATAGCTCATCAACGCATTTAAAATTAGCCGAAATGAAATAATGGGGGTCAGTTCTGTAAAAAATGAGTTTACTTTCATGCCAGCTGCAGAAAATGAACAAAACTGGCTTCATGCCAAGAAAGGGAGAGTCTCACATTAGGAAAAGACAAGGAAAAGTACTCTTGCAACACTGCCTATCAAAGGAAATGTTACACTGTACACTGTGTACATTATACACCTAGACATAAAGGATGTTTTTCAGAGTAGGAGTCTATGGCTGGCTGGCTTTACCTCACACATCCCCTCTCTCGAGAGTAACAATCTTTAATTTTTATAATAAATTATTCTGGAGATTTCTTTGTAAGTTGCAGAAACCTTGTTACAAAGAGAAAGGAATGCCTGGAGAGTGCTGGATGGTCTTTGGAAAGCAAGTGTGATTGCACACCTAATTTAATGTTGAAATATTATGCAAATCAAACAAATTAAACACTACAGCAGAGTTAAACACAGTGTTTGTTCTTGACCCTGCCGTTGACCCTATGTATGCAGCATTATACAGTGATTCCTTGTGGGCAATGGCACTCCAGCAGGAACTTCACTTGCCACCCATAAAGTGGGGGAGATGAATAAATACACACATAAGCGTTCCATGCATGTACTGTAAGATACCTGGACTTCTGCACTAGAGTCTTGTAATTGTTATGGGGGAAAGAGATCTCTGTTATTGTTCTGAAGTTTTAAAAAGAATGGTGTACATAATGTTACTCTCAGGGGTCTGTAGAGCACATTCACACTAAGCACCCTCCCTAATTCCCTGTAGCCTCCTACAAGATTTCTGGATACTGGAACTGTGTCTAATTTGAAAGTCCCCATCAGTTCAGACTGTTGCACTGCTTAGTCATTTCTAGGTCCATGCTGTCATTTCCAAATGAACAAATAAACCTATTGAACAAACATCATTTGCTCATTTCTTCTTTTCCCCTTGAGCCGCCCTTCTCTTCCTCGCCTCTTCTTTCTCCTCCACTTTTGCTTCTCCTCTCTCCCATTCTTCTCCC
Source organism: Eublepharis macularius (assembly GCF_028583425.1). Lineage (NCBI taxonomy): Eukaryota > Metazoa > Chordata > Lepidosauria > Squamata > Eublepharidae > Eublepharis > Eublepharis macularius. Next base: position 44,304,517 of record NC_072800.1, read on the forward strand.
TTTACCTCCTCCTTTTTTTCCTCTCCTTTCTCTTCTATCCTCCACCTGCCTCCCTTTACAAAATTGCAGGCTGGAACTGTTGCTACTTCTTCTGATACAGCCAGTCCAGAGAATCATCCCTGTCTCTTCAGGATTTCAGACACTTTTCTTGATGCATCTGAGGAACCACATCTTGTGAGTATGTAGTCTTTATCAAGATGCCTGCCTGAATATTAATTCAGCATCTGAGCAAAAGGGATAGAGAGAGATTCTCCCATTAACTGATTGAGGTGTTTGGACTGGCCACCTGTAGTGCCACAAGAAGCAGCAGGGAGCACCCACACTGGTAGCGGGCAAGCAAAAGGGTAGAAGACAGTAGGAAGAAGGGAAGGAGACGTAGGAAGTATCGTTCCCCATGGGAACAAATACGAATGATAATTAGTGAATAACAAAATAAATTGTTTAAGGTGCAAGAAAGATCATCAAAAAAGGGGGCACCACTACTCATTTCCTGTTGCAGCTACAGCCAATGGAAGCTTATGATAAAAAATAAGTATAAGATCTTAAGGTGCTGCAGTCTCTGTTGTTTTTGCAGTGACTTAGAGCGGAACTACAAGTGACAGAAGGCACAGGTTGGACACTTGTCACAGCTTCCCTCAAGTTTTGATGGGAAATGTAGGCAGCTTGGTGGAATGTTGGACAAGTGACAGTTGAAAAGTCCATTGGACAGCAGTCCGAGAGCCAAGCTGCAAGACTAGGATGCCTACATTTCCCATCAAAACTTGAGAGAAGCTGACAAGTGTCCAACCTGTGCCTTTTGTCTCTTGTAGTTCTGCTCATAGTTATCCTTCTGGAATGAGCTACGTAGCTAAGAAATTCCTGACATGCATTCCATAGTTTCATTGCATAGTAGTAGCCTAACACTGACTTAGCCCCCCAGCCAGCCAATCAGAGAGGGGGGGGAGAGAGAGAGACTTTCAAGATTGATTTTTTTAAAATAGTGTATTGAATATAAATTTTGAAATGCTAGAATCTAACTTGCCATGTCTTTGCTGATTGGCCTTAGTTTTTTCCATGGTATGGTAGGTCTATACATGTTGGAGAAAAAGTGAACATTTAGCCAATGAAGATCTCTGCACATATACCAGTTATGTTTTGTTTTTGTTTTGCACAGTTCTAATCCACCCACCCACCCTTCTAAGAGGCTCCGTATAATTTACCAGGCTCAATTTAAGAAAGTGGCCATCACATACCAAGCCCTTCATGATCATGGTCCAGCACATCTGCAGGACTACCTCTCTCCCTATGCATGCTCCTCCATGACAGCTTTGCTCATCTGAGCAGGGCCTTTTGCAGGTGCCACCCTGCAAATGGGCAAAATCAACAACTGCCCATACATGTGCTTTCCTTAGACAGTGCATGACTCCATTTCCCCTTCATGCTGCTCTTCTTCTTATTCTCTCTTATCAGATCAAATAATGTTTATTGTATGCAGTCAAAGGCCATTATAACTGAGCAAGTAAAACGCATAACTAAAACATGAACAATAAATGACACAACTATAATGATAAAAACACATACAAGTATTCTCTCTTAGCTTTCTTGCTTCCTCCTCTCCTCAGCTTTCCTTTGTTTCTTTTAATTCTGTGGCAAAGGGGGAGGTATGGTGTTTGGTTCTGCATCCTGCAGCTGCAATGTTGGGTTTAAGGTGGGAGTAACCCATGTGCAGCTCTGGAGGGAAGCTGAACTCACACAGGTGATGATCTGAAGGTGGTACTGATGTGGATGACCTTGGCAGTCATCCCTGTGCCCCACTATTGTTCCGCCTATGCACTGGCATCAACCAATTCCTTCATGCCCTTCACATGCTAAACAGGCCCTTTAAAAAGATGTGAGAATGCTAAACCAAAGAAAAAAACAATGAAGATTTATGGCTATTACAAACAACTAACACAAGGATGGTAAGCACCACTGAAATGGAGTTAATTGATAGATGAATAATAGATTGCGTGAAGATGTATTAGGGCTTGTATTATTTTGTACTATTTCCATTATACTGGGACTAATTTCCATAGTAATACTGTTAGCTGAAAAGCTGCCTTTGTCTATGAGGTCTGTGCAGAAAAAACCAAATACGAAAATGACAATATTTTAACAATATGTTGCAGTTTTGTTTAATAAAACTAATGTTTTCAAATCTGCTTTTATTAAAAAGCAGTAAATTCCATCAAATTTTTGACACAGAATTTCATTATATATTGTAAATATTTATCACTTTCCGAAGGAAACTTTACACATTAGGTGAAGTCCTACTCATTTGGTCATAAAGCTGGATTTGAAATGAATCCTTGTTTTATTTTCCTTCATCTGTTGGGTCAGACACTTCTTCTAATCCCATCAAGGCCATACAGCTGCGTTACTCCTCTTTTTCGTGCCCCTCTCCAAGGTGGTTCTATTCTAGGCCTCTAGACTCACTTCTTGGCATGTCTATCTAGGGGGTCAGGCTAGCCCTATTTTTGTATGCAAAGACATCTTCTATTATCTTCTTGGTTAAATCCAGCAACAGTTTCCTTATATTTCTAGTTATATCCATGACAAAACCACACAGTACAGAATTAGAAGAGCAAAATGAGCCAAAGCTATGAACTGGATTGCAGAAGGTTCTGTGACCAACTTTGTTACGCTATTTAAAAAATAATAGGTTTAGTTTTTAAAAAACACCTTATGCTTTTCATTCATAAACCGTAAACCATTGACCCTGCTATCTCAGTTCATAGTGAAGATTCTGCTTCCACCTGTGAGCCAAGCAGCTAATCCTCCTTGTCTCATCCCCAAGCCTCTAAAGGTAGTGCAGCAGGCTGCACTTGCTCTGCAGGCCTTCCTGATTCTTGAAAAACTTCTCTCTCTTTGTAGAGTCCAGTCACCATTTTGGGTTATGTGTTGACAGGTCAGATTGGACGTGCCAGTTGCAAATTAAATGGGCCAGTGCGATTGGATGCTGGTAATGGGCAGATGTTACCACCCCTCTCTCCAAAATCTCTACTTTGAGGCGACCTCCTCAGTTGCCTGATTATTGAGTTGGCCACAGCTTTTGATGCATTGCGCAGCATTAGGACTTCTGTAACGACCATGTTTCTAAAATAGTTTATGACCGAGCAGTAGGTCTTCATGTAATTGGTTCTCAGCATATACTGCACATAAGGCATGAATGACATTCCCAAGGGCATTCATGCATTATGTGCAATGGGACAGAACAGATCTCCATGTTGATAGACCAGTAGTTGGTTTATCTAATAGTTAGAAGTCATATTTAAATAGCAATTTTGGCCCAATCATCTACTTATATTTTTGATATGGTCCATCATCCATGTAGGGAACAAGAATAGATGTCCTTATTATCCACAGTAGTTCCCAATACAGATGGGCATGAACAGCAATAAGAACCAAAAAAAGCCACGAACAGCCCAAGCAGCTGTTCACAAACAAGCTGTTTGTGAGGCCCCATTCTAAACGAACAGGTGGTCGTTGCAAGCCTTGTTCGTAGCTGTTCATCAAGCCAGACAGTCTGGCACCTGCTATCTTGGCAACTTAGGCAGGGATTGTCTGAACTCTGTCTGAACTCCTGCTGTTGCCCTGGAACCCCCAATCTAAGCCCAATTTAGCTTGATAGGCAGGTCTGCAAAGACCAGGGGAGAGGGGGGCTCCCAGCTTTGGCTTAGTTTGCAGACAGTGGAGACGGAGAGAGTTGCTGTTGGCATTTTGATAGAGATAGTGTAATGGAGCTTGAATTTTCTTTGTGTGGTGGGATAGGGATCTACCTCTTCAAGTTCCAGGGCTGCTGCCAGGTTCTGGGCCAACCTATTATTTATTATTGATACCTTTCCTGGAGCCTGCTCAGGTCCGGTTTCTGAGAGTGGTGCAGTATAAAGAAGAAACTTTATAGCCCATCTTGACTTGGATGATGGCTGGAGGAGAGCCTGCTGGCCCCCACGAACAGCCAACAGCAAACATGTTTGTGAACAGGGCCATGTTTGTGGTTGTTCATGAGTCCCTGTTCGTGGATGGCAACAAATAACAAACATCGTTCATTTTTTTTCTGTTCGTGCCCATCTCTAGTTCCCAGAAAAACAACAGAAGCTGAGGATTCAATGATCAAATAATGTCAATAACCCTGTTCTTACGTTACAGTGAGCACATGTACAATCTGTGTACAGATTGTCCTTTGTGTGTTGAATAATTCTCACATTACAGTCAATGCATATACAATGAAATGTGTGACACAAATTCTCCATTTATCCAGGCATTTCCAGTCTTATTCGTAAAGTAAACATACTTTGGCTCTTTTCTTAGAAACAGTTGTACTCATGTACATGCAGGATGTACATGCGTTCACTGTAAAGTGAACAGGGCTTATGTCTTTCTGGTTGTCAGAGAAGAACCAAAAAAGTGACAGGTAGAAACAAATAAAGAAGAAACTTTATAGCCCATATTTGACAATGCATAATACAGCCCTATCCACTCCCATAAGAACTTCATCATGGTAACTGTCCTGAAGGAACAAAGAGCAGGTTGCTGAGGCCTGCAAATTTAGATAGTATTTTAATACAAATGTTGACTTCTAGAAAGTTTCTAGCATTCCTTGTTTTTCAAGCCATAGAAAGACAGATAGGTAAGTCTGTAATATCTTCTGTTCAAAAATACTCAATGGAAGAGCTGGCATCCTTCAGATCACTTCTCAGCACTGTGTCATTGGTTTGTACCTTATAAATTTCTCAGTATCAGAGCTTCACAGAAGTATTCCTCAAACAGGTAATCAAGGGTGCTTGTTTACGAGCTAGCTAAAAGATCCCCTTTTCTCCCAGAGCCATTCCTACAGCTATTTCACTGCTTCACAGTCATTTCCCCTTTCAGTTTTTATATGAGAAGGAGAACATATCCTGTTGCAAGCACTTGTCACACAGTGTGAGTTACTTACAGATGCCCAGGCAACCTAAATCAAATCCTTGGAGGGATTCCTCTTTCTCTAAACTGTGCTCATTTGAGAAACACAGATGGCAAGCTGCCATCTTCCTCCTCCTCCTCTTTGAAGCAGACCCCTGCAGGGTGAAGCAGGCTCATTAGAAACAGTGGCTACAGATTTCAAAATGGCAGTCACACAGCATTCAGAATACTTCTCTGAAACTCCATCAGATTCATTTTTCCTGTTTCATGCCCTGTATCCCAACAAATACAGGTATGTTTTTAGGGTGAATAAGGAAGTGGTTCACAGATGAAGTAAGCATAAGCAATCACTTCTCAGAGGTCCGGGCCATGATGTTTCAAAGAACTGAGGAAGAAATAACTCAGGGATGCCTAAATAGTAAATTGGGAGTAAACAAGACATGTTTAAAAGGTGAGTCATTTGGCAGTTTCAAGACTGGGTACGTTTAGCTTTTGAGGCAAAAAAATTGCCAGGGGACAATGCTGGAAGGCTAAGAATGACTAGGTGAATGATGTTCTGTATCAGCACAACAAGCTTGGCCTACATTTGTACCAGTGCTTAAGTTTCTTAATAAACTTAGGCAAGAGAGTCCTTCAGTCTAATAGTATCATTGTAAGTAAAATCACACTCTTCTAAGTTCATTAGGACAATGCCATCCTAAGTAGGGCTATACCCTTTTAAACCTACAAAGGACTTGAAATGGTGCAACTCTGTTTAGGATTGCACTGTTAACCTTTGTGTAGATATTTTGCAAGGAGGTGAGACTTGATGAATTTAAAAATATATATATAGAACTGATGAGGATGACAAGAAGGCCAACAGCAGCACTGCTTCCAGTATTTGGGCTTCCTGCACAGATAATTCAGATATGATATTTCCACTGTTCAAAGACAGAAAGTACTGAGAGCAAACAATTATTTCTCATTGCCATATGGAATTACAGTTTTAAAGAGAGAAAAAATTATCTGAATCAGGAAGGGCAGAAAGGGGTGTTTATTTATATTATTAACCCAAAGGCAGCATTTTGCTAATTAACTGCTACGCATCTTGTGTCACTTCCTACGTAGGTCACTATGGAAGAGAAGATGGGCAACCTTCAGGATGAATCCCTGGAGAGCATTCCATCCACACATGGTATTTATGGCATGCGGATTTATTAAAACAGATTTCAGAGTCTATATTGCAGGTGAAATCTCTGACATGGCATGGAACAAATATCAGATTTATTAATTCCAGGATGTTTGGGCTAGGGACATGATGAACTAGTGTATTTCACATTATCATTAACATCTGGGGCTCTACACCCACTGAAGCCAAGAGATTGTGCTCAGTATAGCTATTTTTTTAAAAAAAAGACTAATAATAAATGAATGATTTTAAAAACAGTACACTGTAACTTAATATAATTATGTTACCACTTTCAAAGCTATACATTGAGTAAATATGTCTTTTGTCCTTTAAAAAATTTTTTAATTTGTATTTTGTCGAAGACTTTTACGGCTGGAGAACGATGGTTGTTGTGGATTTTCCGGGCTGTATCGCCGTGGTCTTGGCCGTGGTCCATCACAGAAATGTCCATTGTCTGCCTCATGACTCACTGGAATCAATCTGTTTAACAAGGAAATCATTTCTTCCTGGGAAGATTTTCTTGCCAAGACCACGGCGATACAGCCCGGAAAATCCACAACAACCAATATGTATTTTATTTGAATTTTTTTAAAAAAATAAGCCTAATGCATAACAGAACTACTATGACTATAGTCATAATATGAATGTACATATGACTAAATATATTCCTAGAATAGCCCATTTCCAATCCTGCCATTAGATTATCTACCAAATCATGCTCAGTACATAGGGTAAGCAAGTTGCTCTCATAATACCTCATTGTTGACCTATCTATGTTTTTTGCCTGAGATAACTCTGCCTGCTCATCCTTGCTTTCTTGCTCCAGCACATTTGTTAGGAAATTCCACATCTGGTTACAAAGTTTAGTCTTCAGCATAAATCAAGCCAATGATCCTTGAGGGTCTCAGATGAAGCCTCCCCTGTACACTTCAGACTACGGGGATACACAGTGCTGTGTTCAACGGTGTCTACAGATCCAGAGCTTAGGAAACAGTAGCCATGGCAGAGGGGAAGAAAAGTTAGACTGAAAATTGCCAGGACGCATAATCAATGAGATGCTAGACATCTTTATGAGGGGGTAATATCTCTGTAAGTATTACTAAACCTCCCTCTTTGAGAGGCATGTTGCACTGTTGACTAAGTTTCCCAAGAGCTCTCCTCCTCACCTTCATTGCTTCTGCTGACCAATAGTGTAGCAGTGCCGTCTTAAGCACAGTTATATCCTTCCAAGTCAATTGAGTTCCATAGGCTTAGAGTGGTGTAACTCTGCTTAGGATTGTACGGTAATGTCCTATGTACATATGAGTGTTTACATTTTTTTTAAAAAAATGGGTGTTTTGTATGTACAAGTTAATGCTGAAATTTGCTTGCCTTGCGAGATGCCCTGTTTATTAAAGTGAGTTATACAAAGTATTTGGGGCTAATTGTATTCCATTATTTGATTTTGTTAACTGTTTCAGAGAGGGGGGGGGCTTTCTGTTTTGCATCAGGGTTTTATTGTACTGGATTTTGCTTGGAGACAATGCCAGTCCTCCATCACAGAAATGCCCATTGTCTGCCTCATGACTCACTGGAATCAATCTGTTTAACAAGGAACTCATTTCCTCCTGGGAAGATTTTCTTTTTAAGATGTCAAATTACATGTGAAGGGCTAATTTTCGTCTGGAGATCTTATCACAGAAGGTCTTCCTTTTCCACAGCCTTGGGAGGGCAATGTTTCTTGTTTAATAACTTTCCCCTTTATTGAAAGGGAGGGCCTGAGTTCTGTGAATGGCTTGAGCAAAGTGGGAATAGCAATTGGAGAGAGTAATCCTAAGCAGATCTACTCAGGCGTGTTCAGTACGGCTTACTTCCAGAAAAGAATTCTTAGGAATTCACCAAAATCACAGAAGTTCTGATGAAATCGTTTATTCTGTGCATCTGCTTTGCAGCACCTGCTCAACATGCACAATGGGAACTGAGGCTTGCAAAGGTGGTGCAGGATAGCAGCAGTGGTGCTGGCAGTTTGCTCTGCCCGATGGCGTTTGTTCTAGCCATGGGAGTGGATTGCCTTCTTTAGTGTGTGGTCTTTGAGGGGGAGCATTTTAGGTCGCAAAAGCAGCTGGCGCAGCCTTCTCCAAACCCCTCTGCAGTGCAAATCTGCAATGGAGTGCAGTCACTCATTGCATCATTTCTCTGGGTGGGCACCGTGGGTGGCTAAAGTGGTGCTGCAGCTCCAGTAGGCATTCAGGCCTCCCCCCCCCCAGCCTAGTTAGACTGGTAGGGAACTAAACTGGGGGAGGGGTGTGCAGCTCATTGATTCCCCTCCTTCACTCATCATTGTGCTTGCTCGGTCCTGTCCTTGCAGGGATTGACTTGCCACGGGGCTGAGCCTGGAGGTCCCAGATACAGCTAAGCAACAGCCATTTTGAGGGCTGAGGGTTGGCAGCCATTTTGGGTTGGCCTTTTCATGAGTGGGCTACGGTGCAGGGACCTTACTGGGCTCCCAGCCAGAGGGCCTTCGGTGGTGTAGGGCCAGCCAGTTTAGTATAATGGCCTTGTAGGGCCAGCCAGTTTAGTATAGTGGTTAAGAGCGGCACAACTTCTGGTAAAGAGTTTTGGGGGGGCTAGGCCAAGAAAGGCTTTGGCCACTCCAAGGGCAAACAGCCCACAAAAAGGCCTGCACCACAGCAGCTCCCAGTAGCCCTGTCATCCTCGGATGAGGATGGGTCCCAGCCAGCAGGAACTGCTTGACTGGATTGCCACATTGGAGCAGTCCTGGGGCATCTCCAATACTAACCCAGGGGCCAAACACAAGAGGCCAGTGAGGACAGCCTCTAGTGCGGCCTTTATTAATGACCTTGTATCTTGTATTTCCCCCTTGAATGTTTCTCCAGTGCTAGCTTCTGGAAGATACTGGTGTGATTGTGGGCAATGGTAGCTGGTCAATGGATTCCGGACAAATAGCAGTAGCAGTGCAACCCCTAGAGCTGGATGGTAAGTCAGTACGGCCACAGCAGGGGTGTGTGTGGCCATGGGGAACCTGGGGTCAGGCCACTGCCTCCATACCCCCAGGCATGTCTCAAGCACCATACACCCAAGCGAGTAGGTCACAAGCTGTAGGTGCCGGTGGCATATGGCCCCAGTGGGAGCAACAGCCACAAAAAGAGAAAAGGGTCCCAACAAAGCCAATTACCACCAAGGGCAAGATGCCCTAGGAACCCAATAAATCAATAAATTATTTACTCAAAATCTTATTATTCGTGTCTTGCTCACCATGTGAATAAAAGATATACAATCAGTCAAATATTTACAATGTGTACATATACAATTACATAAATACACACATATGTCCCATAATAGCTGCAAAGAGACAATGATAATTCTATAACTTCCTATACAAATTTGCTGGAGTAATGACAGTTCTTGGAATGATTCTTCCTCGTGTCCTCACACTCCAAATGTGTGGTGATGCCAATAGGATGGTCAGTATAAGGTAAGTGTTCAAACACAGCAATGTCAGAAGAGCCTGATAGGATCCCTCTGGATCTCCAGGTAGGTGGCAACGAGCCCGCCAGCTTAGAGTTGCTCGTTTCGGTTTCCCTTCATCCTGGCCTCCTCTCTAATATAAAAGCATTAACAAATATAAACCACCCTTGCTTAGTATATTGAACATTGAATAGTATTCCTTACACACAGTGTAAAAACCTTGTATAAAATTCTTACATACATTGCATAACATACTTACATGCACATAATAGTCCTAGTCACACTCTCCAGATAGAAACTTTCCAATTCCAATCAACGCTAATTTACAGCAGGTGCTTGTCTGTAGTAGCAGCCATCCTTCACGGGACTGTTGCCTGGAGCAACTAGCTAGTCACCCATGCCCCCTCAGACTCAAGCCATGCCCTTGGGGGACCATTTAACACCCGCAACTAGGGAGAAGAGTCTTAAGGGGGAGTATGTGGATATTTTTACCCTCCTTTTCAGAGAATTGGAGAAGAAGGATAAAGAGGACCTTGAGGAGCATGATAATGAAAGGCTAAAGCACCACAAGTCAGATAGGACTTGGGTGAACTGGCTGCTTGGATTCCTGATATATGCTGGAGTCATAGCCTTGGAGGGTGGCTCCCCTGTTCCAATATATGGACATTATTTACAGTCTAGTTTCCTCTAAAGGTTTCTGCACGCATGTACACACCATCCAGCTTCCCACCATCAAAATGCTACTTTAAAATACCAGTTCTCTACATAGTCTGCTGCTGTCAGCCATTGTCCACCCCTTGCTGCATACACAGTAAAAATTATGGAAAAACAGAGGTCTGTTGGGGCGTGGTTAATAAGGCCTCCTGCCTGCCTTAACTTTGTCCATGGAGACTGGCAGTAACTACAGTGAAACCGTGTTCTACAACTGAATGCTGAAATGGATGCATTCGCTGCTGGCTGCACTTTTCATGGCACTGGGAATGAAAGTACAAAGAAGCACAAGAAAACTTGGCAGCAAGCAATATGCAAGGACACAAACATAAGAATAATTTATTGACAGTATCATCACTTGGAAAGGGGGGAAAGGGAACATAAAGCAGGTTTTTTTATTTAATGCTGTTGTTCCACTCTGCTGGTTGACATGCACCACAGCACCACCCACGGCTGCTTTGCCAGACAGTTTTCAGGCATAGTGTTCCCTGGCTGCCAATGTTCACCTTCTTGGGGTGGTGGTCTGTTTTTGTGTGCGTATGTAGTATACTTGAGAAAAAACTCAGTGAGTTGATGATTTAGAGGGAGGTCTGTGTTCTGTGCAATTCTGGTGCTGTTAAGTGCAAAAACAGCTACCCTAGAGCTTCATTTCCCAAACCCTCCTTGAAAAGAACAGTGTGTGTGTGTGTGTGTGTGTTGTGCATGCGTGTGTGCATGTATATTCACAGTCTACACTTGCCTTGCACACACACAATGGGCCAAAACTCATGATAATGGAAAAAAACAGGCAGATTAGATCTAATCCAGCAACGGTCCACCCAGAACATACCAATAATGGGACAGAGTTCATTCAGAATCCCAGGATCCAAAACTGCAATGGAAATTTTCTCAGTGCACACCTCTACTACTTCTGCTTCCCAGTGATGGACACCTGCCTTTTACAAATTCCTGGCAGCCACTTTCCAGGCAATGTGGACAATGTAGATAATTTTCTGCTACATTTTCTGGTTTCTCTCCTAGCACTGCAGATGTCACATGTGTTGCAGGAATATAATCTCAAAGATGTATTGTGAACTGCATTTAGTAAATATTACTTAGCATAGGATACCTACCAGAGCCATTCTTACATGATTATTTTTAGGGTTACAAAATTGTAAAAAATAAATCTAAAACATTCTTTAAAAATGGCAGAGGTAATTGTAAAATGATCATCAAAAATATGAAAGTATTCACATTGCCAAGTAAAGTTGTGGTGCTTTAGTTTACTTGATTTAATCAGGAAAGTACAATACTAAATGGGATGGATTCCAAAATACCAAGATACAATGGATAAAATCTTTTCCCTCTCCTCATGGGAGAAGGCAAAAATATCTGTATAGTCAGACACGATCCCTCAACAGCGTGAACTACAATACTAAATGGGATGGATTCCAAAATACCAAGATACAGAGGGAAAACTCCCAGGAACCCCTCAACTGTATACTATATATATCAAAATTTAATTACACTATCATGATCCAAATACAAAGATATACACAATTTCATACAATGTTACAATATTACAAAGACTCATTCCATAAATACAATCACATATTATACATTTCCAAGGTGCTGTAATAGACAGGAGCCAATTCTGTTACACAGTTAAATCCTTTCCTATGCCAATGGCTTGAAAGGAAACAAATCTCTATAGTCAAAAGAGGTGTGAATTCCAAATAGCTGCAGATACAGTTAAATCCTTTCCTATGCCAATGGCTTGAAAGGAAACAAATCTCTATAGTCAAAAGAGGTGTGAATTCCAAATAGCTGCAGATTTCATAGTAGAAAATCTAGATGGCAAATTCCGGAGTACACCATCCGGGTCCCTCCCCGGTTCTCCTGGTAGTTGGCAACGAGCCCGCCAGTTAAAACTGCTCGTTTCGGATTCCCTTCTTCTCAGCCTCCTTTCTGCCATAAAAATGTCACAAATTACCAGCTACACTTAATACAAACATTTAAACAGTACAGTTAACTTCTTTAACTTACATATACATAACTTCCGAAGTCACAGTCTCCAAATTAATGTGCTCACAGCAAGGCTTTCTCCTTCCAATCAGTGATAATACACAGCAGGTGCCTGTCTACAGTTCCGTGCCTCTTTATTCTTTCCTCTTTCCTTTTTCTCGTTCCTCTTAAAGGCACAGTACTCTCTGTCCTCCATACCTCATTGCTGCAGATCCAACACTATTCACAGGAATACTGCAAAGTTAATTTCATTGTTTAATCCATGGGGTACCAGACAATTCATTCTATAGATCCATTGAGTCTCCAATTGCAGTAACTTGTTGTTGTTGCTGTTATTAGATTGCACTACCTCAAGTACTGAATATCTAAGTTCTGTTTCGTTGTCATGACACTGAGTGAAATGATCCACTAATGGGGCTTCTAGGTTTCTTGTACGAATTTTAGAAAGATGTTCCCTTATTCTTACTCTAACTGGTCGTTTCGTACTGCCCACATAAAACAGGGGACATGGACATTGAATAATATATACCGCTTGTGACGTAGAACATGTCGAAAAGGACTTGGAATAAAGTGGCCTTCCCGTCCCAGGATGTTTAATCGATGTTAAAGGTATACTTAGGGCACATACATTACAGTGGCCACAAGTATGATGGCCAATTGGCAATAAAGACGGAACGATGTCCTCCCTGAAGTCTGAATGTACCAAAACGTCACGCAAACTGCGAGTTCGTCTGAACCCGACCTTCAAAGGTATGTCACATCCTGGTATATCCTTGATGATATGCCAATGTCTTTTAACAATACTGGCAATATTACCAGCTAAATGGGAAAATTCAAGTCCCCATGTAACACCCCCATCAACATGCCTCTGTATATAATGAGTTCCTAATAAGTCCTGCCACGGTTTAGCTATTGCCCGCCTCCGGGCACCATCTACCACTTTTCTCGGATATCCCCTCAATTCAAAAGCTCTACTCATGTTAAGTGCCTCCTGTTTGAAATCTGAGACATTGGTAGAGTTACGTTTAATGCGAAGGAATTGGCCATAAGGAATGTTATTTTTAAGGTTCCGTCTGTGGAAGGATGAATAGTCAAGATAAGCAGATCGATCAGTGGGCTTTTTGTAAGGTCTGACACCTAACCTGGTATCCGAAATTTTATATACTACCACATCTAGGAATGTGGTAGTTCTACATCTCGCACCAGGTTCTGAACATTACTTAGGACTAACTCCTGGATCACCTCCCCTCCACTTGGTTTCATACCCATCTGTTCCAAGGAACAATCATTCAGATTCACCTTTATGCTTCTATAGAGGGCTTAACAGAGGGCTTAACAGAGATATTGGCTTCTTATCTCACTGTTAGAGATGGGCACAAACCAAAATACGAACCAAAGTTCATCACGAACCAGGCCGGTTCATGGTTCGTGAACCACCATGAAATTTAGGGTGGTTAGTTTGGTTCATTTTTTGGTTCGTCACTGTAGACAGCCTGGTGCCAATCAATCAGTTCCTAGGCAACAGGGCTTTTTGCAGACCTTATGCTGACCCAGAAGGGATCTTCTGCTGACCCAGAAGTGACAATTTTCTGGCCCGGAAGTGACGTTTTCACGAACCAAAATGAACTGGTTTGTGAACTGGGGCAGGTTCGTGAAAATTCGTGGTTTGTAGTTTGTGAAACGTGATGAACCACGAACCACATGGTTCATTTTTTTCTGGTTCATGCCAATCTCTACACATGCTAAGTCATTCTGTTCTTATTTATACCCAGAAATTAAACTTTATGGGTCTTAAAGAGGCCACTGGACTCAAACTTGGTTCTCACATCTGTTGATGATGCCCAACTTTATCTGTTGATGGACGGTCGGCTGGACTCCACTCCAGATAATTTGGCCAGGGTTTTAGAGGCAGGGACTGGATCGTTGAAACAGAGGAAGATGAAGTTGAATCCTATGAAGATGGAGGTCCTGTAACTGGGCCATGAGCTCTTGGATTCGGGGATCCAGCTCTCATCCCAAGTCACAGCAGTTGCCCACTCTGCATTTTTCCACCTTCATCAGATCCGGCAGCTTGTTCCTTACCTTTCAGCCCCTGACCTTGCTGCTGTGATCCACACAATGGTCACCTCCAGACTGGACTACTGCAACTCACTCTACACTGGGCTGCCCTTGCCCTTGTCATCAATTATTGCATCACTATTTTTGTTCACATTCATCCACTGTCCAATGTTCACACACACCTTTTCCATCATTGTTGCACTCACGTTTATTTTGACCCACTGACTGAACTGATCTATGGGGAGCAATGTTTAAAGCAGTTTCCTTTGGTTGATTATATGTATTAACAGGACATCTCTTTTTGATTGTTCGTTAGATCCTCCAGCCAGGTAACCCCTATTGGCTCAAAGCCATGTTTTAAGCCCCAGGCTACCTCCAGGCAATTGGGGGGGGGGAGCTGAAAACATGGTCTGAGTGCACTTTCAGCTCCGAGCCACTGCAGAAACCCCTACTGCCTGCTGTTCTGAAACAATTCTCCATTGTTCTCCCCTCCTGAAAATCTGGCAAACTATCCTTTCCAGAACTCACCCATAGCTCATCCCTACCTTTTTATGGTACTTGGCAGTCCCACATTTCACGCAGTTTCTGTGCAATGTCTGAGCAAGTGGAAGAGTTGATGGCTAGTTTGGATGGATTGTAACCTCCATGTTTAGTTCAAGATTTTTCTGTGAACAAGGATACACCTGATATTTGTATAAACATATGTCCTGTCTTTAAGTGTCTCCTGGCCATTCCATACCATGAAAAGCTTCAACTGCCCATTTCCTCTATTAAAGGGACAAGACATTTTTCTCCAGGACCATGAAAAGCTTCAACCGCCCATTTCCTCTATTAAAGGGACAAGACATTTTCCTCCAGAACTTTTGGTAAGCCTAGCTCCAGATCACTTTATCTTTAATTATCTCCACAGTTTTTTGTGGTACTAGCATTTCTCTAGTGCCCATCACAGCTTGTTTTGTGCTGTTCCGGAAGCATTTTGGCAGGGAAAGGGTTAATAAAAGCATGCTGGTTTAGTGTTTTCATTTCTCAAATCTTTTTTTTTTTTTGCAGTGTCTTTAATGCTCCAAAACTGTTTTTTTGTGGTCCTATCATTTCTTTAGTGCCAGTTCCTGCATGTTCTATTGTATTCCGGGAACTTTTTGGCAGGGAAAGCATTAATAAAAGGTTGCTATTTCCATGTTTTCATTTCTAAAATATTGTTTTGCAGTGTTTTTAATACTTACCACTTTTTTGTGGTACTAGCATTTATTTAGTACCCGTTTTGGCCCATTCTGTGGTGTTCTGGGAGCATTTTGGCAGGGAAAGGGTTAATAAAAGTGTGCCAGTTCCATGTTTAATATTGTCCTCTAGGGACTTTAATGCTTTTCACCATTTCTTATGGTACTAGCATTTCTTTAGTGCCCATTCTGGCCTGTTTTGTTCTGTCCTGGGAGCATTTTGTCAGGGAAAGGGTTAATAAAAGCATGCCAATTCAGTGTTTTCACTTCTAAAATCTTGTTCTGCAGTGCCTTTAATGCTTCCCACTGTTTTTTGTGGTACCAGTGCCTGTTCTGTCCCGTTCTAAGGTGTCCGGAAACATTTTGTCAGGGAAAGGGTTAATAAAAGCATGCCAGTTCAATGTTTTCATTCCTAAAATATTGTTCTTGCGTGTTCTTATGCTTCCCACTGTTTTTTATGGTACTAGTATTTCTTTAGTGCATGTTCCGTGGTGTTCCAGGAGAATTTTTGTCAGGGAAAGGGTTAACAAATGCATGATATTTTCATGTTTTCATTTCTAAAATATTGTTCTCCAGTGTCTTTAACGCATCTCACTGTTTTTTACGGTACCACTATTTGTTTAATGCCTGTTCCAGCCTGTTCCAGCTTTTACCCCTTCCCGAGAAATGGCCAAATAGTATTTATTTCTTTTAGGAGTGTGCACTGGAAAAATGGTTTAAATTCCATGTTGTAATTTCAGAAAGGGAAGATATATTAGTTTTAAGAATTCTTAGAAATGTTGTCATATTGTGAAGTGAGATTCTGTTTCTACTATCATTGCTCCCTCAGTCGGAATGAAAGGCAGACACAGTATTTGGGTTCTAAAATGGGCCGCTTTATTAAAATTACAACAATTAAATATAAACTATGGCAAGGGCCTAACTAGCAGTACAGGTCAGGCCCTGGGGTCACTGCTGGACCCCGCCCTGACCTGTCTGGGCGAGCACCCGCTGCCCCGGGTGCGAGCCATCCACCAAATGGCTGGGACCTGGCCTGGCCAGGCGGAGTGGTTCACCCCTGTAAAGCCCCCCCACCCAGCCATACGGCAGCGGGGGGAGACTGGCTTGTCCAGGGGTTCCCCACCCAGGGCGTCTGACCTTGCAGCTGGGCCGTACGGCAGCCAGCCGCTCCTGAAAGACCCCAATTCCCCACCAATGGGGAGGTGCCAAGGGTGCTCACCGGCCCACTACAGATTTTCCCTAACTAAAATCCTGCCACCAGGGAATTACCTCAGTCCCACCAAGCCAATTACCTTCCTCTTCTCACAGTGCAAGGTAGGTGAAAAAACTCCATTCCTAAGTGCCAATCAGGGACAAGGAGAGAAAAATTCCTACCTGGCCCAAAAGGCGACTGGCTAATCCTGCACTGCAATAGGGTGAGGTGGGTGGGCCGAGCATGAGGCACAACTGAAGGCAATGGGGCGGAGAAGCCAGCTAAGGCTACAGGCTCCGTCCCCAATGCTAAGCCCTGGATGCCAGGGTGTGCCTTCTGCTTTCCTCCTTCCGAGGAAGCAAAGAGTGGCCACCAGCATGAGTGGCCATTGCCACTGGCCGGGATGGCCGAATTGCTAACTAAAATCCTGCCACCGCAGAGGCCAAGCCTCTGCTTAGGCCTCAACGCCCCACAAATGGCTTAAAGCCAGCCTAAGCCCCTGCTGCAGATTGTTCAGAAAAATGCTGTTACCTCTGGAAGAGAGGTGCACACCATCCCCTTGGTAGAGGTCTGCAAACTTGGCCCGAACAACTGAAGGCAATGGGGCGGAGAAGCCAGCTAAGGCTACAGGCTCCGCCCCCAATGCTAAACCCTGGATGCTAGGGTGTGCCTTCTGCTTTCCTCCTTCTGAGGAAGCAAAGAGCGGCCACCAGCCTGAGTGGCCATTGCCACTGGCCGGGATGGCCGAATTACAAGTGTATTGAATGTCTGCCCATTGTTTTCCATGTGGGGAAAAAGGCAAATTTTCCTTAGTGGATCTTCTTCACCAAATGCTATCAAAATAATAGGGACTCTAATCCACCCTTTCATCTAAAGGTTTCCTAAGTTTAAACAGAATTTGACAAAGGGCTACATTGAATAAGATGCCCCCAGCCATCCTCTCTGCATAACAGAGAAAAGAGCAAGAATGGCTGCCAGTGTTCTGAAGTTGTTTTTTTAAATCAAGACCTAGTAATTGCAAGTAATAGTAGTCCTTCCAGAGTATCTGTCCAGTGAGGTGCCCACTTGCCCCACCTATCCAAATTTAAGCAATGAAAAATACGATGTTACCCAGAATAACTAATTAATATGCAAAATTTGAAAAACAGGTAACCCATTAACTGAAGGAAGCTAGAAAAGCCAACAAACCAAGATATAGTGAAAAAAGAAACAAGCTCCTCAGAAGTACAAAAAACAAAAGGCAGAAGATCAAAACAAACCAACTATTAAACCACACAGAATTCAAAACAACAACAAAAACAATACCTTACCAGAACTTTCCAGAACAATACCTACCCTCACTAAACCTCCCCTGGGAAAATGGAGGAAACCCTAGCTATAATAAATGAATCAGATCCGTTTGTTGAAAAGTGCAGCCCAGGCAGGATCCGTCCAGTCAGGAGGATCTAGCATAATCCAAGCAAGGCATCTTTCCCAAAATGCTAGGAGCAGTGAATGCAGCACATGCATGGTGCAAAGTGGCCAATTTACAGTAATGGGCTGCAGTTTAAAATTTCCCTCCTCTCCAGAAAAACTGTGTGATTGGCCAAGGCAACTCCCCTGAACAGCCCCAGGGCTAAGAATGGCTGGAAGAAATGTTGTCTCTTAGGAAATAGGGAAAAACTTCAAAACACACACACATCGTCCTCCCAAGAAAGGCTGGTAGGCAGCTTCTGTTAAATTCCTGACACTTATTTTATGATATTGCCAGATCTGGGAGTCATTCTGAGGAGGCTTTGATTACCTCAGATATAGCCTATTGGGTCTAATGCTGGGTAAATCAGATGACTATTAGGGTCAGCAATACCAACTACACACCCCTAATTTCTGTGTTCCCTACATTTTGACCAGCCCACTGGAAAGAATCGAACGTATGTGTTTGGCTATGTGTTTGGCTATGTTCTAAACAGATCTGATTGTTCTATATGCTCAGTGTGCTTGAGTTCCATTGCAATGCGCTTAGAAGCTTAACTCTGCATCAAATTGCACAGTAAGTCATGCTTACACGATGGGGTTTTGCTGATCATGGATTGTGCCGTCTTAAGTATTTCAAGATGTTCATCTTCATCACTGATATTCTAAATGCTCTAATGATACTTTTACTTTACTTCTTACTGTTTTTACAACCTGAGTCATATAAACAGCAACTCTCAAACTCTAATGATACAATGTCTATTCCATTTCCAAAGCATTTTCACTCCACGCAGGAGAATAAATTGTGTCCCCTAATGGGGACACAATAAAGCTTATATCATTCTGATCACCTCCATTCTATCCTCACAACAGCCACCCAGTGAGGTAGGTGAGGATGAGACTGTGTGATTGGCCCAAAGTCACCCTGCAAGCTTCTAGTGCAGAGTGGGGAATTGAACCTAGGTCTCCCAGATCAGAATCAGTCACTTTAACCGAGACACTATGCTGGCTCTCAAGTGGTAAAAAGCATGAGCCACTTTCTTCAATATCAGCATCCTGCCACCTGAATGAGTCACATATAGTCATGCTTTATTCATACTCGCTGGCACTTGGATGAGCTTATGGTATCCTGCAAATGAGGAAATAAACAATCAAAGGGTTTTCTGTAACTATGCTTCTGAGCTTTGAGCTCCAAGAGCTGGCTAATCGAAAAATGACTTTATTCTTGAATAGAAGGAGCAATTGAAAATGATTGAACAGACCTACCCCCTAATGATCTTTTTCTCAGACACAATTATAATAATTAGCATTATAAAGTGCTAATTATCTTTGGACACAGAGGACGGGCATGCCAAAGGCAGGGGTCCACATTAAGTAAAGAGGATTTTGCTCAGTTCTGTTTCCACTTTTTTATTTTATACAAAAATTAAAGAACACTTAACCTATTTCGTTCTATATCAGAAAATTTGCATGATACTGATGTAAATATCTATGATGGATGACTTACAGCGTCTCACCTTGCAGATGATACTGATACCGTCAAGTTCTCAGAGGCAACTTAAGTGATGGTCTTCCTGCTCCATTCTATACTTCCCTATTACGCTCCTCGCTCTGCTGTGTAACAAAAATCAGTCCTCAGGCCTTTAGGACTGCCAGCAGAGAAGAAGGAAGGCAACAACCATAGAGTCACTTAGATAGATAGGCTGCTATCAGTCTCCTTTCAGCCAGGGGAAGTTCCTTCCCTTCTCTCCCCCTCCTCTCTCTTCTTCCCTGCATGCACCAGAAGCAGCATGGTGTCTCCTCATGAGAGAGATGGCCTACTTTCAATCTAAAGCCATCCTAGCTAGTTAGATCAGTTACTAGTTTTTTCTCTCCACTAAACTTACATAAATATATTTCTTTAGATAAATAAACAGTTATTGGTTCTCTAACTTGGACGACAGCTTTCTGCGTGCAGTTTGTTTAGTTAACATGCCTTAACTAATACCCAACACTGCAAGTCACCAAGGCACAAGCATAAAGTGGGCAAGAGGACCAGGGATGATGGCAGCACACACCTTTATTCTAGAAGTCAATCAGTTAAAGTGAACATTCTTACAGCTTCAGCTATCCCAATAGAGTTTTCCTATACAAACTCTGTAATGAAGGCCCTATATTCCCCAGTATCCAGACATAAACACATTATAATGCAGTAAGCGAGGCATAGGTAAGGTAATGTTTGAACCAGCCTCTAGTCATCATGGATCAAAAATAGAAGAATTAATTCGAGCCCCTCACTGTGTGCACAGATTCAAAGTTAGCACAATATCATCAAGACTTTGGGAAGGGCCATGGGGCAGGGTGGATTAAATCAGCATTTGGACCCACAGTGGGTCCAAGAGACCAAAAATACATAATTCGCTTTGCTTCAGCCCTGGAGTTTGAGGCGAGGGGGGAGAGGGCGGGAACTATCCTCAAGCAAAGTAGTTTCACTCCTGTCCTGGATAGGAAATTTTTAAAAATAGTTATGGAGGTTAATGGAGAAACTCTAAAGCTTTATCCCCAAAATGTAACCTATTAAAAGACCAAAGCACTACGGTGGTCATAGAAGATGATTAATTTTACATTTTAATGAGCTATTTGCAGTACTTTTCCACTATTGTTCATGGTATGAATCAGAAGCTTATGGATTTGTAGTTACCTAGACACATTTTATCTTCATTTTGTCTATGATTTATTACCACATTCATACTGGCTCTCACTCTAAAGTGACTGGCTGTGCCCAGGAATGCCTTGGAGTATTTTGCAAAGAGTTTGTTAGAAGTGCTCTGTTGCAAACACAGACCTGAAAGCATAAATGGCTGTATTTTAAAGCAGATTACCTGTTCAGTAAATCGTTCAATAGATTATTCTAAGTACTGGGATACTGTAGGAAGTTTTGTTGTTTACGGGGCCAGCATAAAGGTAAGGGTTCTAGCGCAGGAGAACAAATACGCAAACAACTTTGTTGGAGAAAAAACAGGCCACAACTTTATTGGTTACAGAAGAAAAAGGAGCATTGGCTGCGTAGGGCATGGATCCCATTCCCACCATCTGCCAGCTGATGACCCCCTCATCCCTTCAGCCCACCTGCTGAAGGGGACAACACGGGATGATGACTGAGGGATCCACACTGGGCGGTAGCCTCTGTGTGAGTTCCCCATCACCTGGAAGCAGGCATGCCCTGCCAGTCCCTCGAGCTGGGCTTGCTGCTGCCATGCCTGTTCCAAGATCCCTTATGGGGATCCCCATCAATGGGGAAGCAGTGCTCACAGGCCCTGTTTTCCCCCAAGGAATCAGTGCCCAATGCCCAAACCACCACTGGAGCCACAAAATGGCTCCCTGCCAAAGCTCCTAACTCTGCAACCAACACAATTGCCCGTCCCAGATATCCTGTAGCCAAATGTCCTGTCCCCAGCTGGACAGGTGCACACCATCCGGGTGGTACAAGGCTGTAATCCTGAAAGAAATGTCAGGGTGACATATAACCAGGCCCCCATTATCCATGACAGATTTGCACACCTTTTTGGATAGCCGCCTGTGGGCCAGGTCCACCCTGGAGTTATCCTTTGCCCCCCACTAGGTGCAGCGCTTCAGCAGTGCCGAACAAAAAATCTTCATATTCGAATAACAAACATTTAACAAACCCAAGTCCCGTAACATGTCCTGTAACACCTCCAGCTTGGTTCTTCTGGGCAGGTCATTTTCTCCCAGCTGCAAAACAACCACGTCCAGGGGTCCCTCATGCTCAGTGAGACATTGAAAATGAGGCAACAGCAAGTTCCAGGTCATCCATCTCGATCCAATCCACTTGGCAACAAAGTCTCCGAGACCCAAGTCACGCCAGATGCTCTAGCATAGCGGGTCACCCAGAAAACGATGCTGTGACCCATGATCCAGACCAGCTTGTGATGACCTGAAAGAGCTAAAAAGAAGACAGATTAAGCACCACCTCCGGCCTTAGGTATGTTCTATAACAGCTGAAGTGCCAATGGCCAATTGCTCGCACACGACCAGGGGGCAAGCCGATAATAGAGACCTCGGTGGCGGCCCCTATCCAAAAAGAGTGAGCGGCCTATATTCCCTTCTAAGTGTTTATTTTGGGGGTTTTCTTCTTTTTTTGTATCTAGAAAAGTCAAGAGTCATTGTAATATTCTTGTCCTATTTAATCCATGTGAGTAAAGTTCAAGTAAGGTGTCTTTCCCAAGATGCAAGGAGCAATGAATGCAGCACATACACAGTAACTCTGGACAAGAGGCTACTGTCAGGACAGAATACGGGGAAACAGAATGGTTTCCGCTAGGCGAAGGTGTCAGACAAGGATGCATATTATCTTCCTATCTGTTCAACCTCTATGCAGTGTATATCATAAAGAATGCTGGATTAGATCTAGGAGAAGGTGGAATGAAAATTGGTGGAAGGAACATTAACAAGGACTTGCGGGGAGCATCTCATTTTGCTCTCCTCAATCATTTTCTCTTCCCTTTCTTTGAAAGCCCCAATAATCTCACCCCTTTCCCCACTATCTTCTTCCTTCCTACCAACCAGCCAACCTACTTTTATCTGCTTTCCCACTTTCTTCATCCCTGACCGCGTCTCCTTGGGCAAAGTCTGGCCTAGTTGCATAGAGCTGGCTTAGGTAGGTCTAGTTGCATAGTGCTGGCTTAGGTAGGTCTAGTTGCATAGTGAGGAACCTTCAAGGACTTGCACAGGCACCTCCCTATATCTCCCTGCCCTGTATTCTCTGTCCCCCCTTCCCTTTTTTCCTTCCTCCTGGCAGCCATCATATCCTCTCCCTTTTCCCTGCATCCATCTTTCCTTCCCACTCACCAACCAATCTTTCTTTTATTTGTCACTCTACTCTTCAGTTATATTTACTATTTATTTCTGTGGTGTTCTGCCTCAGCTGGTGCCTCCTCCTGGTCATCCACTGTTGTGCTGCGCTGTCTTCCTGGTGGGGAGTCCCAGACCTCAGAAAAAGAGTTTGAGTCAGGTTGTAGGGTCATCTTGGATCCTCCAAGAGCTCTCTTAGGTCAGCCACCTCTGGCCAAACTGCTGTTTTATGCTGGACCCAATTGTGAGATTACCCTAGACCTTGAATGGACAGATCCTGCCTGGGCTGCATTACTCAACAAACTGACCTGACTCCTCTCTTCTAGCTACGCTTTCCTCCAATCTTGAACAACTTCAATTTCTTCATTGTCAACTTTAAAATTGCGTAATTCCTCAGTAGTCATTATTTTTGTCTTCTTGATGTTCAGCTGTAGTCCAGCTGTTTGGGATAAAACCACCAAAAATGGCTCCCATGATGCTCTGGTAACATATGAAGGGGCCCTCAGAATATGATGAAGTAATATTTATCTATTTAGGTCTAGGAGAAGTGGCTGAAGAGAGATGAAAATACCCCAGTTTGAGAAATGCAAATGATACCGCATTACTGGCAAAACAGTGAAGACTTAGAACGACTACTGGCCTCTAAGCACCCTGGCCAACAGCACCCTCCTCCTCCTCCCTGACCTGGTGTGGACTTTCTTTTTTATGCCTCCCCCAATCCCAGCCTCATAACCCCTAGTAAATGGGCTATTTTGGGCTATCACCTGTGTAAAGGTCAGCCACGCCTCAGCCTGGAGATGAGATTTAGCTGAGTCTTCTAGGGCTCTTTCCATCCTCCAGCCATGTCCCAAGTCCACCACTTCCCCAGCTCTGCCCCTGTGTTGCCTGGGCTTGGCTGAGGCCAGTCATCAGGGCTGATTCCTGTCCTGCTGCTTCCCCAGCCCCTGAGAGGAGTATGCCATACTGAATACAGCCTTCTGGTGGAGGTGCATCTGCCTTGGCAGCCCACTATCCATTGGGCTGCCATATTTCCTCTGATGGGCAGGGCCCTGTCAGTGTCAGGCTGCTGCTTGCCACCATGGGCTTCAGCACAGTCAATACATGCAGCCTCTTCGTCACTCAAGGCCTGCCGCATGCCAGCCTGGGTGCCGCCGCCGGTGAGGGGGTGGACTGCTCTCCTGGAATCTGGCCCAGACACCGGACATTTCATTTATACCCCATCTTTTTCCTCAGTGGGTACCCAAAGCAGCTTACATCATTCTTCTCTGTCTTCATCTCCATTTTAACCTCACAACAACCCTCTGATTTAGCTCAGACTGAGAACGTGTGACAGGTCCAAAGTCCCCACATCAGAGTACAAACCTGGGTCGTCCAGAGCTTAATCTGAAACTTTAACAACTAGGGCGTGCAATTAAAAAAATCTGTCTCATTTTCATATCTAAGGTTTCTGAAAACTACATACTGTTATTTGTTCTTCCAGATGAGACTTTGTTGGCTCAGATCTAATCCATTTGGGGTTTTTTTTCATTATCATGAGTTTGGGATCCTTTTTTTGCAATGAGGGCTTACAAGTTCTTTGGGGCAGCTGTTTTTGCACTTCACAGCACCAAAATCATATAGAACACAGTCCTCCTTCTAAACCGTCAATCCACCAAACTTTTCCTTAATTACACTACACACACACACACACCTAAAATCGACCCTGAAGAATGTCTGTCACCGGGTGCACACTATGGCAGGAAACCAGCTGGCAAAGATGTAGCAGGGTGGCAGCAGCATTAAAAACAATCCTGTTTTATGTTCACTTTTTTCTTTTTCTGTAGTGCCAATAAATTATTACCTTTACATCTGCTGTTGCTGCCATCTTTCCTTGTGCTTTGCAGTTTTGTTCCCATGATGAGGGGGTGTTCTTGCATTGATTGCTGCCAATCTCTATCACTCATGTGCAGGCAAGGAGGCAGAATGATTGTCTGACACGCCCCCCTTCCCTCACAAAATCAGACCTGTGTTTTCCCCATAAGTTTTCCTTTTGCTGTGAGCAGGCAGGATTGTATTTGAACAGACATAGTAGGCAAATGGTTCACATGACTGGGAGGGAGGAGCAAGCCTAAACACATCTACTTGGATGTAAGTCTAATGTTATTCAATAGTGTTTACTTCCAGGGAAGTGTCTTTAGAATTGCAGCCTTTGATTTAAGTCTTCTGGGGCTTTTAACAAGTTTAACTGATTGGACAAATCACTTGCACACACTTGCACACATCCTGCAGCACTTTTCCTCACAGCAACTGACTGTCCAATCAATCTGATGAGGGTGGAGCATACCAACCAATGCCCAGGTAGCACCGCAAAACAAACCAAGATTCACATTCTCCCAGTGGTTAAGTGGTTCGGCTGTGAATCAGCATGCTTGAATCCCACTACTGCCATGAGCTCAGTAGGTGGTGTTGGGTAAACCTCTCAGCCCCAGCTCCCCAGCTGTATTGTGTGGATAATAATAACACTAACTTGTTCACCACTCTGGGTGGGGCACTAATCTGTCTAGAAGAGTGGTATTAAAGCACAGGTGTTGTTGTTGTTGTTGTTGTTGTTATTGCTATTATTACTTAGATGTAAGTGCTATGTTATTCAATAATTCATACTTTCTGGGAAGTGTCTGTAGAATTGCAGCCTATGGTTGAAGTCTGCACATTCCCCCTTCCAAACATTTCCAAAGTTGATAGGCAGGGAGGGGTTTCCCATTGTGAGGACCAGACTGGCAAGAAAACAATGTCATTGCCTAGGTAGTAAAGGGGGGATTCACTTGTCTGCATTGCACACATTCTCCTTCCCCACCAACAAAGTAAAGGGCTCTTCTCCTTTGGAATCTGATTGGTGAATGCCACTAAGGAAAACAAGATGCTGCAGAGGACTTCCACTTGGGGATTATGGTGGTCTGATCCAGGGAGCTGGATCATCCGAGGTGCTTTTTTTTGGCTGGTGAGGTGCCTCGACCAACCACAGCCCCTGATTTCAGTCAGAAATCAGGCAGGAACGCTTGTGGCCCTAAGAGTGATTGATCTTGGCGGGTGGGGGTTTTTGAATTAAGGACTCTCCCCCCAGCCTTGAGATCTCCTCACTGAAGGGCGGCTAATATCTCTGCAGCAGCTTTTGGAGCCATTCAATTGGCATAGGACCATTGTTCCTCAAGTTCTAGCAATGGACTTAAGTAGAGCTGAATAAAGAAAACAATGAGTACAACCCAAGAGAAGTTTGAGAAGTAGAGATTACTATCTCCCCTAATGGACTTAATTGTTACGCAAAGGCCAGAAATTAAAGAGTTTAAAAGACAAAGACCTAAAGCGGAGAGTATTTACAACAAAGTGGAGAGTTAAAGTATGACTTTTAAATTGGGAAAGAGCTAAAAAGAGTGAAAAGGAAGATTTGTTTTGCATACCTGTGGTCGGGGAGATAGCAATGTGAAGGGGAGGATCGTGGGAAGCAGTGGAAAACTTGCAAGAAGAGATCTGTCTACAATACCAGTGAGGAACAGATAGAGCAGCAAGAAGCAGGTCAGGAAGAAGCAGAAGGAAAACAATGTGGAGAAGAGGAAGTGGAAAGCCCACCATTTAGATCATAGAGAGGAGAAGATATGACGTCACTACCATAGAGAAAGATCGCCTGACATTTTGAAGCTAGAAAGAAGCGTAAGTCGCCATTTTGAATGAGGGCAGACTCATTGACTATACTATAAAGAAAAGATGGCCGACATTTTGGAAAAGGGAAAAAACTTTTTTATTTCATTTGTACCTTTTGGAACCGATTGAACTTAAGCTAAATAAGTGAGCTAAGAGTAACGAAGTGAAAATGGAGTTAAGAAAGAGAGCAGACTCATGGGGTGCAAAGGTAAGCCCAATGACTTCGAAAAAAGATAAGGATAAGGACTGGCAAATTGCCATTGAGAATCTTGATAAAAAAGTAACAGAAGGCAATAAAGAGACTCAAGAAATGGTTAAGCAATTACAACAGAATTTAATGAAGGAAATTAGAGAAGCTATTAAAGCAGAAGTGACAGAGATGAGTAAAGAAATGGATGAGTTAAGAATGGAGCAACAAGTTACACAACAAAAGGTGCAAGATGTAGAAAAGAAGACAGAGGGACTAAAAACAGATATGACGGGCGTTTGTGATAAAATGGTGATGATGGAATGTAAAGCAACGGAAAAACAATTGCGTTTTAGGGGCATTCCGGAGAAAATGGGTGGATCAGCCCTGAAGCAAATTACAGAAATAATAGCTGAATTCCTGGACCAAAAGGAAGAAGAGGTGATGGCGCATTTGGATATAGCGTATAGAGTTAATTCGAAGTACGCACAGCAAAAGGATTTGCCGAGAGATATAATTGTCCAGTTAACTACAAAGAGAATGAAAGAAGAAATTATTAGAAAGCATTTTGAGTCCCCACTGGAGATTGATGGGACACGGATCCGGATAATGAAAGAAGTACCGAGGAAAGTGTTACAGGAGCGGAAAAAATATAGAGATTTGACACAGAAATTGAAGACAGCAGATATTAGGTATAGATGGGAGCTACCTGAAGGTTTGAGTTTTGAATTTCAATCTGCGAGACACGTGATCAAGACAAAATATGCAACGGATGTGTTTTTGACGGACAATGAAAAGGACTTTCCCAGTACAAGTAAATCTTAAATATGGAGTACAAATTATTATCGTGGAATGTTAATGGACTTAATTCTCCCTCTAAATGAAAAGCAATAACTCATTGGTTGGCCAAACAAAAATGTAATTTGATTTGTTTACAAGAAACCCATATAAGAGATTAGGATGTGAAATATTTATTAAATAAGAAATTGGGAAAACAGTTTATTTTGGCAACAAAGCAAAAAAAGAGGGGAATTGTGATTTATATTAAAGAAGAATTGCAACTTAAGTTAATAGCCTGTGATAAAGAAGGTAGATACCTGGTGGTAGAATTTCAGTGTAATGCTAAGAGGGCGCTGATACTTGGAATTTATGCACCAAATGGATCAAAAGAGCAATTTTTTAAGGATTTAATGTGTCAAATGGAACAATGGACTTACGAACAAATAATTTTAACAGAGGACTTGAATGGCATTGTGGATTTACAAATGGACAAAGGAACTGTTATGACTAAAACTAAAATGGGGAAATTGCCAAAGTCTTCTTTCGAAATACAAAAGCAAGAAAATCTAGAAGATGTTTGGAGGAAATATAATCCCAAAGCTAAACAGTATACCTTTTTCTCAGCAAGCCATCAATCGTTTTCAAGAATTGATATGGTCTGGGCATCTAAAGAACTGTTGGTATGTACAAAGGAAATAGAAATTTTGCCAAGAATTAGTTCAGACCATAATCCTATGATGTGGAGATTTGGAATGAAAAGTAAAAAACAGAGGTGGAGAATTAATGAAGATCTTTTGGGAGATTTAAAAAATGTTGATATACTTAAAAGAGAGACGAAAGGTTTCATACAAGATAATGTGGATAAAGGAGTTTCGATATATAAAGTCTGGGATGTGTATAAAGCAGTAATTCGAGGAGTTTTGATGGATTTAAATGGGAGAGATAAGAAAAATAAAGAGATGAAATTTAAAGAAATTCAAGGGAAAATACTGCAAATAGAACAGCAATTAAAGAAAAGACCAGGTAAATAGAAATTGCTATATGAGATCAAAATATTACAGGAACAGATAAAAATAATGGAAAATAAAGAGGTGGAATGGGAATTGAAAAGATTGAAACAAAAGTCATTTGAAGGAGCTAATAAACCAGGAAAATATTTAGCATGGCAATTGAAAAAGAAAAGAGAGAAAAGAACAATAAGCAAAATAAATGAGGATGGAAAAGAGTTATATGACCAAAGTTTAATTGAAAGAGCATTCTATAAATATTATGCGAAACTATATCAGAAAAAGCCAGTGGATTGTAAAAAAATAAAGGAGTATTTTGATAAATTGAATATACCAAATGTGTCTTTGAAATTGAAAGAGAAGTTGAATGCTGAAATTACAACAATGGAAATTTTAAAAGCAATACAAACTACTAAAGTAGGCAAGGCACCAGGACCAGATGGACTTACAGCAAAATTTTATAAGGTAATGGCTGAAGACTTAAAGCAGTTGATGCAGAAAGTAATGAATGCAATACTGCAAGGACAAGAGATACCAGATACATGGAATGATGCTAATATTACATTGATACCAAAAGAAACTTTGGATTTAAGTAATGTTAAAAATTACAGACCGATATCATTAACTAATAATGATTACAAGATTTTTGCAAAGATATTGGCATAAAGACTTAAATTATGGTTTGTGGAATTTATAGCAGAGTAACAAGCTGGGTTCTTGCCTGATCGACAAATTAAAGACAATTTGAGAGTAGTATTGAATGCTATTGAATATTATGATAAAAATCCAGGGAAACAAGTTGGCTTTTTATTTGTGGATGCAGAAAAAGCATTTGATAATTTGAATTGGGATTTTATGTTTGAACGATGGAAAAAATGAAGATGGGAGAGAAATTTATACAAGCAATAAAAGCAATCTATAAAAACCAAACTGCTAATATAATTGTTAACTCTGAGACAACAAAAAAATTGGAAATAAGAAAAGGAACAAGACAAGGATGTCCACTATCCCCACTATTGTTTGTAATGGTACTGGAAGTTCTGCTTAGACAAATACGAGAAGATGAAATGATAAAAGGTCTGAGGACGAAAGGGTTCTCATATAAAGTTCGAGCCTTTGCAGATGATGTGATGGTTATAGCAGAAGACCCTATCCAGAATATGCCAAGACTAATGGAATGAATAAAAGAGTTTGGAGTCCTAGCAGGATTTTATATAAATAAAGAAAAATCCAAAATATTATGTAAAAATATGACCAAACAACAGCAGCAAGAATGGGTGGATTGTATAGAATGTGAAGTAGTTCATAAAGTTAAATATTTAGGCATAGAGGTGACACCTAAAAATATTGATTTGCTAAAGAATAACTATGATAAATTATGGCAACAAATAGACAAGGATATGGTGAAATGGAATAAGATGAATCTGTCATGGCTGGGGCGTATTGCCATGATTAAGATGAATGTACTTCCAAGGATAATGTTTCTACTACAAACAATACCAATTGTTAAAGACAATAAGCAATTTGAAAAATGGCAAAGGAAGATTTTGAAATTTGTTTGGGCTGGGAAAAAACCTAGAGTGAAAATGAAGGTAATGTACAATGCTAGAGAAAGAGGTGGACTGCAGTTAACGAACTTAAAACTATACCATGAAGCTATATGTTTGGTCTGGTTGAGGGAATGGATGGTGTTGAAAAATCATAAACTCTTGGCTTTAGAAGGATATAATAAACTCTTTGGATGGCATGCATACTTATGGTATGATAAGGTGAAAGCAGATGGTATGTTTTTACATCATTTTGTAGTCAGTCAATCTTTATTACGGTCATAGACCACACAATAATAGCATACAACCCAGTCATGGTAAGTCATATTATTTACAAATCTATTCACTAAAATTTCAGGGTACAGAGTCTTAAATATTTAAAACCTTAAAACCTGAGTGCCTAAAACCAAATTATTAAATATTAAAATCCTTAACATTATAAAATATTTAAATATTTCCCCCTGTAAAATACTTCCTAATCCGTATGGCTTGCACAGCAAAATTTGCCACCTTTAATGTAATTTCATGGTCCTTATCGGCTAAAAGCTTATCTAGATAGAATCTGTCATTTCTACCTGGGAACCGATTACAAATTGGAGTTATGAAGATTGCCCTAATATTTTGATAAAGCTCACACTCGAAGAGTACATGTCCCCTAGTTTCTATCTTTCCAGCCCCACATATACATACTCTTTTCTCGAGTGGTTGTTTTGCATATCTGCCCTCCATGACCGCTGATGGTAACGTGTCCATTCTGAGGAGGGTAACTGCTCTTCTATAATCTGCTTTATCCAAGTTTTGTAAGTAAGGCATCATTATCACTTGGTTTAGGCTATCTATTCCCGGGAAGTACCCTTTGACTTGACTCAAGTCGTTCTGCCTTTCAATATCCAGGATTCTTTGTTTCACAAAGGGTTTGACCATGTCATGTTCCATATTCATCAGAAACTGTTTGGAAAGGCCATAATAACCCAATTTGCGCTCTGTTTCTTTGATCCAAAGTGGTGCTTTAGAATCCCATGCTATTAAACCAGTTAAACCGGAGGGATTAGTTATTAGCTTAAACCAATAGACAATGGTAGCAATCCACAGGCGTGCTTTTACAGTGACCATACCGGATTCCAAACGAATATGTGCATTAGAGACACAAAAGGGAACCTGCAAAATGTGCCTTAAAAACTTGGATTGCACTTTTTCCAGTGACTGCCAATAAGACTGATGTGTTGTTATGCTCAAGGGCGCAGCATAAAGTAATTGGGCAAGAGACTTAGCCTTGAAAATCTTGACTGCTGCTGCAACATTCCGGCCCCCAGAAGACCAATAAAATTTCTCAATTGCTCGCGCACTTTTAGCTGCGCTTGTTGTAACATGGTCCACATGAGCTTTTCTAGAGCCAGAAGCCTGAAAGGCAGTTCCTAAATATTTAAAACAACGGACTTGCTCAATATCCACCGAGTCTATCTTTTGTAAGAAGAAGCTTATTTGCGGTAAGGACAAAATATAAGAAATATTTGGAGGAGAAAACCCCAGTGTGGATTATACCTGCAGAAGTCGTGAATCCAAAAACGGAATATGAGGGGGAAGAGTGGCTGATGTATAAAGAAATTCTTGAAATTAGTCAGAATGTGTATGTTCTTAAAAAGAATGATGAATTGCCATTTCAATATGGTTGGTTCCAATATAGACAAATAAAAGACTTGTATGATGTGGATCGTAGAAAAGTAGGTTTTAGGATGGTAAACACAGAATTAGAAGAAGGGGGGTGATTTCTAAAGTATATAAGATTTTGTTGAAATGGTTCACAGAAGAGGAAGTTGTGAAAGTTCAAATGGTTAAATGGGCAATAAATTGTAATAGAGACATACCGATGGAAGCTTGGGAAAAGTTGTGGGAAAATACAATTAAGATTTCAGCATGTACCACTGTGAGAGAGAATGTATATAAAATGATATATAGATGGTATCTAATGCCAAAGAAATTAGCCAACGGTAATAGCCAAATGTCAGATAAATGTTGGAAATGCAAGAAACATGAAGGTTCATTTTATCATATGTGGTGGACATGTGAAAAAGCTAAACAGTTCTGGGGGGAAATTATAGAGGTTATGTCAGATGTTTTACAGAAAAATGTGATTAGAACCCCAGAATTGTTGTTATTATGTATGAACCTAGAAGTGTTTGACAAAATGGATAGAGTAATGGTGTTTTATATGATTACTGCATCTAGAATGTGTTATGCTCAACTATGGAAGACTCAAGAGATACAATCAGTGGAAGATCGGATTTTGAAAATATTGAACATGGCAGAAATGGATAAGCTAACAAGGAAATTGAAAGAACAAGATACATTGGAATATGCTTTGAGTTGGGAGAAACTTAAGAATTACGTGGGGAAAAAGTGGGACATGAAGGGTAAAATGTGGTCTTTGGATAGCTGTTAAGAGGGGAAGATAGATCTTTACCTGATATTCGTTAGAGATTGAATCATGATATTGTATAGTTAAGAGCGATATAATATATTTTATAGTAATGTGGAAATCTAAATAAGAGATGTATTTCAAAATTAGTAGATATAGATGTATTATATAATATTATATATTATATAATATATGATTATATAATATATATATTATATAATATCTATATTATAATATAGAAATAGGTGTTAATAAAATAGGAGATAGGGAAGTAGTATATATAAGGGGAAAGTTTGGCAGGGAAAGTCCATGACCTTACCTCAGAAATAAAGCTGCTATCAACGAGGCTAGATAAGCTGCAACAGGTTCAGTGGGGGAATGCTCCATTGAAATGTCCTGCAAGCCTGCAACAGGCTTGCCCACTTAGTGGTAAGACTCTAAAGCCTTTGGGGGAGAATTCAGGCCCAGAGGGTGTGGCTATGCCAAGAAGAATATCCAACAACTGGTCCTCCAATCAAATAAGGTGTGCCTGACAATCTGCCCTTATAGAGGGAGATGGATAAGCTGGGGAACCAAATACCTGGTGAAAGTGCATCTTAAAGAGCTCCTACAGTTAAAATACCATGATATTGACTTGGAGTTGGTTGAGCATCTCAATAGTAGGTCACAATCGCAAAAGATCCTACTCACCTTCGGAACCTTGAACATTCCAGCTTTGATTTTAAGAGCCAAAGAACGTCTGTGGTTAAAGGGGGTCTTCCCAGTGCGATCGTTTCTAAATGTACGAATGGCAGCACTATTGGCTGAGTCACCTTTAAACGGGAAAGCTGCCCCCTGTCAGGGAGAATACCCTGACTTGAGTGAGATGCAGACCAAGCTGACTGGTGTGACTGACCAACCTGACTGTACCGGAAACTCTCGTTCATATGTTGAGAGCATGGAGGCTCAGATTTAGCCAACCTGTTATTGTTCCAACCTCAGGCAATTATGAAATCTCTGTGGACGCAGAAACAAAGAATAATAGTTTGGAAGACCCACAAGAGAACAAGAGTCCACCTCAGAAGGCGGTTCTACTAAACAAGGACTTTTCCATGGACATTGAAACTCTGGATAAGGAAGCCTTGAACTCCTTTATTAATCTTCCCAGATCTGAACAAGAAGCGATTGTGAATAGACTGGATGCTATAAGAACAAGCCTTCATGGGAACATCTCAGACAGATCCTGTCATAATTCCTCTTCCCCACTGATTGATTTGACCTCTCCTACAAAACCCCAACTAGAACCCAAGGGGAACTCACAGATGGTGACGTGTAGTGAAATCCACATGCCACCAGCAATGGCTACGAGTCCCCTTCTGAGTAGCAAAGGAGAGATTGTTTGGCCAAGTACATGCCAATTAATCAAGAATATATCAAGAAGTTTGGACAACGAGTGTGTATTCTATGACACCAATGGCTCCTTAGAACAACTATCTGAAAGAGATTGACTCACAAATCCTTATTCACCACCACCATCAAAATTCTCTACTGCCCCGGATATCAAAATTGTCTCTTGGAATGTGGCCGGCTGGTGGAACAAGGCCAAAGGTTTTGATGTCATATTACTTCAAGAAACGTGGTCTCAAGGCCAAGTTCAGCTGGAAGGCTTTAGGTCTTACTCCCTTCCAGCTTTTAGGACTAATACAAGAGGTCGATTCCAAGTTGGTCTCTCTGTACTGGTTTCTTTACATCTAAACTCAGAACCTATTATTTTACAGAAGGATAGCTCTATGGAGCAGGTTATTAAGCTCGTCTTTGACAAATTTTCATTAATTGTTGTAAATATATATGTACCTTCATCTCTAGGAAATTTGTCCCTTTCCCAACATTGGGAACGATTGGCCATACTTATGGAGGAATTGGAAAGGAAATTTCCTTCTACTGAGATTATTTTAGCGGGTGATTTTAATGCAAGAGTAGGCAAAGATTGTAGAATTTTTTTCAAAGTTTTTGGAATTAACCAAGATGACACTCTCCCACCTATTTTCTGCCATACAAGATATTCCAAGGACAGCCTCTTAAATTCCGCAGGTATTTATTTCGCCAAATTCTGTACACAATATAATAGAATCTGGCTAAATGGTCTAGCTACCTTTCCAAATTCTGGAGAATTTACTTTTGTTTCAAGAAGGGGCTGTAGTGTAATTGACTACGTCTTGGTCTCCCCCTCACTGAAACCTTATGTTAAAGACTTCACCCTGGGTGATTTTATTATTAGTGACCATCTTCCTCTTATTTTGACTCTTCAGGTCAACTCCTTCACAAACTCTCTTGGTAATCCTGTTCTAGAACTTTCTGAGACTGATTTCCTTCCTAGAATATTCTGGAATGGCTGCATAGAATGGGAAACTCAGCAACTTTTAAAATCAGGTCCTCTTTTGGAGTATAGGTCTTCTCTAACAAGTGCAACTGATCCTATAGTATCCGTGTCAGCCTACAACTCCCTAATATCTCATATATCTGAATCTTTATGTGTGAGACCTGGAACCCTGAACAGGGGGATGATTAAACAGGTAAATCCTGTAAACTCATGGTTTGACAGAGAATGCAGGGAAGTAAAAACTCTGTTACGTAGTGTCTATAGTCATTATCGTGACTCAAAGGCCCCAACTCTGCCACCTGAATATTTTAACCTTAAGAATCAACTGCATCAGCTTACCAAAAAAAAGAGGTATGAATACATTAAGACTCAATGGGACGAGCTATATTATGCCTCGACCTTAAAGAACTCAAAAAAATTTGGGCTATAGTCTCGGGTGCATTTCGTGCTGACGATCCCTCTATGTCTGCCATTTCCTCTTATGTTTGGTTCCAGTATTTCTCATCATTATTCTCTCAAGAGCAAACTTGTACTGCTGATCCATCTGAGTCTTCTTTAATTGATTTACCTGACTGGCCACCAGTGGCACCAGAGGAAATCAAAGAATTAATCCTGCAACTGAAATCGGGAAAGGCCCCAGGCCCTGATGCCACCCCCTCTGAAATTTTAAAATTAGACCCGGACTGGTGGGCTGCCCCCCTTGCATCTCTGTTTACAATAGTAGACAGAACAGGCATAATTCCTACGGTGTGGCTGAACACAATAGTGGTCCCATTATACAAAAAGGGCGACCATACTAACCCTGCCAATTATAGGCCAATTAGCCTACTCTCCATAATGGGCAAGCTATACACTAAGCACTTATTGGCCAAGCTTAATTTCTGGATGACACAGAAGCGTATTTTAGGCCCTGAACAGCTGGGCTTCTGTAAAGGGAAGACCACGTTTGACCACTGTATCACCCTATCCCATCTAATTAATAAGTACACCGTGAGAACTAATCTGAAATTATTCGTGGCCTTTCTGGACTTAAAGGGAGCATTTGACTCAGTTAACAGGGATCTTCTTTGGACAAATTAGAGCAGTTAAATATGGACAAAAGACTTCTTATGCTTATTAAGAAATTATATACCTCAAACACCTGCCAGATTAAGTGCTCATTAGCAGGCACACTGACTCCAAAGATTCCTGTTGACAAGGGTGTCAAACAAGGTTGTATTTTAGCTCCCTTTTTATTTAATCTTTTTCTCAGTGACCTTGCTGGACACCTCTCTGATGCTGACTGTCATAGCCCAAAACTTGGTGTGACCCATGTGCCTCTGCTTCTATACGCTGATGATACAGTTTTGATGTCTTGCTCTAGAATTGGCTTAAGACGCTTGCTGACTCGCTGTATCGACTTCTTTGCTAAAAACAAGCTTCAGCTGAACTATGACAAGTCAAAAGTCATAGTCTTCTCTAAAACTTGGAGACCATATAAATGGGCCATGGATGGGAAGGAGATAGAACAAGTGAAATATTACAAATACCTAGGTATATCTATTTTCAATATAATGCGACTTGGTCCACCCACCGCAAGTCTGCAGCGAAGACAGCTGACATTAGTACTTCAGCTATAGCACGGTTTTTTTTCACCAGAGGTAATCAATTTGTACCAGCTGCTTCCAAAATTTTTAAGTCCAAAGTGATTCCACAACTATTGTATGGCATTCCGATTTGGATTAGGGCCTTTGACCGGGTCATTGAACGTGTCCAATCTAAATTTCTGAGAAAAATCCTGGGCCTACCGAAGTGTGTTCCATATGCAGTCATTTGCTTAGAAACTGGCTTAATTTTAGTGGAAACGAGGGCATGGCTTATGACATTTAAATACTGGCTACGGTTACATTATAATTCTGACCCTGGGAGCTTTACATATCAAATGCTTTCAGAGTCCAATGTGTCAAACTGGTCAGCGTATATCATGGGAAAAATGGAAGGCATGGGTATATCTGTGGACTCACTGTCTATGTTAACATCAAATGCGGCATTTCATCAAATTAAGAGTAGGTTGCTAGATATCGAGCGCCAGAAGTTATATAGCTTGGCTACTAAAACCTGCTCTCCCCTGAGCTTTGAAGTTCCCCTCACTGTAGGGAGGATGGCTCCATATTTATCCTCCCTGCAGGTGCCCCAACTTCGTAGAGCTTTTTCTTTGGCCAGGTGCAATGCTATGCCTTCGGCTATTCTACATGGCAGATTTAACAGGATAGACTATTCAGCTAGATGCTGTCTATGTGAACAAAAATGTGTTGAGTCAGTTACTCATGTCCTTTTGCACTGTCATTTGTACGCTGGTATACGTCAAACATACTTAAAAGCTGTCTTAACTAGTATGATGGATTGTTCTGACTCGCTCAAAGTCTATAGACTGTTGAACGATTCCCTTCATGATGTAACCGAGAAGGTGGCTGAGTTTCTCCATTCTGCCTTGAAGTTGCGTCAAAGGATATCACGGAGTTAAGCTCTAAATGTATTTTTGTATTTGTAATACAGCAATCTTTTAACTTTATTCTTTCCTTTTGTAAGTGGATAACTTGAATTGCTGCTATATGCCAATAAAGGCTAACTTGACTTGATATATAAGGGGAATGGAAAACTGTTGGAAGTCAACTGAAAAGGGGGGGATGGGTGGAATTATTATAATGTGATGGATATGGAAGTTATGTATTATGATTGGTGTATTTTGACCCATCCAATAAAATTCTTAAAAAAAAAAAAAGGAAAACAAGATGCTGCAGTATGGGCCCAGTGCCTGCCCACCCGCCTGTGTGTCTGCTGCTGCTGCTGGAGGTAAGGACTGAAACAAAACACACATACTATTCGGTGGGAGGGAGTTGTTACAATTTGGTTCCCTGGATTGGTTTCACCATTCCAGAATCTGCTTTAATGAAACAAAACAGCACTTTCCGGGTGACTTTCTGGCTTGTTTGTTTCATTTTGCACATCCCTACTAAGCACTGCACCACACTGGCTTTTGTGGAGGGGCTACTGTTGATCAGGAGCAAGCAGCTGGCTGAATCATGCAAGTCATACAGTAGCAAGTCTCTCAAAGGCCAAAATGGCCCTAAAAAGGGCTCTGCCCCTTTCCCTGGCCTTTCACGGTCAGAAACTAAGGCATGAATGATGGCAATACTGTTGTAGTTGCTTAGCAACAATCACTGAGGGCATTTATGTTTTAAAGTTACAAGCTCTGCTTCTGTCCTTTGGAGGGGTCTTAACATTCTTAACTGCCCGAATGTATTTTTTTATCTTAGATTTCAGATTTTTCTGCAACTTGGGACTTTTCTTAGATTTGTATAAAGATTCGTCTTCTTGGTCCATGACACCAATCCCTAAATTTAAGTATCCACAGATGGGGCTATGTTAAGAATTAGATATATTGATGAAAGTAGAAGCTTCTGTTTTGATACTTGGGTAGCAGAGATCCCTGAGTGTTTTAACAGGTGGGAAGGATATTGCAATCCCTCAGAGTCTCATACTTAATATTCTTTTAGCCATTCTATGTTCCATCAGGTGAGTTGTAACTGAGTATACAAACCATGAATTATTGCTTCTTCTCATTGACTAGATGAACAATAAAACACAAAAGACAACCAATGCCGAGTTTTACAGAATGAATGATAAATCACAGAACTACATTCAATACAAATACTTCCACATAATATTAGGATGGATTCATATAAAAATATTACCAGGCGCCCTGCCCACATATACCTTTGTTGTTCAGGATGTCTTAGATGTCTACCATGGCAGCCTACACATTTAGCCATAAATATTATATGTCCCAGACAAATAAAAGAATTGCTGAAGTGCAGGGCTGAATCAGAACCTTTATACAGATACGTAGAAATTCTGCAGGTTCTGAAAACTGTCCATCGTGTCTTGCTTTATAGAAAAATCTGCTTCTTTGCTTGAAGGTACTTTTACTAAACAAACAGTACGAACAGTTATGTAGGTCTGAAATAGATGCATAAAAATTCAACAAAGCTTTCTTTTTGTAAAGCATATGGTTTTCAAAAAATTAATGTATACTACCTTTCTGTACAAGTTTCCAGAGAGACTATTAACAGAAGTAAAACAAATCCCTCAATGAAAACATAATAAAATATTGAAAATAATAGAGAAATAGAAATAAGGGGGGGGGGAAATAAAAAATAAAAAGAAAAATAAAAGCAAGAAAAATAGTAGAGGAACCACTAAGAAAGAACACCTGGTAGGAAAACTAACAAAGGAGAGTGTGAGGTATTGATTATCCCAGATAAGTGTCCATTGAGTGGCTTGGATCCAGAATAGTGTTTCTATGAGCACAAGGATTTCTGTTCTCTGACCACGTCCTTTTCACCTTCCCACTCCTGCAGCATCCCGAAGTGTCCCCTGACATCTTGTCCCTGGGAGTCTGGAGCAGGATTTCTGCTGGCATTTTGGTCTCCTGCTGGACATGAGAGGTGAGAAAGTCATGTTCTTGTGCCCACAGAAACACTAGTCTGCTGAGCATCCTCCACTCTCTTCAAGCACCGACCCCAAATCTCCAGGAATTTCCCAAGCTGGAGCTGGCAATCCTAAAAGCACTGCCTGAACTGACAGGCAGATGCATATGAAATCAGGCACTCCTTCAGATTCCCTTTTCTTGCTGTATAGGCGACTGTAGGTCGAAATCAACACCTTTTTTCCTTCTTGCATAATTTTAGATTGTGAAAGTGTATTAAAGAGCATAAAAAGAGACTGAGAGCACTATAATCAAGCTTTCTTTTCTATTTGTTATACTTCATTCCAGGATTGAAACCCAAATTGCCTTCCCCATCATCCACTTATAAGTGTATGAAGAAATGCACTGAAATCAAGAGTATTTAAAAGAGGATCTTGGGTATGTGACTGTTCAGAAATGAAGAAATTAGACCCAACACCTCCTATTTGAATTTCTGTTTCCTAGAATTTGTATTTTAACATATTTAGAAGTGTTAAAATGTTCTTAATAGTGAAGAGAAGGCACCTTAAATTTTTTAATAAAAACAAATATAGGGTTAGGGATAAAGGAAAGTTAAAATAATTTCATATGAGCAAAATACATCTTGGCAAGCATAGAAAAATTTTATACCAACACACAAGAGTAATGAAAATTAAAGATAATGTCATCGTCTTCTTCCCATATGAACAATCAAGGGAGTCAAAATCTAGCTCTACCACAAAAAGTAAATAGGTTAGTGATAAAAAAGGTATAAAAAGTTCAGGGAAAATATAAATTTTCTATGGGCTGTCAAAAGCAATCAGTTCAGCCAAGTCTCTTAAATCTACTTTTAATGATAATAGAAACAACTTTTTCTTTTTTATTAGACTTTACATACATTTATGATCTTTATCATTTTAAATCAAATCAAATATATTTGTGTCTGCACCAGGGCATAAAAATAGCCATGTGTCTTGGAAGTTTAGCTAAGAGCATAGGATTTCTCTTTCTCCTTGTTTATAACCCCTGCTATAGCACAACTATTTCTCATTTAACTGTTATAATAGTTAATACTTAGGAAATTATAGATAACTGGCTATGTGTTGCTGCTGCCCTTATCAATTCTCTTTGACAGCTCTGGACCAAACTTTGGCTTGCATCACTTTTGCTAAAACAGGAATTTTATGCCAGTTAAACTTGTCAGACAATTCTCTATGCTCATTTCCATCCTGATCTTGACTGCCATGCTGTGTATACTCTACTTTCCTATAACAAGGTGCTATAACCTGCTCTACAGAGTCAGTTGTGCAATTGCCAACTTCCAGGTGGGGCCTGGAGATTTCCTGGAATTACAACTGATTTCCAGACTACAAGGAATAGTTCCCCTGGAGGAAATGGCTGATCTGGGGTATGTGGTCTATATGATATTATACGCCACTATGGCATTCCAAGGCTTCACTCCCCAAATATCCAGGAATTTCCCAAACCTTAATTGGTGCTTTTTTCGCTTGTGTTAATTTTGACCATAACAAAATACACAGTACAACTAAAGATTGAGAACTTGCTTGAACCACACAGGTTACACTTCTCAAAAATAATTTCCTTTGCAGAGCACTGCCTAAGTGGTTTGTGATTAGAGGTGGGCACGAACAGGAAAAAAATGAACATGATGTTCGTTGTTCGTTGCCATCCACGAATAGGGATTCACGAACACTGATGAACATGACATGTATACGAACATGTTCGTAGCTGGAGGTTTGTGGAAGTCAGGACCCCACTTGGGACTTAGCTGAACTTGAAAGGCATGATCCCTTTAATGTCATTTTCTCTTCACAGTGGCAAAAACTGGACTGTCTGCTGGAAGCTACTTTAAGGGGTTACAAACTGACCTTATCAATGTCCAATACCCACCAAATTTGCAGGGGACATAGTCCTCACTTTCCTCTGAAGACCACTCAAGTTTCAGAGAGATTGCACCCTGGGAAAGGCATGATCTATGGGTCTCCCCCTTTAATGTCACTTTCTCTTCACAGTGGCAAAAACTGGACTGTCTGCTGGAAGCTACTTTGAGGGGTTATAAACTGACCTTCCCAATGTTCAATATTCACCAAAGTTGCAGGGGACATAGTCCTCACTGTCCTCTGAAGACCCCCCCTCCCCAAGTTTCAGAGAGATTGCACCCTGGGAAAGGCATGATCCATGGGTCCCTTTAATGTCACTTTCTCTTCACAGTGGCAAAAACTGGACTGTTTGCTGGAAGCTACTTTGAGGGGTTACAAGCCGAAAGGAGTTCAGACAGAGTTCAGACAGTCCATCCTTATGTTGCCAGGGGAATTGATTGAAAGGACCCAGACTGTCTGGCTTTACAAAGGGCTGACAATCGCCACAAAGAGGGCTTGGAACGAACACATGTTCGCTGGGAACAGGGCCTCATGAACAGCTTGCTCACGAACAGCTGATTGGGATGTTCGTGGCTTTTTTTGTTCGTATTGCTGTTCGTGCCCACCTCTATTTGTGATCTCAGCAGTAACTGCACTATTAGTGTCATATTTAAATATGGCCTGCTTTGGTTGCCTGAAGAGATGACTAAGCAAGCATATACAGCTATCTGTTAAAGAACTAAACATATATTATGATATTGTTCCTCAGGCAGGCATTTTTGTAACAGTCAAATCCATGTATTCATACTTTGACCAATCACTGTATACCACCAAATGCAAACTGTCAGAAGGCCCCAATCATTCTGTTCGGCTGCTGTGGGGAAGGCAGCAGGGAAGTTGCCAAGGTAGTAGCATGGCCATGTAAGGGAGCAGCAGAAGCAATGTTTTTGGAAGCTGGCCAGCCTCAAGGCTGCAATCCAATAGTACTATCTAACACTTAGAAATAGATGGCCTCAGATTTTACATGGGCAGAGCTAGCCCATCTCATTGTGAGTCCCAGATAAATGTTATATTTGCTCACAAAGCAAGTGCACAGTCCCGCACCTGCGCAATGACATCACTTCCAGTGATGGAACTTCTAAGCAACATCATCATGTAGGTGCAGAAGCACATGCATGCTTCACAGCAGGCCGATTTGGGCCTCAAATCTACCTCTTGGCCTCTTGCCTCTCATTCTGGAATGGAACTCATTGCACAGTGTTTATGTGGGTGCTTAGAATATTTGGTTCTCAACACAGTAATTCAAGTGTTGGGTGTTGTCTCTGTATGGTTGATGTCCATTTATTTATTTAGATATTTTTATCCTGTTTGTCTCTGATACTAGGGACTCAACACAACTACTAAACTAAAGCACAAATAAAAAATAAAAATGTAAAATTTTTAAAAATGTAACTCGACAGGTCCCCAGTCAAACTTGATACGATCTGAGGATGTCCTGGGCTGATAGTGGTCCTACAGGTATGGCTTACACAGAGCTATGGGCTAAGGGCCAAGCTACAAGTGACAAATGACACTTGAATGGCAAGTGGATCGAATGGAGAGCAAGTGGAGGGCAAGTGAACAGGGAGGAATACACTTGCCATTCAAGTGTCATTCGTCACTTGTAGTTTGGCCCTAAGACCCAGAGGCCAATAGCCCTTTGGTTCCCACTCTGTGGCTCATGCCTGTGGCCAAGCCCAGAGTGTATATTACATGCACAAAGGGAGTTGCAAATGCTTAATCCAGGTCATCCTAAACTAGTTCAGATGCTCCCAATGCCTTCTTTTCCTATTATTTTGGCTGATGAAGCTGCGTGTGTTATTCAATAAATGTTGTTCCTGATTCCACACTATCCAGATTTTCAGTATTCTAACATTATAAAGGAGTTTGTAGGTTTGTGAGCAGATGGCTTCCAGCTATTTTTGTGGGGTCAGTGGGGACTGGGGGGGGGGGTTCCTTTTACTCCTCAGCCTAAGCCAGCAACGTCTTTAACATTCAAGTGAGACAGTTGACCTTACGCTCAGGTTATGATAATGTGGATTTGGGCCAAACTGAAAAATTGGCCACATTCATACTTACATATGTGTAGTATACATGTGTCTCCCTGACCATATGTGGTAGCAGTCTGTAGAAGACAGAGGATTATGTCCGCTTGCATAGCATTTGCTCTCTGCGCATTCAGTGGAAGCTCTCAAAAATGCTCTATTCCCTATGGACAAGTGCTTGTAAATCTCCTGCTTTTTTAGAAATCCCAGGGTGAATGGAAGATCCTCAGCGCACACATGTAGATGTCAGAGGCAGGGCTATCAAGTGCAGTGCTGCTCCCCTCTGTTCAATGTGTGCATGAATAAAAGCTTCTTTGTTGAATGATTCTTGGTTTACTCTGTTATCCAGAGACTTAAAGATCCTCCTTTGCTCCTTTGGATACTTTAATATTTCTGGTTCCCCCCCCCCCCCCACAAATGTAACCTTTAATATGGCTCAGTTTTGTGCATAGCTTTTGCTAAATAGAGGGATATTTTCCCCAAGTATCCTGAGTATTTGCAGCTGGTTTCAGTATCCATATTTCTCAGAAATTAATTATTATTGCCCAAGGTCTTTTGCATTCTTTTGGTTTTAATTGCTGTGAGTGATGAACTCTTCGGGGCCTGATTATCATTTACACGGAGGCCCCTCTATACCACTTTGGTAGTTTAAAGAAGTCTTTTGGTGGGTGTAAATTACATTTAAGACCACTCTAAGACCCTTTCATACTCACAGACAGATGCAAATGAACTGTATTGTAAATTAGAATTTTTTTGTCTTCAGTAGGATTGTAAATGACTGTATAATCCATGGCAGGTAAACATGGAAATGGCTTTGCCCTGATATGATGTATTGCTTAAATTTTTAATAAACTCTTACCTAGCCTTGCCAACCTCCAGATGGGGCCTGGAGATCTCCTAGAATTACATCTTATCTCCAGATGACAGAGAACAGTTCCCCTAGCTGCTTTGGCAGCTAGCCTTCATAGCATTATACTCGGTTGAGACCCCTCCCCAAACACAGCTCTCCCCAGGCTTCATCCTGGGGAGCACATTTCTGGTTCAGCCAGAACCAGCCTGGTT
Organism: Eublepharis macularius; assembly: GCF_028583425.1. Taxonomy (NCBI): domain Eukaryota; kingdom Metazoa; phylum Chordata; class Lepidosauria; order Squamata; family Eublepharidae; genus Eublepharis; species Eublepharis macularius. The sequence continues at coordinate 44,349,041 of NC_072800.1, forward strand.
GTAGTGGTTAGAGTGTTGGACTAGGACCTGGGAGACCCAGGTTCAACTCCCCACTCTACCATGGAAGCTTGCTGGTGACCTTAGACCAGTCACACATACCCTCAGCTTAGCCTACCTCACAGGATTGTTGTGAGGACTGGAGAACTGCTTTAGATCTACACTGAGGAAAAAGGTTGCGTATGAATTTAGTAACATAAACAAAAACCATTGACACACAAGTCAATAATCACGCTGTTTAATGAAACTTCACTCATAACCAGCTTCACATACAGGGAATTTACTTGAATATTTGCCTCATCATCACAGGAGCAAGGATCAGTAAATCACAGCTGTACTGGAGTGATTTCTTGTCATCTCTGCTGGAAGGCTTTCCTGCACAGAGAGATTATCTACTTGTTTAATGGTGCTGATTTAAGCAGTGCTATACTCTTCTATGCCCATTGATTTCAAGAAGGGTATATTTGCCCACCCAGATAGAATTAAGAGGAAGACACAAGCGTTGGGAACTAATGGGCCATTTTATTTTGGCAACAACATAACATTAAACATAATACGGCAAGGACCTAACTAGCAGTACAGGTCAGGCCCTGGGGTCACTCCTGGACCACCGCCCTGACCTGCCTGGGCGAGCCATTCTGCCCCAGGCACGAACCATCCAACCATACTTGTACAGGAGGTCCCACATGGCAGTCTGCCCTCTCAGCTGGCAGCCATCAAACAATACCAGTGATCCTGACAGACCCCAATTCCCCCTCAAATGGGGATGTGCCAAGGGTGCTCACCGGCCCACTCATTTCTCCCAAACCCTATCCTGCCAAGGAAAACCTGTTTGTGGAAAGCCAGTTACCACAACCAATGCAAGAAGTGCAAGGTAGGTGAAAAACTCCAAACTCTATCAGCCAATTAGAGAAAGGAGAAAAAATTCCTACCTGGCTCCAATGACTAATGACCAGCTAAACTTACACTACTGCAGGGCGTGTGGGTGGGCCAACCACAAGGCAAACTGTGGAGGAGGGCTTGGGCAAAGCTGCCTCTCAAGAGCTTGGCTCTGCCCCCTCCCCAGATCCTTGGATGTCAGGAAGAGTATGCTGCATTTCTTCCTCAGGGGGGGGGGAGGCAGCCCCCAGCGGTTGGCAAGGAGGGCCGAATTCTACTAGTATTGCACTGTAAACTCCCCTCCCATCATCCTTCAAGTTTATAATTTCTTATTTTTCAAGTTCTACCTTGCAACCTGTCTTCCATTCTCTACCAGGAGCAATCAATCACATAGTAGCTTCCCTCTTTCTGAAATTAATATTTTAATACTTTCCTCACCCTTCTAGTGGCTCTGAACCATTTTTGTAAATAGAAAGTCTGAAATGTTTTGTATAAACAGAGTAAAGGTACTAGCCACAATGACTCTTTGGGGAAAATAACAACTCCAGGTTGCATGTACTTTGAATTAAGAAAATGATAGCAAGGATAAGTATTCAAAATTCCTTTGGTCAATTTTATGGCCAGGGCCACCAAGAGGAGAAACTAGGGGCACAAAATTTGAAGTACCTTGATTATCCTGGGGGCCCACATAACTGGGCAAATAATGCAATTTATTTTCAGACAATGTTTAAGGTGGAGCTGGGTGGGTGAGAACAGCCCGGAAGGAATTGTTATGTGAAGGCTGATGATGGCTTTTGGCAGTTCTGTTTGACCCTCCAAATCAGTTTTCCCTATTCCAACCTTTACTTCTTAAAAATGCTGAGAAATCCTTCTCTCTTAGGTTGTAATTAGAGATGGGCACCAACAGCAATATGAACTAAAAAAAGCCACAAACAGCCCAATCAGCTGTTCACGAACAAGCTGTTCATGAGGCCCCATTCTAAACGAACAGGCGGTCATTGCAAGCCTCGTTCCTTGCTGTTCGACAATCCAGACAGTCTGGTACCTGCAATCAATTCCCTTGGCAACGTAGGCAGTGATTGTCTGAACTCTGTCTGAACTCCTGCTGTTGCCCTGGAAATCCCAATCTAAGCCCCAATCTAAGCCCAATTTAGCTTGATAGGCAGGCCTTCCTTTCAAGTGTGGAGCTCCAAATTTGTTACAAGGAAGCAAAGAGCAGGGGGGAGGGGGGCTCCCAGCTCTGGTTTTGCAGACAGTGAGGGAGAGACTGTTGCTGTTGGCATTTTGAGAGAGAGACAGGGAGAGTGCATTGGAGCTTGAATTTCCTTTGTGTGTGGTGGGATAGGGATCTACCTCTTCAAGTTCCAGGGCTGCTGCCAGGCTCTGGGCCAAGCTATTATTTATTATTGGTATGTTTCCTGCTGCCTGCTCAGGTAGAGTTTCTGGGAGTGCTGTGGTAGGGATCTTGATGGCTGGAGGAGAGCCTGCTGGCCCCCACGAACAATGAACAACGAACATGTTCATGAACAGGTCATGTTTGTCGATGTTCGTTGTTCGTTGTTCACGGATGGCAACGAACAATGAACACCATGTTTGGGGGGGGGCGTTCTGTTCATGCCCATATCTAGTTGTAATGTGCTCAGCCCTGATCATTGCTGCCTGATCACTTAGCTTAATAGTTCATAGGACCAGAACACTAAACATTCACAGCACATCATGGGTGTATGGAGGTGGCTGAAAAATGTTTTTTCTGTCTTTGATTATATCCTTGGCACTGTATTTGTATGAAGCCAGTAGAAAATATGCTTTCTTCCTTTATATAAATGTCGTATTTCTATATAGATAAAAATACTACCTCATTTGTAGTTACCCCTTTCACCTATTTGTAGCCTAAGGGGAAAGAGACAAGCCCCAGGAGAAGAGTTTGTTAAACTGTAATTTTAGCGGGTGAATGAATAATTGATTGACCCTAACTTTATTACTCACAAAACTCAGTACTTTCTTGGGGGGGGGGGAAATCATATTAAACTTCCTGCAAACAAAGAAAGCTCAAAGAGTTATTCCAACACAACAAGGCACTATACCTCAGACACCTATATAAGTTAAAGATGATAGTGCTAATTAAGAAATTAAGCAGCAAAAGCTGATTTTGGAGGTCCCTCCAGGAATTGTTTTGCAACATGGAAAACATTCCACAATATGGTCAGTCCAGTGTTACTTGTGCATTTTCACAAGAGAAGGGAGTTGTTTGCTATATAGAAACATAAAGTGTTTCCTAGACTAACCATAATTTACAAAACAGAAGTATTGTATGCTATTGGAATTCAGTATGATACACACACTGCCTCTAAGTGACACCCCTCTGTGAGTTACGGCACTCCTTTGCCATTAAAAAGCATCATTATTGTAAAGAGAAATATGATATTTTTCCGGGGCAAGAAGATAAAGTAGTAGAGGTTGCAATAATTGTTCAGTAATATGGAGATATTCAGTAGTACAATTATAGATCTTTGTTTTCCTTTAGGCTTTGAGGCTATAATCCTATGCACACTTACTGTGGAAAGTAAATAAAGTAGGATTCCAAGACAAGACAAGACAAGACAAGACAAGACAGAACCTTTATTGGCATAACCGTAACAGTGTCAAAAGTAGGATTCACCTCTGAACGTACATAGGATTGGGTTGTATGACTGTTAAAAAAAGACTCAGGGTCAAATTCCTGAAGTGTTAAATGATGATTGTAGCCATATGGGAAAGGAAGAAAGGGTTTAACTCCCCACCCCATGTGATTTGTCAATTTAAATTGACTGCATTGTGCTGTTATTACCTTGAAAGGAGGAAAAAGACAGGCAAAAATAGACTGCTCATCTTTTTTCCTTTGTGGGGTTAACCTTTAAGGATTAAAGAGGGCTATATGAGCATGGGGGCAGTTTTGATTGATGGAACTTCACAGTGGGAAGAGTTAAACAACTTCTCTCTCATCTGGCACTGGACCAAATTGACCAAATTGAGTCTTCATATATGTTAATTATTTGTGTATTGATAAAAATGTTATGCTGCCTCTCCAGAAATCTGCCCAAGGCAGCTTACAAAATAAAAATAATAAAAACAAAACATTAAAAAATATTAATTAAAATTCAGCATTAAAAGCCAGAAAAACAAACTACTGACAGTTAAAGTAACAGTTGCTGGACACAAGTAGGGTTGAAAAACCAACCCTTTAATTAAAAGCAAGGGTGAACAGAAATTTTTTGGCCTGGCATCAGGTGTGCCTCAATAGGTGTGTTGCTTCCAAGCTATTCTGAAGCTCAGGATAAACCAGACAACAGCACATTTAATCACTATTATTGAAGGTATTTTTTTCAATAGGGACAGAAATAAAGTATTATGTTATTTCCCCTTATAATACCTACTCAGTACCTTTTGAACTCTGGGGTGGGGTTTACGATATTTTCACAATTATATCCATTTGATTCTATTTTACCCTGTTTTACAAAAGTCAACATTTTGTTGCTTATTTGATGCTGGTTTATTCTAGCATTGAATCAACTGTGTTGTTATTAAGGTGCCACTAGATTCCTGTCTAAAGATATGTTTTCTCTGGAAATCCTGGAGAACATTCATAATGTCATCAACTTCTATGAAGCCAACACACACACACCCTGCCCCAAACTCTGATTGTTGAAACTTTTTTCATCTCTGGTCTTAAGACAAACAACAAATGAAGAAGCCAACTAGTTTGTCAAGAAATCAGTTGTTTTGAATAAACGGCATGAGCCTGCAGGTGCCTTGTAGCAATATACACTGAAACATGTGATGATCTATGTAGATCATTGCTGATTATGCAGATACACACAGAGGTTTTGATGCAGATGATGATAAGCATATATACATTTTGTATATATTTCAACTGCCAGCTCTGGAGATGCAGAACAATATGACGTAAAGAAACATTGGTTTGGAGGCCTGAGAAAGTCTGCAAAGCTATCCTAGATGTGGCATCTTTTGCTATCTCCATTTGGTTGGTTGGGGGGGGGGTTACTTTGCTATCTCCATTTGTTTGGGGGGATTATTTTAGGGGTGGTTTTTTTTGTTGTTGCTGTGAATACAAGGGAACTGTAGGTGTACGGATGCCTCATTCTGTGAAAAAAATGGGTCCTATTTCAACTCTTGTCATACACTGGCAGTCTGATGTCACAGATACATAACCAAAGAGAAAATACAGTTTTTGCTGCAGAACTCTGACCACATATAAACCACAGGGCAAAGACAGGTTATGCCACAGATCTCAGATTACACTTACAACATGTAAAGTGTTTCCTATTGTGTAAACTGCCTGAAGTTTTTGCTGGGTTAGAAAAACAAGCAATTGATGTGAGATGCCAAATCACCATTTGACACAGAACACATTAAAAGCTCTTTGTACCATGCCTTTGAGTCTGTAGTGTGATAACACTGAATAATGGCACTAGCAGTACCATTGATATCACTTATACCCGATCCGATCCGATCCAAGCCACACAGTCGTGTCCGACCCTCGGCTACTCTGTAGATCATCTCCCTCCAGGCCTTTCTGTCCTATAGCGCGTCAAGAGAGATCCGCAGAGTCTCGTAGTGAAGTTTTTACAGGGTAGTTCACCATTGCTTTCCCCAACCCAACACACTTAGCCGTACGACAGCCACGGATGGTATCACTTATACTACAGAGGCATAATTGCTATCCTATAAAGGCCTATGTGGAACTCTGTTCTCATTCTCAGGACATATGCCTTTCTCTGTCTGATTGGCAATGCCAATGGAAAGGAGGATCGTCAACAGTCAAAAACTGCCTCTGGCCTTCTCACTCAGACCCAACCTCAAACTATACAAAAATTAATCACATAACCTACCTGGGACCATAGCTCCCCAAGTCCCTGGAATCTAGTCTCCAAGCCCCACCCTCCTTCTCCCAGCAGTCCTGGTAACTGGTAAAGAAAAATAACTGGAATAAAGACTAATGTTGTTGGCATTTTCTAAGATCAGTTCATATGGGTAATCCAAGAAATTCTGAAAGAGATACATCGTTTCTCTAATAACTACATCATCTAAGAAATGCATTAAACAAATAACTGCTAAGGTTAGTTTATGCAGAATTTAATAAAAATTTGACTGTTCTCTGTAAGTGTGGTGTAGCAGGTTAGAGTGTTCAAACAGGTTTGAATTCTTCACTCTGGTGGGTGACTGTGGGCCAGTCACTTTCTCTCTCAGCCTAACCTACCTCACAGAGTTGTTGTGAGGATAAAATGGAAGACTGGAGAACAGTGTAAGATGCTTTGGGTCTCTGTTGGGGAGAAAGGCAGGGTATAAATGAAGTAAATAAATAAATTGTTTGTTGTCTTCCTCGAAGAACCCAAGCATTAGTAACTGGAGGCTAGGATAACTGGACTCCCTAAACCAGCGCTGTAACTTCTATATTATACTGTGTGATGGTTTAGGATCTGGGAGATCCATGTTCAAATCCTCACTCTGCCTTGAAATGTTCTGGGTGTCCTTTGATCAGCCACTCCTCCTTTCTCAGTCTTGCTTACTTCACAAGCTGGTTGTGAGGAAAAATGGAAGGAGAACCACATATGCTGCCTTGAACATCTTGGAAGAAAAGTGGGTTGAAAATATATTAAATTGATTCATATGTGGCTCCAAACTCTTAAATATGTTCCGTTGAAAAATAATAAATTCTTCCATTTATTATAAAAGTGAAACATTTACATGGGAAATTCATTCAAAGGATGTCATATTCTGTAATTATTGGTTGACTAAATAGTTCTAATGTATTTGTAATCCACCTTGAGTGAGAAGATGAAAAGGAAGGATAATTTGATAGGGTTAATATTTTATGAAACTGCCAACACATGATGTAAAAGTGAAATGCTTACAAGCTACTGGATTTCCATCAGCTTCTATCATAGAAACTTAACAACAACGTCACTGAGAACATGGTGTCTATTATGTTTCAAGCCCAAAGAATTCCACCTATAGCTTCCTGCAATTTCTGGAGTTTACTTCAGGGGCAAAGTTAGGACCGCACTTTTTTCCCATGGAATTATTCAACATCATAATCAACATCATCAGAGTGCCACTTAGTGGCAAGAAATGAGCAGAGATTCTAGGATGAGTGCAAGACAGAGATTCAAATATGCTTCTGTGTGAAATTCTTACATTAAGCTCATTATTGCCACAACATTGCATGCAACTCCTTATACAAAAACACAAAATGGGCCTCCAAAAATGGATTGAAATAGAGCCACGCTTGTAATTAGTGTAGCATTAAGAACACTCCATTTTATCGTGAAATTATAGCCATTTTCTAAAAAGGTTAGAATGCCTAATATACAGTAAAAGGCATAAATGTCTACAAGTATTTGTACCTTTTACGGATGATACATTTTTGATATGTACATCTCCATCACCTCCCTCCCAAATTCTTTGAAACATAAAAGAATTATAGCAATTTTACTTACACATCTGTAGAGGTACAATTTTTGGAAAAGCCACACATATGCTTAGTGTCAGTTTGATCAACATGCTGCTGTTTAACCCAGATAACTTTAGCTGAATACTGTCATGCAAGCATCATTTTACATGGGATTGCAGTTCAGAAGGGATGTGAAAATAATATAGTCCAATTGGTGAGTGTGAAAGGTTGACCATGATTCCCAAGTACCATTACAGATGGTATTTTGTTCATAAACAGTCATGATCCACATTGTGCATGTCTCTATGGCAAATTCATTCTGCAGTTAATTCCAGATGAGTTCTACATAAGTGTAACCCCCAGAGTCCCAAGGACCAGGTTCGATATGTTTACCAATTAAAATATAAATGCAATTTATTTTTACACAACTATGAAAACATTCCCAAAGTTATTAATACTGGATCAGTAACCAGTGACCCCAGAGTATAGGCTTACTCACAATCCCTTGGTAAAACGTGCAGACAGTTCTGTAGATTTGGCCAGAGGCTTTGCCTGGAACGGGACAGGGTAAAAGCCGGAACGAGACGGAACAGGCCGGAATGGGCACTAAAGAAATGCCAGTGCCACAAAAAAAAGGGGGATGTGTTCTAAAACAATATTTTAGAAATGAAAACTCTGGACTGGCACCCTTTAATTAACCCATTCCATACCAAAAAGCTCCCGGAACAGCACAAAACAGCACAAAACAGCACAAAACATTCCCAAAGTTATTAATACTGGATCAGTAACCAGTGACCCCAGAGTATAGGCTTACTCACAATCCCTTGGTAAAATGTGCAGACAGTTCTGTAGATTTGGCCAGAGGCTTTGCCTGGAACGGGACAGGGTAAAAGCCGGAACAAGACGGAACAGGCCGGAACGGGCACTAAAGAAATGCCAGTGCCACAAAAAAGAGGGGGATGTGTTAGAGACACTCCGGAACAATATTTTAGAAATGAAAACTCTGGACTGCCCCGCTTTTATTAACCCGTTCCATGCCAAAAAGCTCCCGGAACAGCACAAAACAGCCCGGAACGGGCACTAAAGAAAGGCCAGTGCTACAAAAATCAGTGGGATGTGTTAGAGACACTCCAGAACAATATTTTAGAAATGAAAACTCTGGACTGCCCCGCTTTTATTAACCCGTTCCATGCCAAAAAGCTCCCGGAACAGCACAAAACAGCCCGGAATGGGCACTAAAGATACGCCAGTGCCACAAAAAACAGTGGGATGTGTTAGAGACACTCCAGAACAATATTTTAGAAATGAAAACTCTGGACTGCCCCGCTTTTATTAACCCGTTCCATGCCAAAAAGCTCCCGGAACAGCACAAAACAGCCCGGAATAGGCACTAAAGAAAGGCCAGTGCCACAAAAAACAGTGGGATGTGTTAGAGACACTCCAGAACAATATTTTAGAAATGAAAACTCTGGACTGGCACCCTTCAATTAACCCGTTCCATGCCAAAAAGCTCCCAGAACAGCACAAAACAGCCCGGAACGGGCACTAAGGAAATGCCAGTGCTACAAAAAACAGTGGGACGTGTTAAAGACACTCCAGAACAATATTTTAGAAATGAAAACTTTGGACTGGCACCCTTCAATTAACCCTTTCTATGCCAATATGCTCACGGAACAGCACAAAACAGACTGCAGTTTTCTGCAGACTCGGGACTGAAAGCACACCCAGACCATGTTTTTCGCTTCCCTCCACCCCAACAATTATCTGTTGGTAGCCTGGGACTTAGCCTCAGGCGAAGTCGAGTTACCTGGCTGGATGCTCCAAGTAACAATAAAAAATATGTCCTATTTTTTCAGTTATTTGTTTATTTATTTGAAAAAACAATTAAGAGATGTCCGATTAATATATATAATAAACCAAAAAAAGGAATCCACTTTAAGGATTGCTTCCCATAGACCAATTCAGTTAGAGGGTCAAAATGAAGGTGAGTTCAAAAATGATGTGAAGGGTGTGTGTGTTTGTACAGTGAACAGTGGATTAATGTGAACAAAATCAGTGATGCAAAAATTCGTGACAGCTTGGTTGGAAAGCTGCATGAAGTATTGGTATCTGAAGAGGGTTTTGGTATCTGAAGAGGGTTTTGGTATCTGAAGAGGCCGGAGGCGGGGCGGGGGGCGTCGGGGGGAGCGGCGCAGCCATGACCCCCGGGGGCCCCCGGCCCGCCGGAGGCGGGGCAGGGGGCGTCAGGGGGAGCGGCACAGCCGCGACCCCCGGGGGCCCAGCTGTCCTCCGTCTCCGACTCCGTCTCCGTCGTGGGGGTGGGGGTGGGGGATTTTATTTTTGGCAACCTCTTCTACATGCAAAACTTTTTTGGTACAAAGTTGTAATGTTATAAAATGGTAAAAATTTCATAAAATTGTAATTTTACCAACAATCCAACTCAAATAAGTTTATAGATAATTCAAACAGTATTGCTTCTATAATCATATTAGGCATAAATATTAAACATAACTTTTAAACGTTAAGTAAAAAGTATTAAATAATCAGTAGAGATGGGTTGAAGGTTTTATCTTAAATCCTGAACAGCTTGAAACCTTCAAGTGAGAACTGAAAACACGTTTCTCTGTTTTAGAGAAACTGCTTTTCAGTACAAAATAAACGGGATGTATGTTTTTGTTGCACTCTCCCAACCAGGAGACAGACTCCTCCTAAGAGTTTAATGGCTTCTTTCCTTAACAAACGCTAGTCGTTTTCATTACGTGAGGTATCAAAATATAAATGTTTATTTAAATAAAACATAGAAAAATAGAACAGATGAACACAACAAGAATTAAGTTTCCTAACATTTCTTAATGAGATCTAACTCAGTCAGATTAACGATGAAATGCATTCAAGTTACTGTAGCACATATTACAAGGGTAAGTTTCCTGCCTAGATCTTCATGCGATTTCTTTTGGCCAAAACCCTGATCTGCTATTTGGATTAACATTTTTATATATTATCTTATGCAGAAATCTAAGATCTTTTCATATGATAACAAAGATGAATATCAAACCAATCATAATTTAATTCTTTTTTACTATTTCCAATCATGTGACATTCTACCTAGCCAAAAGTACCACTATGGCCAGCTGCAAGATAAGAGATATGGATAGTAAAAATGACAAGAAAAGTTACATGACCAGATCATCCTTGGGCTCTGCTAACAATTACAGAACATGTATCTGATACTGTTCACTATTTTTAATTGGCTGTCAAAGATAAAGCACCAGTTATACACCATACTAGAAAAAGAACTACAGTGATGTTCATACAGCATTATTTAGAATGCATATGTTTCACAAAGTATGTGTTCTAAACCATAATCAGCAGTCTACTGGTTTGAATCCCACTACTGACATGAGCTCAGTAGGTGGCCTTGGGTCAGCCACTCCTCTCAGCCCCAGCTCCATTGTGGGGATAAGAATAACACTAACTTGTTCACTGCTCTGGGTGAGGCACTAATATGTGTAGAAGAGCGGTATATAAGCACAGTTATTATTATTATTTATATTTCCATGACACCATCCCTTGACCTGTGAAATTAAGTATTTTGATAAATATGAAAGTGATACAAAATATAAATGCATTGCATAATGTGTGAGTGTACATATACAAACTTTAACAATTGTATTGGATAATACCGCAAAGCATGATTACTGAGAAAGCTGCTTTCACTGCTTTCAGTGTGGAGAGCTGCTTGTAGATCAAAACAACCTGACGAGCTGTCTTCATGCAGAGTACACTTGATTCTCTTGGCTTTCAATTCTGCTTTCGTTCAGCATGGGTAAATCAATGTGTCAGCAGTAAACATTTGTATCACTCCTCTCTGAATGACCTTTTAAATTTTACTGCCTATCGTGTCAAAGCAATTAAAATTAACAATACAGTTACTAAGCTGCTAAGATCAATTAATGGCTCTTAGGCTTTATTTATTGATCTAGTGACATCTTCAAAACCCACTGGTAACAGACTATACATACTTCTCTTCTATCCACAATATATACACAAGGATTGATTACATATTCTTATCTTCTAAATTACATATTTAAATGACATATTCTAATCTCCTAAATTAATTAGTCAAACTCTTACATCAAGGATTGGTGACAAGTTGTGGACAGACTATGCTTGGGCAGAATGTACACTGAGAATAAATGACATCAAACAAATTGGAAACTAAATAAATCACTTTTATTTAACAAATAAATTTCTTCTGAAGTCTCTTTAGAAATTAAACAATAGAAACAAACTATGTGGCGTTCCTCAAATCCACGTGTAGGATGCTATGGAAGTGGTACTTAGAGGGAAATTAATCTCCGTTGCCTCCTGTCATGAAGAGCAAAAAGAAAACATTAGAAATGAAATGATATCTAGAATAAGAAAACTAGAAGATGAACACAAAAAAGGCCACCCAATCTATAAACTTGCTTGCATGAAAATTAGAGGAAAAAACCTCCTCACATTCTATACAAGCTATTAAAGGCACCCAGGAAAAACTCAAACTAATTCTGTAAAATTAGCCGATGTATTTGCTGAATACTACCAAACCATTTGTACATCAGAGAATCCTGACACTAATCATATTTTAAATTATTTATCATCACAGGAAATTTGGAAAAAAACCTCACAAGAACATAAACAATATCTGGACCAACCAGTCACAACAGAAGATGTTACAGTCACTATCAAATCCTTGAAAAAAATAACAAAGCTTCAGACAGGGATGGATTCCCTGCCAAATTTTTACAAAAAAATACATTCACCTACTTTCAACTCCACTAACTGCCACATGCAACTCTGTTATGTTAGGAGGTAGCATCCCTCTATCTTGGTCAGAGGCTGAAATAGTAGTTACTCCAAAAAAGGACAACCATATTACAAATACTAAATCTTCTCAACCAATACCCTTACTGAATCAAGACCAAAAGATCTTTACAAGCATATTTGCAAAAACATTGTCTAAATTTAAATAACCAACTACATTCACCTTGACCAGACAATACACGTAACACTTTAACTATAATTAATTTCTGTGACGCATACAAAACCCCTGCATTACTTCTGGCCTTTGATATAGAGAAGGCATTTGATTAAGTGGAAATACCATATCTAAAACTTTTACTTCAAAAAATGGGTTTTGGCGACCAATTCTAAAATGCCATTAATGCTCTTTATCTTTCTCCAAAAGCTACAGTTAGGACTAACAATGTACATTCAATAGATATCCATATAGCAAGGGCACTGGCACTCAGCCAAAGGGGAACTAGACAAGGCTGTCCCCTTTCCCCATTTCTGTTTGCCATAACTATAGACAGGGCCAATGCTACCATTAGACCAACTAGGCAGCCGCCTTGGGCACAGACCTCAAGAGGGGCATAGTTTTAAACAGATTACTTTCTTGAAAAAAATGCAACTGAGAAAACCTATTGAGCACCCCCTAAATGGTCCTGTCCACAGACATCAAGCAGCTCAAAAGCTCACCGTAACTTTTTTATTTATTTATTTATTTATTTATTTATTTATTTATTTGATGTATACCCTGCCCTCCTCACAGATGGGCTAAGGGTGGCTAACAACATTAAAAAATACATTAAAATCACAGAAACATAAAATCAATCATATTTTTTTAAAAATAATTAAAATAGTCCAGGAGCAGGCTATTTAAACAAATATTGGGAGTCCGTATACAGGCATGGTAGATGGCTGAGGGCAGCTCCGGAAGAAATGGTGGTCTTAGATGGAAGAAGAAGGACACTCGCTGGCACTCAGCCAAAGGCCCAGCAGAACATCTCCGTTTTACAAGCCCTGCAAAACTGTAACAGGTCCCACAGGGCCCAGATCTCCAGCAGGAGAGCATTCCACCAGGCCAGGGCCAGGGCAGAAAAAGACCTCACCCTGGTTGAGGCCAGATGGATGTCCTTTGGGCCAGGGACCACCAGGAGTTGCTTGTCTGCAGAGCGCAACACCCTGCAGGGGACGTAATGGAAGAGGCGGTCCCGCAGGTATGGAGGTCCCAGTCCATGAAGGGCTTTAAATACCAAGGTTAACACCTTGAACCAGATCTGGAACTCCACTGGAAGCCAGTGCAGCTGGCACAGCACATGATGAATGTGCGCTTGGATGGGCGTTCCGGTAAGGATGCGTGCCGCTGCATTCTGGAACAGCTGTAACTTCCGGGTCAGACCCAAGGGCAGTCCAGGATAGAGTGAGTTGCAGTAGTCTAGCCTGGAGGTGACCGTTGCATGGATTACTGTGGCCAGGTCCTGTGGTGAAAGATAGGGCGCCAGTTGCCTGCCCTGTCAAAGATGAAAAAAGGCAGACCTGGCAACAGTCATGACCTGGGCCTCCATTGAAAGTGTGGCATCCAAGGTCACACCCAGACTCCTCACCATCAGGGAAGGTTTCAATTGTACCCCATCAACAGCTGGGAGCCGGTTCCCAGCTCGATTGCCCCATGATCCAGACACAGAACCTCTGTCTTCAGGGGATTCAATTTCAGGCGACTCTGATGTAACCATACCGTCACAGCCTCAAGACCCTTGACCAAGGAATCCAAAGCAAGATCAGACTTGGCCATCTGTAATGATTCCAAGTAAATGTGTGCATGTATCTTTAAATGCTTGATGAGATAGGTGAAGAGTGGGGGGTGAAGGAGATGGATGAGTGAGTGATATGTGTCAGGCTATGGCATTCCAGACTTGATAGTCTGTTTCACTCCCTTCTGCAAGAAGACGAGGTCTTTTGATTTCAAAAGGTTTATTGTGAAAGACAGCATTCAAGCCCAGATGTGCATATTCCAGGATTAGAGATCCTGGCCGAGCAAAGCGTTGCTAGGAATGAATCATAGAGCAAAGGTTGTTACATTTCACACTCCCGGAGCCCAGCCTCCCCCCCGAGTTCATACAGAAAAACTTCTCAGAGGTGCGCTGAGCTGGCCAAGGTCGAAACAGCAGATAAGACAGGATCCTTTCCCATGGAATCGGCTCCTTGCAGGTGTTGCCTGGAGGGAAAGAAGTCTAAACACTAAACGATTAAATATGGCGTTACTTAGGTTAAAACAGTTTCTGACAATATGATTGGTTGAGGACTGAGAGGGTGGGTGGAGTGAATGCAGTTTGAGACTGAGAGTAGAGAGAAAATTTTTAGTCAGAAGAAAGCAGGCTAGCTGTGTGCTGCCTGAATATGTTGAAGTGTTTATGAGAGAAATATAACCTGTGTGGAACCTGAACTGAGCATGTTTGTGAAAGGACACTCAGTCAGGGAAAGAGAGGCCAGCTGTGTGAATGAGAGTAAATGAAGTAACTTTAAGAACCGAGAACTACGTTTATGAAACCGATACGCTTCTCGAATAAATAAAAGCTTATTTTTGTTTTGCTATATCCCAGTGTAGCTGTCATTGCTATATCCCATTCCTATCTTCAGGGCCACATAGAACCACGAAGGAGCCTGACGCTTAGGAACGTTACCAAAGGGAAAACTTAAATAAAATATCTTGGAATAAAATATTCCGGGTGGCAGCAGACTACCCAGAGGGTTAAGGGATAGATTAAAAGAAAAATCTACCCTAAAGAAAGTAAAGGTCATAACACCATCCATCAGCAGATAGAGCTGAGTGTCATCCGCATACCAGTGACAACCTAGCCCAAAGTTGCGGGCTAACGGGGCAAGGGGGCACATATAGATGTTAAATAGCATCGGGGAAAGAATCGCCCCCTGAGGGATGCCACATACCAAAGAATGGTAAGCAGACATCTGTTCCCTGAGTGCCACCCTCTGTCCTAGATTGTGAAGGAAGGAGTTCAGCCATTGCAGGGCTGTTCCACGAATCCCCACATTGGCAAGGCAATGGGTCAGAAGATTATGATTGACCATGTCAAATGCTGCTGTAAGATCTAAAAGTATCAGCAGTGCCGACCCACTCCGGTCCAGGTGTCGCCGCAGATCATCTGTGAGGGCAACCAGAGCCGTCTCTGTACCATGGCCAGGCCTGAAGCTGGACTGGAATGGATCCAGGATAGAGGCATCACCCAGGTATACCTGCAGCTGTTCTGCTACCGCCCTCTCAATTACTCAAAGTTATCTCAGAAGTCTCAGTCAACTTGAGAGGAACAATCCTTAGTGAAACTACTCCTTTTTAGCTCTCCAGAGAGCCAGCTAAAAAGAAGAAAGCAAACAAATTAAGTAACTGCAGACAAAAGTATCTCCTATTCAAGTACAACACAATTCTCTCTCTCATTGTCTCACAGCAAATATGAGAAGGGGGTGGGAGTAGAAGACACTCTGTTGTGCCAGCCAGGAAAAAGGTGGGGAAATAGCTTCCAATGCTAGAAAAAGAAACTTTTCAGCAACTTGAGGAAGCCAAGCAAGAAGTGAGAAGGAAAACAAAAGGGAAAAGGTGGGAAACTGCCTCCAGAGCTAAGAAAAAAACCCACTTCTTAGAGCAAACTGTATCCCAGCAACACCAAGAGAAGAGGCAGAGTGGAAAACACTAAAATCTTCACAGCTATTCTGCTGTGTCTGGAAAGAAATGGGCAGAAAGTCAGCTTCATGGCAGCAATAAAAGGGAGGAAAGTAGGGAAATTCTGCTGTAGCAATGCGCATAGCATACTTGCTGCAGAGGAACAAGTGCAGGGAAAAAAACCTCTGCACTAGAACCTACAACTATATAGCCAAGCTTTTAAGGTTTCCTCAAAATCTGAAAATCCTTTAAAGAGTTATGATGACCTCGTCCAATCCTTAAGGCCACTTTTGGTAGGTGCTCGAGAGGGAAAACTGGTCAAGACCAATTTGTCATCTAAACCTTGGTTTGATCAAAGCTGTATTTGTGCTAAAAATGCTTTAATCTATGCCTATAAGCTAGCACTGAGAGCTGATGAAAAGACCAGACAAGATGCATATCGTTCTCTTTCATTTTTAAAAAAGAAGTATAAATCACTGGTTGCCCGCTGTAAGAAAGAACATACCAGAAAACTGTGGGCCAATATAACTGAAGCAGCTACGAGCAAAAACTCAGTGGTGTTCTGGAAACTAGTGTCAAACCGCGCCTCCACAGCCGCCTCCCCCTTGGCTTCCGCTATCCCCCCAGATAAATGGACTTTTTTCCAAAAA
Organism: Eublepharis macularius; assembly: GCF_028583425.1. NCBI lineage: Eukaryota > Metazoa > Chordata > Lepidosauria > Squamata > Eublepharidae > Eublepharis > Eublepharis macularius. The sequence continues at coordinate 44,365,518 of NC_072800.1, forward strand.
ATGTATGATGATCCTATTCAACCCCCTCCTGCCCTAACAATAGAAAATCTGGCCAAATGCCCCCCAGTTCATGCCGAAGAGGTAAAAGCTTATATTAGCCAGTTAAAGAATGCAAAAGCCCCTGGGCTTGATGGAATATCTCCAGAATTACTAAAAACAAATAAGGACTGGTGGGAAACTTTCCTAGCCTCCCTATTTACTTATATTGATGAAACCGGCTACATCCCCAATGATTGGGGAATGGCTATAGTAGTCCCCTTCCATAAGAAGGGAAAGAAGGAGGATCCATCCAATTATAGACCAATCAGCTTACTAAGCATTGTAAGCAAGTTGTCTACAAAACATCTGCTGAAGAAATTTTTAGACTGGCTAGAACAGGAGGATATAATTGCTGATGAGCAAGCTGGGTTTAGAGCTGGCAGGTCAACAATAGATCACTGCCTAGTAATGCAACACCTTGTAGAGAAATACGCTACAGGAGACCAAGCATCACTTTACCGGGCATTTGTTGATTTAAAAGCAGCTTTTGACACAGTCTCTAGAAATAGACTTTGGAGGAAACTGCAGGCCTCCTCTATTGATAGGCGACTGCTGTCCCTTTTGGGGGCTATGCACAAGCAAACTGCCCTGAGTAAGGTGCAGCCGAATTGGGCATTTGACTGACCCCATTCAAACTTACAGGCAGGTGTGCCTTCTAGCCCCCTTTCTGTTTATCTTCTACATCAACAATTTGGTAAACCTTTTGAATGACCCTGGATTGCACCCTCCCAAATTAGCAAATAGGCACATTCATGTACTGCTCTATGCAGATGATGCTGTATTACTTTCTAGGACCCCCATAGGGCTGAAACGAGCCCTAAAAATATTCTCTCAATTCTGTGATACTGAACACCTTCTAACTAATTACCAAAAAACTAAGATCCTGGCTTTCGGTAAAAATCCAAAGATCAGACGATGGGAGCTTCAGGGGCATCAGTTAGAACAACTTACCAGCTTCAAATATTTGGGTGTAGTTTTGCAAGCCTCAGGTACCAAAACAACACATAGCAGCTTCATTGCTGATGTGGGAGAAAAAACAGCACACGGTATACTGAAATTCTATCGATCACAAGGGGGGCAGTATGTACCGGCTGCACTCAGTTTGTTTAAAGCCAAACCATTGGCCCAATTAGTATACGGATCATTCTTGGGGCTGCCATCCTCCTCTTTCTCTCAACTTGAGAGAGCGCACTCCAAATTCCTTAGAGCTCTATTACAAGTGCCCAAATGCATGCCTAACTCATGGGTTAGACTGGAAACAGGAATGTTAAGGGTAGAGGCCAGAATCACCATCCTTTCAATTTTCAAATGGCTGTCAGGACGTCTAAACCCGCAAGGTCTGCTCCCTCTGTTATTCCAAGACAATCTAATTGGCAAAAGGCGACTCTGAAATCCCTGGGAAAATTGGGTCTTTCCCCTCAAAGTTTGCTAGTCATGGGGTTAGACCGAGCAAAATCACTCATTAAGCAGAGAGTGACAGACATTGAAAGACAAACATTTTCTTAGAGCACCAGGTTTTATTTCTTCAGATACTACTAAATATATTGCCGCTCCTGCAGCCTATTTTTACTTTCTTGAATCCAGTAACTCCAGAAGGGCATTTGCTTTAGCTAGAAGTTCAACTCTACCCTCTGCCGTTCTGGAAGGAAAGTTTAAAGCTGTCCATTACTCTCTTAGGCTTTGCTCCTATCCCCTAAGAGAAATTGACTCAATGGAGCACATCTTCTTCAACTGCCCAAGTCATAGTAAAATTAGAGCGGAGACCATCAGTCCATTAGTAGAAAGATTCCCTGGAAGTTCAAATAGAATCAAACTTGATTATCTTTTGTCTGATCGGAATCACCAGACACCATGCCAAGTATCAAGATTCTGTGCCCAGGTCTACAAGCAACGTAAATCACATAAGGCAGCTTAAACAAATAATTTATGATGATCTTATTTTTTTACTCTTATATTTATTCATCGTTCTTCCCCGGTATCCAGTCTCAACTGCTTTTAAACTGATTTGCAAATGGTTTTATATGTACTGGTCGCAGAGTGTAATAATAAACTTGACTTGACTACCTCTGCACTAAGAACAGCAGAAATACCTGAACCTACTTCATGGGGTGAATTATCCTAGCTACCACCAGAAGAAGCTGAGAAATGGAGAAAAGCGGAGGGTGTGGTGTCGGTGTTGAAGAGAATGATAGCACTTTGAAAGAGCTCCATCTCTCCCATGCCTGAAATTTAAAATTTATGTTGAAAAGGTAAAGTAAAAATATTTACCCTTCCAACGTAAAGATACGCTAAGAGATCCGAAAGGCAGATTCATATTTATTAAAGGCACTATAGAAAACCAAACTTACACATTTGGCTCAATTTATGCCCCAAACCAAGACAGCCTAATGAAATTCTAAAACAAAGTTCATTAGAATACACATGTATCACTTAGTATAATTTGCTCTAAACCATATTTTCATGACAAACCCACAGAAACAGCAGCAACATAATCTAAGAGTATAATGGAGAGCAACAAATAGAAACAGAAGGATTAAAAGTATCCTGCTCACTAGGTTGGAGGCAAGTTCTGACGACAACAGGGCCAACAACAAAGATTCTCAGGTCAAACTCCATGGTCAAGTAACAGATTCCAAAATCAAAGACTGTGACCCACCAAGGCTCAGGCAGCCAGAACCGAAGAGCTCACCAACAGCCAAGTCCAGAATACCACAATTGTGACTAGCTAATCCCATGCTAGCTGCGGCCTTATAAAGGGAGTTTCACCTACAGGTGAGGCTGGGTTCATTAAGCTTCTTTCTCCAAGCTGGCTCATCTCTGCTACTCAGGAGTAGATCAGATCTCCAAATGAAAATTACAACTGATCTCCAAAACCTGTCATTTGGAGATCAGTTGTAATTTGTGGGGATCTCCAGGAAGGTTGACAACCACAGTGTCATCAAGCCAGGCGGCCTTAGCATGGACCTGCCTGCTGCCAGACCTGCCACTGTCTCCCAAAGAACCCCAGGAGCAGCGAAGGCTGAGGGTAAGGGCAGAGGCATGGACCAAGCACAGGAGCGCATGCCTGGCAGCCCACGGCCTTCCCCCTGCTGAGGAAATGTCAGGAGAGCCAGTACAGGATCTGATCTAGGGTTAATTGAAGGGTGCCAGTCCAGAGTTTTCATTTCTAAAATATTGTTCTGGAGTGTCTCTAACACATCCCACTGTTTTTTGTGGCACTGGCCTTTCTTTAGTGCCTGTTCCGGGCTGTTTTGTGCTGTTCCGGGAGCTTTTTGGCATGGAACGGGTTAATAAAAGCGGGGCAGTCCAGAGTTTTCATTTCTAAAATATTGTTCTGGAGTGTCTCTAACACATCCCACTGCTTTTTGTAGCACTGGCCTTTCTTTAGTGCCCATTCCGGGCTGTTTTGTGCTGTTCTGGGAGCTTTTTGGCATGGAACGGGTTAATAAAAGCGGAGCAGTCCAGAGTTTTCATTTCTAAAATATTGTTCTGGAGTGTCTCTAACACATCCCACTGTTTTTTGTGGCACTGGCGTATCTTTAGTGCCCGTTCCGGGCTGTTTTGTGCTGTTCCGGGAGCTTTTTGGCATGGAACGGGTTAATAAAAGCAGGGCAGTCCAGAGTTTTCATTTCTAAAATATTGTTCCGGAGTGTCTCTAACACATCCCCCTCTTTTTTGTGGCACTGGCATTTCTTTAGTGCCCGTTCCGGCTTGTTCCGTCTCGTTCCGGCTTTTACCCTGTCCCGCCTGGAACAGCGTCCCAAATATCTAGCAGGCCTTGCCACAGCAGTACTCTTCTTGTGAAGATGCTGTCTGAATCCTGGGGCTTACTTGTTGCCCTAGGAGCAGTTCCCCTTTTCTCCTAGCAAGATGAAGTGGGGCAGCTCTGTGCTAGGGTGCTGGTCTCAAGCAGTCAATGAGTTCAGCCGCCAGCAATTCCTGCTCTTGCTTCTTCAGCTCTTCCCAGCTACTGCAGTTCTTCCCGGAAGAAGAGTTCAGCTTTTCCAGCCAGTAGTTTCAGCTCTGTGATGATCTTAGCTCCAAAGCTTGGAGACAAGCTTTGCCTTCCAAACAGCAGCAGCAGCAGCTCTTCTTCTCTTAGTCTTTAGTATTTCCAGCTAGCCTAGTCCTGTATAACACTACTCCTCTTAGTCATGGTGACCTCTTTTTTATATACATGCTCCATGCTAAATATGCAAACATGCAAATTAAACAACCCTAGGTACAGCTCAGTTATCTGTTAGTCTGGTCTATGTGTCTGCATTCTGCAGTCTATTAATCAGGCCTAGGTCCTAGGCCCCAAACCCTTTTTCCAGTACAGGCTTACATTCTATACAGAGAAAACCAGCATGGTGTAGCTTGATTTGAATCCAGTGGCTCCTTAGAGACCAACAAGATTTTCAGAGTCTCTAAGGTGCCACTGGACTCAAATTCTGCTGTTCTTCTACAGATCAATACTGCTGCCCACCTAAACTATTATAGTGTAGTGGCTGGTATGTTGTGCTTGTCTTAAGTGGGGATATGTTTTATTTATTTACATATTTATACTCTGGTTTTTTTTCCCCAACGGGAACCCAAAGTGGCTTACATAGTCATGCTCCCCACTTCTTTTTTATCATCACATCAAATTGTAAAGTTGATTAGGCTGTGAGTCAGAATCACTGAGTTTGCATACATTTCCTGGTAAATAGGTGCTATATACTGTGTCCAAAACTAAACAAAGAATTTCAAGTGAGTTCTTAATGCTAGGTAGGAGTGATGTGATTGATTGTTATAATACATATTTAATGTTAAGGGGGATAGTAAAGATTCAGTAATTAAAATTTCTACCCATTAGAATGTAGCAGAGTGGGAAATTTAGAACACGTATCTGCAAAGGCGGCAAAGGAAACTACTGCATATGTCGACCTCATCCAATACACCATTCAAGAAAAATTATGCACAGTGTTTATCCCTAGGGAGTAGTTTGAACAGTTTAATTGTCCTTCCTGAATTGCACCAGAATTATCTGATGGAAGTATTTGGATCTGACAGCTTTGCCTGCTGATAGCCATTCCTGTTGGCTCATTGATGATGCTAAATAAATAAAATACAAATAGAACTGAAGAATTAGCAAAATTAATACAGTCATCATGTGTAGAATAAGATCTGTTTGGAAACTTGAACTTTGTTTTGGGTGCTCTGTTTACAGTACATGTTTTAAAACATTACGAAAAGTCTTGAATATAGAATATGAGAACTAAGTGAAAAACTATATGTATAGGGCCAAGCTACAAGTGACAAATGACACTTGAACGGCAAGTGAACAGACTCACATGTATTCCTCCCTGTTCACTTGCACTGTACTTGTGCTCCACTTGATCACTATGTGATCAGGGAGGAATACATGTGAGTCTCTTCACTTGCCATTCAAGTGACATTCGTCACTTGTAGCTTGGCCCATACTTACAAATATTTAATGACTATCAAAATAAAGACAGTGGCTTGGGTGGACGAAAGAGGCTCTGTGGAAGTTCTTTTCATTTTGTGAAATGACCAGAACAGAAGAGAAGGAAGTTTTAAATTATTGAAAGATATATTTGGTTTCAATGTCTGGAAATACATCGTATTCTACATTTTTGTTCATTTCATTTAAAATATGTCTTCCTCACCTTCAAGGTAGCTTACATGCTGGAAAAAAATGCTTTCCAAAATTACACAAAATTGACATATATAAAACAATGCTGTCCCCAATACTATACAGTACTGCAACAAAAATAAAATCAAGCTGGTGACTGGCAGATTGTACCCAAAGAGAGCTTCTAAATGGTTCCTCACCCTATTGGAGAGGGGTGACAAGTGGAGTGCCTTAGGGATCTGTCCTGGGTCCTCTGTTGTTCAACATTTTTATAAATGGCTTGGATATAGGAATCGCAGGGATGCTCTGATTTGCAGATGATACTAAATTGGGAGGAGTAGCTAATACAGCAGAACATAGAATCAAGATGCAGGATGAATTTGATAGGCTGGAAAAATGGGTGAGATTTGTCTTGACAGTAGTATACATGAAGATGATCTAGGAATCTTAGTAGATCATACACTGAACACATCAACACTGTGATACTGCAGCTAAAAAGTCAAATGTGATTTTGGGCTGCATCAACAGAAGTATAATGTCCATATCACATGAAGTAATGGTATCATTTTACTATGCTCTGGTTGGACATCATTTGGAGTACTGTCTACAGTTTTGGGCTCCACAGTTTAAGAATGATGTTGACAAGCTGGAATGTGCCCAAAGAAGAGTTACAAAGGTGGTTAGGGGTCTGGAGACCAAGTCCTATGAGGAAAGATTGAAGGAGTTTAGTCTGGAGAGGAGATGACTGAGTGATATGATAGCCTTCTTCAAATATTTGAAGGGCTGTCACGTAGAGGATGGAACAGAGTTGTTTTCTGTTGCCACAGAAGGTTGGACCAAAACTAATGGGTTAAAATTAAACCTAAAGAGTTTACGACTAAACATTAGGAAGAACATCCTGATGGTTAGAGAGGTTCATCAGCAGAACAGACTTCCTTGGGACATGGTGAGCTCTCCTTCTTTGGAGGTTTTCAAGCAGAAGCTAGATGGCCATCTGTCAGGAATGCTGATTCTCTGACTCAGCATGAACTTAGAAAGATTATGAGAGGTAGAGCAGGAAGGGATAAGAAGGTGCTCAGCTCTCATGGCCCTTCCTTTTATGCCTAGAGTAATGCTGATTGCCACGTTTGGGTCGGTCAGGAAGGAATTTTCTTCCAGGCCAGATTAGTCCAGGGATCCTGGATTTTTTGCCTTCCTCTGGCCATAGAGGAGGGGTCACTGGGAGAGTGGAGGAGGGAGCTGCGAATCTCCAGCATTGTGCAGGGGGATGGATAAGATGATCCTTGGGATCCTTTCTAGCTCTGTGATTCTTTGATTCTATTATTCTAAATGTTCATCTGAATAGTATTGGTTTAATTTTGTGCTGAAAAGTAATAACATTGATGTAAGGCAAATATTTATGGGAAGGATTTTCCACAAGTAAGGCATTTTATTTATTTATTTATTTATTTATTTACATTGTTTATAGACCACCTTTCTCACTGGGACTCAAAATATACAATTTTGCAAGATTTAAAGAAAGAGAAAGAAAAGAAAGATCTAAAGATTTAACAGTGTTGAAACAGAGCATAAGCAAATTACATGACTGATATATTAAACAACATAGGAACTACCCAGAAGGATCATACTCTATTGTCCCTCACTGTTTACAGCAATCGTAGGGAAGTTTGTGGCCCCTCCTTATCCCTTTACTGATGGATCTCTTGAGACCATTTCCTTACAGAAAGACCTTATCTCTATACAAGACTTCTGAAGGCACCCAAAATGGAATCTATCTTAATTCCTTAGACTTTGGTGCAGTGAAACCTTCTATGAAGAAATAATTTATTGTTGAATTTTAGCTCAATTAAATGTTAAATTTCTATTGTGGAGGAGAAGTCCTGTTAAGGTAGAAAATCAAAGAAATGTTGAGGCTGAGGGAAGCAAAAAGAAGTTTGATAAGACTAAAATTTCCCACATGCTCTTGTCAGTGCTAATTGTCTCCTGTAAGCAAGCTAGAGTCACACTGGTACCATTCTCAAGGGTGGGGCCTGGAGTTCTCTAGGGATTACAACTGATCTCTAGACTACAGAGATCAGTTCCCATATACCCACTTCGGTGGGTATATTACTCAAAGGGAAGGTCTCCTTGTGAGTTGGGGAAATTAGTGTGCAAGGAGTGGCAGCAAGAGGGGGTAACTTAGGGATATCCACCAATATATATGAGGATTGTCCCTGCTAAAGAACTCTAAATGACCAAACAGAGATTTCATCCAATAAGGGGATTTTTATTGAAAATAACAAAGATCAATAGCACACAAAACATGCACAACACACACTCAGAGCTAACTGGAAAGCAGTGGTGAAAATTGGGTAGTAGGGGTGTGCAAGGAAAAAACTTTCGGCTTTCTTGTTTCGGGATTACCCGAAACAAGATTCTCTACCGGCATTAGCCGAATGCCGAAACAAGAATCTCTTTCGGGATTCGGGATTCGGCATTATTTCGGCATTCTTTCGGGATTCTTTCGGGTTTTTTTGCTGGGAAAATGCCTCCGTCTTTCAGGACGCCTGGAGGAGGCATTTTCCCACCAAATAAGCCCAAAATTGGTGGGGACCTTCCTCTAACCCTTCTCTAACACCCACCCAAGTTTCAGACAGATTGGACTTTGGGGGGCCATGTTATGGCCCCCCAAAGCAGGTCCCCCCATCCTCCCATAAAGGAGCATCTTCTTCATTATTTCCTATGGGGAAAAAATGAAGAAGCAGGCTTCCTTTGCCAGGGGTGGCATTTTGCACCCCAGCCCTCAGGGGCCCTTCTCCCACCCCTCCTCCCACCCCCCACCGAGGCTCAGCCTGCTCCCACTTGGGGGGGCCATTTCATGGCCTCCCCAAGTAGGTGCTCTAATCTCTACCACTGACAGCTGGGGGAGGCTTGTGTTGCCAGGGGTGGCATTTTGCATGCAAAATGCCCCCCAACCCTCTGGGGCCCTTCTCCCACCCCTCCTCCCACCCCCCACCAAGGCTCAGCCTGCTCCCACTTGGGGGGGCCATTTCATGGCCTCCCCAAGTAGGTGCTCTCAGCCCCTAAAGTCCACCCTTCACAGCCCCACACAAACCCAATTCCCCCCCAGCTGCCACACACAGACCCAAATCCCCCCAGTAGCCCCTCACAGACCCAAATCAACCCCCACCTGCCCCACACCCACCATAACCCCAGGAACAGGCTGGCCTGCCCTCCCCTTTTGGGAACCCCTAAACTCTCTTTCCCAGGGCAGTTCTGCACAGACAAGGGGTGCCACAATGGTGGCAGTGCCAAATCGTCCCTGGGAAAGAGCACCTGCCCTGGCACACAGACAACCACCCCCCTGACCCCCCCACCACCCGCAGAGAAGGCTGGCCAGCCTGCCCCATTGTTCCCTATGCTGGGAACCAACCTCCCATCAAAGAAGGGAACACAGACACACAATCATTAAGTTTAAAAAACCTTTATTTTCTCATTTTCAAATTACAAGTGGTCAACAAATCACAACATATTACACTTATTGTCCCTCATAGCACAACACAACACAATTAACTACACATCAGAGAATCTTAAACACATTTTTTTTTTTGAAATGGACAAACAGTAAAGTTTTGAACATTACAACAGGTCACATAGTGAGCGGGCACAACAGGGCATGGAAACAGAAGATGATCATAATAACTACCAGCCTAATACAACTCTCCCTCCATAACATGACTTAATGGGGGGGAACCACTGCAACAAAATCCCCCCCCCAACCCTCTGGGGCCCTTCTCCCACCCTTCCTCCCATCCCCCCACCAAGGCTCAGCCTGCTCCCACTTGGGGGGGCCATTTCATGGCCTCCCCAAGTGGGTGCTCTGCTCTCATCTCTACCACTGACAGCTGGGAGAGGCTTGTCTTGCCAGGGGTGGCATTTTGCATGCCAAATGCCACCCTCACCCTCAGGGGCCCTTCTCCCACCCTTCCCCCCCACCCCCCACCACATGCATTCCTTGACAATCAAGAAATCTGGAGTTAAATATAATGTGCATGTAAGTCCCTCAAAGACAGAAGCAATATGACCCATTTGATTTCCACAACCTCAGACACAATTAGGGATCCGTTTCCCCTTGGTGGGGGATCCCCCACTCTCACCTATCACCCCGAAGGGGGAAAGTCAGTGAATGAGCCTTCAAGGTACGCTCCAGGGGCTGCTGCCGTGATGTCACTGATGTCATCTGGCTGCCCTGAGAGTATGCCTGTGCTTTGCAGTGGGCTGATTTGGGCCCTGCAGGCCAAAGCAGGATCCCTTGTGGCCCAAATCTGCCTGCTGTGAATTGTGCGTGCTCCCCAGCCTTGTGTGATGATCACATCACTTCCTAGAACAGACATCATCATGCCAGAGCATTGCCATTAAATGATCATGCGTGTGTGAACAGACCCTATGTATCCTGTAGGCTTCAGTGATGGTATAGTAATGTTTTTCACTCACATTATAGAGAGAGAGAGAGAGAGAGAGAAGGGGGGGAGGCACTGAAGCTAGATTATTTCTTCTATTTTACTGTCCCCTTCCAAAGCCAGGGGTGGCATTGGCACAATGCCCCCCTCCCCCCGGCCAGAGCCTTAGTACCAGTATGCATTGACAGGCCCATGCATCATAGTCCTTTTTGAGACCCAGCCAAGTTGTGTGCCTTTTGGAGAAAAATGTTCAAGTTGCTGGTGGGGGTATGAACAATTTTTAGATATCCACTGTAGTGCAATGGCTAGAGAGTTGGTCTAGAATCTGGCAGACTCTGATTCTGTGCCTTGTAGGCTTGATGGATGTTCTTGGCTCAGCCTAAGTAAACAATTGTGTTGTGTTTTCCAGAGGCAGTCTAGGTGATTTTGGGGCCCTGGACAAATGTTCTTGACGGGGCCCCAGAACCAGTGCCGCCCCACCACTGGCTCCTTGCCAAGGCCAAGCAATTTGGTAACCTAGGCCCCAGATAGAGTGGGCAGGAGTGCGTTGTTTCCTTCCTCCCCCCCCCCCCTCCACCCCCCTCATACAACTAAGAAGGCCATCGGTGGAGTCACTCCAATGTGAGGCATGGAGCAGCTGTCTATTGTTAGCCTGGTTGTGATGAGGGTGAAACAAATCAAGGGAGAACAGCAATGTGTAAACCACTCTAGGTTCCCATGGGGGAGAAAACCGGGGCATAAGATAAACCTTTAATTTGGTGGGGAGGGGGTATATACATTTTATGTGTATGTGTCTGTATGTTTTATGCATTCAAATCACTTGTGGTGTACTTTAGAATTATATTGAGCTCCACAGTATCCCAAAAACCTTGTCCATGTATTGCAAACCGAAGTCAATCTACCACATCTAGGGTATTCTTCTTTTCCCTACTGCCTTCAATTTTTCTTAGCATTATTGTCTTTTCTAGTGAACCTTGTCTTCTCATGATGTGACATAAGCACTATCATCAATTGATATCTTCAAGGGAGAAAGCAGGCCTGATTTGGTCTGGACATGTCTTTTTCGGAGTCCATGGTACATGTAATTGAAACTTTCTTCCCACTTCACAGTGTGAATGCTTTTTCCTCCTATGAGCTTTGTCTAAATTTTACTGTACTGATACTGCTCATTTGGCCAAAAGGCCTGCCCTTGATCAATGCCACATTAAATACTTCATAATAAAAATATGTTTTTAGAACCATTTAAAAGTGTCCTTAAGTGCCATACGCCGATTTAAAAAACCATAAGCTAAATGTTTGGGAACACAACCAGATATGTGAATGACTGAAATGCAGCCCAATCCCACTGCTACTTAAAATCCATTTTTGATGGAGGTCTGGATTGTCTTACATTGGTGTCATTGGGCTTGGAATCAGGAACCTGGAAGTGTTCCATGGGGGCTACAACTTTCATGCCAAGGCTAAGAGGGTGGGAACGGGATCTCTCTGGGGTGGCAAACCTCTGGCCTTGGAAGTTACTGGCAATTTGGGGGTGGGACTTGTGCAAAGGAAAATCTGAGTAGGGGATCTCCCCCAGAATCCATGGTCCGCATTTGCCCTCTAAAGAGATTGCCCTTGGAAGCAGCCAGTTTATCTGTAGGGAACTACTCTCTCTAACCTGAACTCAAGCCCAACCAGGAGTTTGGCAGCCCTAGGAAAATTTCTGAAAAAGATGGCAAAGGAGGGCCAGCAACTGATAGAGGCATGGAAGCCCACACCAGGACAGTAGCAGGGGCCTACTTGGGCAAAAGGGACGACCAGTGCTCTCATCCCCCATAGTCCACTCCTTACAGCCCCACACAAACCCAGTTCCCCCACCCCCAGCTGCCACACACAGACCCAAATCCTCCACTCAGCCCCTCTCAGAACCAAAACCACCCTCAGCTGCCCCACACCGAGTACCCCAGGAACAGGCTGGCCAGCCTGCCCCATTGTTCCCTATGCTGGGAACCCATCCTCCCATCAAAGAAGGGAACACAGACACACAATCATTAAGTTTAAAAAACCTTTATTTTCTCATTTTCAAATTACAAGTGGTCAACAAATCACAACATATTACACTTATTGTCCCTCATAGCACAACACAACACAATTAACTACACATCAGAGAATCTTAAACACAATTTTTTTTTTGAAATGGACAAACAGTAAAGTTTTGAACATTACAACAGGTTACATAGTGAGCGGGCACAACAGGGCATGGAAACAGAAGATGATCATAATAACTACCAGCCTAATACAACTCTCCCTCCATAAAACGACTTAATGGGGGGGAACCACTGCAACAGGGTCCAGCAGAACCTATGTCATTTCCTGTGGCTGTGCTTTCAGTTCAGACACACAAAGCTGAACTGGGCACTTCCAAGGCACTGGACAATGGTATTTCTGGAGCAGTTCTGCAGAGGTCTCCCCCCACCCCCACACCAGCCTCAGAATTTACCTGGGAACATCTGTGAGAGATCATCATTGGCCGGTGCCCATCCACCACTCTTCCCGCATCCCCCAACCATGCAAACCCAACATTAACATCAAATTTTTTTTTTTAAACATGAACATTCAATCAACTTTTAAAAAACATAATCACAACATTTTTTGGGTTTTTTTTCCTTTTTTTTACATGAACAGAACATCAACTTTTAAAAAACATAATCACAACATTTTTTTTTGGTTTTTTTTCCTTTTTTTTACATGAACAGAACATCAACTTTTAAAAAACATAATCACAAACATTTTTTTGGGTTTTTTTTCCTTTTTTTTACATGAACAGAACATCAACTTTTAAAAAACATAATCACAACATTTTTTTTTTGGTTTTTTTTTCCTTTTTTTTACATGAACAGAACATCAACTTTCAAAAAAACAGTACAACAATTCTTCTACAATTTTTTTTACAATGATTTCATCTGATAAAAACACCTAAGCAATCCCTATCTAACCTGTTTCTCCCTCCAGTAGCAATCCATGTTTCTGGGGCATTATTTTTCATAATAAATTTGGTCCCACAGGGTATGTCTCAGTGATGGGAGATGTTTTGAATACCCTGGGGGGGGGGCTTTCAAATTGCTGGGTGTTTTCCCTTTGCCACTGGTTCCTAACCACCCTCCCTCTACTGGCCGGTTTTAACTGTATATACAGGGTTTTATACAGGGGAGAGCGCGATTCCAAAGGATTGGACTCATAGAGGATGCAGGCCACAAGTTGGGCTCACCTCAGTCACTCTGGAAGTCCAGTCCTGAGAAATCGAAGAGGCGAGAGTTGACCTTCAGGAAGGTCAACTGCTCGACTCTCCATGGGAGAAGGCGAGTGCGATGTGGGCCGACAATGTCGCCCGCATGTGAAAAGACGCGCTCGCTCTCCACGCTCGTCGGAGGGCATGAGAGCAGCCGCTGCGCCTCGAGGGAGAGGTCCGGCCAGACCGACTCCTTCCTGGCCCAGTAGCTGAGCGGATCGGTGGAGAGCGACTCGCAGGGCTCCGCGAGGTAGTCCCTGACCATCGCCTCCGCCGGATCCTCTCTCACGGTCCTCACGACCCCAGAGGGGACGAGGGCCCACCGGAGCATCTCCATCTCCATCGGCACTCCGGTGGTGGCCTCGGGGGGGGCCTGCGCAGAGGGGGCGTCAGAGGGACCCGCACGGCAGGGCCCCTCTTGCGTCCCCCCTGTCGACAGGCGTCCCCTCTTGGCCTGCCTGCGCCTCACCCAAGAGCAGAGCCCGTCTCTGGCTTGGGTGAGGTTCCCGTCCCGCTCGGCGAAAGTGCCCTTTATGCGCGGGTCACACATGGTCGCCAACATGTATGACTCTTCCTTAGTGAGAGGAGTTAGCCTGGCAGCTATGCCCTGCTGCAGCCTTCTCACTAATGCGCGCACCGCTGGAACAAGGTCAGCACGGGGCGCGACCCGGTCTGCAAGGGTGGCCAGATTCCTCTGGAGCGTGTGCACCAGGGGAATGACCAGACCGAGGGTCGCCGTGTCTGACGAGACCGCCACAGTGAAGTCCTTGAAGGGCTTCAGGACCTCCACTGTCTGGGTGATGGTGAGCCAATCCTCCCGGTTGAACTCACCCACCTGACTCGCACCGCGGTGCTCGGAGAGCCACGCGTGGAGTGCGGCCTGCTGCTCCACCAAGCGCTCAAGCATGGCGCAGGTGGAGTTCCAGCGAGTGCTGACGTCAGTGATCAGAGCGTGCTCTGGCACACCTGTCCTGACCTGTGTCTGGCGCAGTTCGTGCGTGGCCTTCACGCTGCGCGAGAAGTGACCCGTGAGCCTCCGACATTTCTGGACAAGTAACTGGAGTTCACGGGTCCGGGTATCCACGGGTTCCTTCGAGGAGCCCAACCCCAGCGCATCTCTCACCACTAGGTGAAGCTTGTGAGCGGCACAGTAGACGCTCTCTCGGCTCACTAGATGCGCCGCTGCCCTCATGTTCTTGCCACCGTCCGTCACCATGCATCCCACGGTGGCGGGTCCCTGGCCTATCCACTCGTCCAACTGTCTCCTTAAGGTGGCAGCGATGTTCTCCGCCGTGTGGGACACGTCGAGCACCTCGGCGTGAAGCAAGGCCTTGCAGTAGCCGGCCTGGCGGTCTCGCATCCTTCCCTGTCTAGCTGTGCTAGGCACCTCCCCCCGGCCCCCACCCAGAACCGACTCGGGTTCCCACCAGTGAGCAGTAAGCGAGAGGTACGCTTGCTGCACACTTGGGCAGGTCCAGATGTCCGATGTGAAGTGCACAGTTCTCCCGGCAACCCGGGACAGCTGTGCCTTCACATGATCCCTGGCAGCCCTGTAAAACGAGGGCACCACCGATCTGCTCAACGACGTGCGAGCAGGGACGGCGTACCAGGGAAAGCAATCTTGGAGCAGCCCTGAGAAGCCGAAGTCTTCAACTACGGAATACGGTTGCCCATCCACTGCTATCATGTTGACGATGTGGCGCGTGATGCGCCTGCTCGCCCTCCGGATCCCCTCTCTGGGCACACTAGCGCCCTGCATACCAAGCATCTCCGGGAGAGAGGCTTGGCGTCCCTTTCCTGCAGGTACCCTTGGGGGGAGAGCACCAGAGGAGCCTGCCTCCTTCTGGCTAGCTGGCGGCCGTGCGGCGCCACTCGAACCCTCCTCCCGAAGAAGCACCGCCTGGTGGTGCCTCTTCATATGGTACCTCATCCCAGACGTGGAGAGATGCCACACATCTTTGCCACGGCTGACGCGCTGCCTACAATGCAGGCACAGGGCTGCTCGGGGATCCTCCGTTGTCTGGAAGTGCTTCCAGAGTTCGGAGGAAAAGGGCATCCCACGCTTCCCAGGAGAAGCGCGTTCGGGACCACCCTGCGGCACCTCCTGTGAGGTGCTCTGGCCGGACACACCGTGTCCCACTCTCGGCCGGGCAGGTGGGGATGGACGAGGCTGAAGGGGCAGAGATGTGGGCTCTTCCACCACAGTCTCTGCCTCTTCCTCCCGCGTCCTCTCCTCCTGCACAGCCGCGAGAGGCCTGCTGCTGGCCTCAGAGGAAACTGGGGTGGACCGCCCCAGGGGGGGTCTCACGGGCAGTTCCTCCAACATCCTCCGGGTTCCTGGGGTGAGCGGGAGCGCAGGGAAAGTCATGTGCTCCGCGCCCATCCCAGGAGACACCACATGCTGCCCCTCCTCCAGCAGCTGGCTCGCAACCACTGGAGGAGGAGGAGCCTCAGCAGCAGGCCCCTGCCCAGTGCCAGCCCCTGCCTCACGCACCCGGGTTGGGGGTGGCCCTCCAGCAGCTGCCTCAGGAAAGAGAGTCTTGCGAACCCTCTTCCTGTCACCAGAAGCCAGGCTGGTGAACGGCAGCAGCGCAGGGGAGGGCCTCCTCCGCTCAGATGGAGGGGCTGCCGCAGCAGTCCCCCTCCCCCTCCCCTCCTCCCCTCTAGATTTCTCCCTAGCCTTTCCCCCGGGTCCCCTCTCTGCTTTCCTCTCTGACATACTTTCCCCTCCCAAATTCAACCCTAACTAATCAGAAAAGATTTAGAAAACAAAGGTCAACTTTGTTTTCAAGACCTAACTAACCTGCTATAAATCTGTGTTTCTAGTGGCTCTGTGACTTGGAGATGAACAATCAAGTGCCTTTTTAAGCAACCCTATTTATGTCAGGGAACCTGAGCCTGCCAATCAGCTGAATTCCTCTGGAATTGAGCTGGCCCTAAACCCCAATAACAGGTGACGAAGCCTTAAACACTCACACACTAGTATGCCCGGGCCGGCCTGGCACCACCACGTGTGCCAGAGATGGGCAGTGGAACCCTAGTTATGGGGGCACTAATGGGAAGCCTATTGACAGCTATTACAAATTTTTATATATATATATATATATATATAGAATTCAAACCTAACACTCACTCACTAATGCTTTCCCTGCTGAGTCCCTATTTAGTTTTTTAAAAAAAACTAGGCTCGGTTTCCCTAATAATTATGTTGAGGGCAATTATCCACTGATCACCTACCAACTGGCCTACCTACCTAAGAGACACTATTTAGCGGGACCGATGTATCTGTGGTATGTCGGTGTGGGGTGTGGATGTGATGTTTTGAAGATGAGCCTCCCCCCTCCCAAGCTAGCAAGAACCCACCCCCAAGGCCACCCAAATGTCAACCCGGACTCGCTCACACTAACACCAGTCCTGCAGTCCAGCGATGTTCAGGCGGTCTTGCAGCTGGTCCTCCTCTCCTCCACGATGCTGTCAAGAAAATTGGAAATGTTAGCAGAGTCAACACCACACGCCGCACACGCAACCCCCAAAATTCAAGGCCCCGTTGCACAAGCCAAGTCAGCCCCCCCCCCCTTAAAGGCTAGGGCCAACCAGCAGCAAAACAAAACACATCCACCCAGCAGAGCTTCTGGCCTGTGCAGGCCAGAAGCTGGCACACTCATTTTTTAGTCCTGTGAAACAGCAGTTCATGCCCACCCCACACTCAAACTTGAAAAATGAAACATGAAAGAAAGCTGGCACTGCGATCAATGCTGGCCCCCCTAACCCCCAAACAATATCCTCTTGCCCAACCAGAAAATGCCCCCCCCCCCCGGCCCAAGCCATAAAGACAGAGCCAAAGCATATGCTCGCAGGTAGGCACAGCAGCAGACATAAGCTCAAAAACCAAATTTAACAACAACCCTACCAGTCCACCAGTGCAGATGTCCAGCAATGTTGATCCTCCACGCAGAGATCTGCAGGCCGATGTCCACCAAGTGCAGTCCAGTCCAGAAGAGGTCCACCAACGATAAACAACCTGAATGTGAAGCAAAACAGTGAGTGCCAGGCCAGCAAACGGGAAGGGTTACCAAAGCCGGAGCAGCAGGCCTGTGTGTGGGCCGAAGGCTGGCACAGTTGATCAGGACGGAGCCTGTTGGGAATCCTTGCAAGCAGGGGACCAGACACAGAAACGCAAGCCACACCATTCCAGATTGTGGAGCACAACTGTGAGTGCCAGGCCAGCAACCAAAAAGGGTTACCTTGGCCAAAGCAGCATACCTGTGTGTGGCCCACAGGCTGGCACAGTTGATCAGGACGGAGCCTGTTGGGAATCCTTGCTAGCAGGGGACCAGACACAGAACAGCAAGCCACACCATTCCAGATTGTGAAGCACAACTGTGAGAGCCAGCCAGAAGAAAGGCTTCTGGCCTGTGTAGGCCCGAAGCTGGCACACTCTGGTTTTAATCTTCAAACAGTGGATCAAGCTTAAAGAAGGCAAGCACAACAACCAATGCTGAACCCCCCCCCCCCCCACCATCAAAGATTGTCTGCCCAACCTGTCCCCCAGGCCATACCTGTGTGTGGCCCACAGGCTGGCACAGTTGATCAGGACGGAGCCTGTTGGGAATCCTTGCTAGCAGGGGACCAGACACAGAAAGGCAAGCCACACCATTCCAGATTGTGAAGCACAACTGTGAGAGCCAGCCAGAAGAAAGGCTTCTGGCCTGTGTAGGCCCGAAGCTGGCACACTCTGGTTTTAATCTTCAAACAGTGGATCAAGCTTAAAGAAGGCAAGCACAACAACCAATGCTGAAACCCCCCCCCCACCATCAAAGATTGTCTGCCCAACCTGTCCCCCAGGACATACCTGTGTGTGGCCCACAGGCTGGCACAGTTGATCAGGACGGAGCCTGTTGGGAATCCTTGCTAGCAGGGGACCAGACACAGAAAGGCAAGCCACACCATTCCAGATTGTGAAGCACAACTGTGAGAGCCAGCCAGAAGAAAGGCTTCTGGCCTGTGTAGGCCCGAAGCTGGCACACTCTGGTTTTAATCTTCAAACAGTGGATCAAGCTTAAAGAAGGCAAGCACAACAACCAATGCTGAAACCCCCCCCCCCACCATCAAAGATTGTCTGCCCAACCTGTCCCCCAGGCCATACCTGTGTGTGGCCCACAGGCTGGCACAGTTGATCAGGACGGAGCCTGTTGGGAATCCTTGCTAGCAGGGGACCAGACACAGAAAGGCAAGCCACACCATTCCAGATTGTGAAGCACAACTGTGAGAGCCAGCCAGAAGAAAGGCTTCTGGCCTGTGTAGGCCCGAAGCTGGCACACTCTGGTTTTAATCTTCAAACAGTGGATCAAGCTTAAAGAAGGCAAGCACAACAACCAATGCTGAAACCCCCCCCCCCCCACCATCAAACATTGTCTGCCCAACCTGTCCCCCAGGCCATACCTGTGTGTGGCCCACAGGCTGGCACAGTTGATCAGGACGGAGCCTGTTGGGAATCCTTGCTAGCAGGGGACCAGACACAGAAAGGCAAGCCACACCATTCCAGATTGTGAAGCACAACTGTGAGAGCCAGCCAGAAGAAAGGCTTCTGGCCTGTGTAGGCCCAAAGCTGGCACACTCTGGTTTTAATCTTAAAACAGTGGATCAAGCTTAAAGAAGGCAAGCACAACAACCAATGCTGAACCCCCCCCCCCACCATCAAAGATTGTCTGCCCAACCTGTCCCCCAGGCCATACCTGTGTGTGGCCCACAGGCTGGCACAGTTGATCAGGACGGAGCCTGTTGGGAATCCTTGCTAGCAGGGGACCAGACACAGAAAGGCAAGCCACACCATTCCAGATTGTGAAGCACAACTGTGAGAGCCAGCCAGAAGAAAGGCTTCTGGCCTGTGTAGGCCCGAAGCTGGCACACTCTGGTTTTAATCTTAAAACAGTGGATCAAGCTTAAAGAAGGCAAGCACAACAACCAATGCTGAAACCCCCCCCCCCCCACCATCAAACATTGTCTGCCCAACCTGTCCCCCAGGCCATACCTGTGTGTGGCCCACAGGCTGGCACAGTTGATCAGGACGGAGCCTGTTGGGAATCCTTGCTAGCAGGGGACCAGACACAGAAAGGCAAGCCACACCATTCCAGATTGTGAAGCACAACTGTGAGAGCCAGCCAGAAGAAAGGCTTCTGGCCTGTGTAGGCCCAAAGCTGGCACACTCTGGTTTTAATCTTAAAACAGTGGATCAAGCTTAAAGAAGGCAAGCACAACAACCAATGCTGAAACCCCCCCCCCCCACCATCAAAGATTGTCTGCCCAACCTGTCCCCCAGGCCATACCTGTGTGTGGCCCACAGGCTGGCACAGTTGATCAGGACGGAGCCTGTTGGGAATCCTTGCTAGCAGGGGACCAGACACAGAAAGGCAAGCCACACCATTCCAGATTGTGAAGCACAACTGTGAGAGCCAGCCAGAAGAAAGGCTTCTGGCCTGTGTAGGCCCGAAGCTGGCACACTCTGGTTTTAATCTTAAAACAGTGGATCAAGCTTAAAGAAGGCAAGCACAACAACCAATGCTGAAACCCCCCCCCCCCACCATCAAACATTGTCTGCCCAACCTGTCCCCCAGGCCATACCTGTGTGTGGCCCACAGGCTGGCACAGTTGATCAGGACGGAGCCTGTTGGGAATCCTTGCTAGCAGGGGACCAGACACAGAAAGGCAAGCCACACCATTCCAGATTGTGAAGCACAACTGTGAGAGCCAGCCAGAAGAAAGGCTTCTGGCCTGTGTAGGCCCAAAGCTGGCACACTCTGGTTTTAATCTTAAAACAGTGGATCAAGCTTAAAGAAGGCAAGCACAACAACCAATGCTGAACCCCCCCCCCCCCCACCATCAAAGATTGTCTGCCCAACCTGTCCCCCAGGCCATACCTGTGTGTGGCCCACAGGCTGGCACAGTTGATCAGGACGGAGCCTGTTGGGAATCCTTGCTAGCAGGGGACCAGACACAGAAAGGCAAGCCACACCATTCCAGATTGTGAAGCACAACTGTGAGAGCCAGCCAGAAGAAAGGCTTCTGGCCTGTGTAGGCCCGAAGCTGGCACACTCTGGTTTTAATCTTCAAACAGTGGATCAAGCTTAAAGAAGGCAAGCACAACAACCAATGCTGAAACCCCCCCCCCCCCCACCATCAAACATTGTCTGCCCAACCTGTCCCCCAGGCCATACCTGTGTGTGGCCCACAGGCTGGCACAGTTGATCAGGACGGAGCCTGTTGGGAATCCTTGCTAGCAGGGGACCAGACACAGAAAGGCAAGCCACACCATTCCAGATTGTGAGGCACAACTGTGAGAGCCAGCCAGAAGAAAGGCTTCTGGCCTGTGTAGGCCCAAAGCTGGCACACTCTGGTTTTAATCTTAAAACAGTGGATCAAGCTTAAAGAAGGCAAGCACAACAACCAATGCTGAAACCCCCCCCCCCCACCATCAAACATTGTCTGCCCAACCTGTCCCCCAGGCCATACCTGTGTGTGGCCCACAGGCTGGCACAGTTGATCAGGACGGAGCCTGTTGGGAATCCTTGCAAGCAGGGGACCAGACACAGAAAGGCAAGCCACACCATTCCAGATTGTGAAGCACAACTGTGAGAGCCAGCCAGAAGAAAGGCTTCTGGCCTGTGTAGGCCCAAAGCTGGCACACTCTGGTTTTAATCTTAAAACAGTGGATCAAGCTTAAAGAAGGCAAGCACAACAACCAATGCTGAAACCCCCCCCCCCCCCACCATCAAACATTGTCTGCCCAACCTGTCCCCCAGGCCATACCTGTGTGTGGCCCACAGGCTGGCACAGTTGATCAGGACGGAGCCTGTTGGGAATCCTTGCAAGCAGGGGACCAGACACAGAAAAGCAAGCCACACCATTCCAGATTGTGGAGCACAACTGTGAGAGCCAGCCAGAAGAAAGGCTTCTGGCCTGTGTAGGCCCAAAGCTGGCACACTCTTGTTTTAATCTTCAAACAGTGGATCAAGCTTAAAGAAGGCAAGCACAACAACCAATGCTGAAACCCCCCCCCCCACCATCAAACATTGTCTGCCCAACCTGTCCCCCAGGCCATACCTGTGTGTGGCCCACAGGCTGGCACAGTTGATCAGGACGGAGCCTGTTGGGAATCCTTGCAAGCAGGGGACCAGACACAGAAAAGCAAGCCACACCATTCCAGATTGTGGAGCACAACTGTGAGAGCCAGCCAGAAGAAAGGCTTCTGGCCTGTGTAGGCCCAAAGCTGGCACACTCTTGTTTTAATCTTAAAACAGTGGATCAAGCTTAAAGAAGGCAAGCACAACAACCAATGCTGAAACCCCCCACCCCACCATCAAACATTGTCTGCCCAACCTGTCCCCCAGGCCATGCCAAGAATAAACTGCAACACCTTTTTGCAGAGGCAGGCCACAGCAGCACATTGCCCAGCATCAAAAAAATTTACAAAAATTTTAAAAAGGCCTACCAGGTGTCCTCTCAGGATGTCCAGCACAGTTGATCCTCCAGGCAGATGTCCTCCAGGCTCCAGGTGCAGTCTCTCTTCTTCTCCTCTCTCGGTCACAGCTCAGCAGCAGCAGCAACAGAAGTGTTCCAGACAGTCTTGCTCCAAATTTAAATCCCCTGCTGCAGCCTCAGCCAAAGATTTAAATCTATTGGCTGGCATGAGAATGCAGCAGTGGGATTGGTGACTCCTAAAGTCCCCAGTCCCCTGCCTTTCCCCACCCACACTCCAAGAGCCACCCTCCTCCTGCTCCCCCTCCCCTACCTGTTAGTTTTGGCGGGAATCTCTGCTGCTTTGCAAATGCAAAGTGCAATGCAATGCTTGCACCTTGCATTTGCAAGGCAAAGCAGGATTCCCTATCCTCCTTTGCAAGAGGGGTGGGGGGTGACAGAAGGAGTGAGTGATTCACTCCTTCTCCCCCCCTCCCCTCTTCTAAGAGCCTGCAGGAAGCCTTTGCTTCCAGCAGGATTTTGCTAGCCGCTTGCTAAGGCAAACGGCTAGCAAAATCAAAATGGCGATTCTCGAATGCCGAAAGAATGCCGAAAGAATCCCGAAACGTTTCGGGTTTTTCTTTCGGCAATCCCGAAACGTTTCGGCATTCCCCGAAACGTTTCGGGATTCTTGAAGAATGCCGAAACACTTTTGTTTCGGCATTCTTTCGGCATTCAGAATGCCGAAACGCACATCCCTATTGGGTAGCATTTAAGGGATTGGGTGATATTTACCATCCAGAAGAAGGCATCTGAAGAGAGAGAGCACTGAATGACCTGCTCGTCAAGGTGGAAGGACTCGAACAGAGTTCGAGGGTGGATGTTGGATCCAAGAATATACACACTGCTATGGCAGACGGCAGTCCGATTATACTGTAGATTCTACCTGGACAAGATTGCATCTTCTGCCCCCCAAACAAAGACTTCCTGGGGTGGGACAAAAGATAGAGAAGTTGTCTCGGGGACAAGACAAAGAGCTGTCTCTGAAGTGGGACAATAAATCAGCAAACCGTCTCCAGGGTATGACAATGAACTAGGAGGGTTTGATTGGGTTTCCCAGGTGGCACTAAAGTTATCAATAATGATTGATAATCTGCGAGCTGGATGGGTGAGACTATCAGCTTCCTGAGTCACCTAAGAATAGGAAAGTGGTTAAGGTGAGCTTGATAGGTTGTGTTGCATTGAGTAATTCAGGAACTCTGGGAAGGCCCTATTGTATCAGGAGGATCCTTAGTGTGCCTCTGGGGAGTGGGAGGTGGTGAGCTGGCCTTGCCTGTCATTCCCCAAGTGCTGCACATTCCATCTTTGGGCTGGTATCTGGCTTCCATGTTCCTTCCAGCTTGGGCAGTAGTTTTAATGCTCAAAGCATAGTCAGAGAAGGGACTTACGGCATAACTACATTCATAAGCCTTCTCATAGTTTGGGGGCAAGTCTGACAGCTAATATTTATGGCTTCAAATCACTGCTAAGCTTCCTCCCCTTCCAAACTCTGTCCTCCCCCCCAGTCATCACACTCATATTTCCAGGACAGTTCATAATGTCAGAGAACCAGACAGTCTGGCATTTGGGAGGACTGTCCAGAGGAAATGTTCCCCAAAGACTGGACACCTAGCCCCTCCCCCTGACAGTTCTGTCACCCAGCCCAAGTTCCCAGCCTGCTTTCTCCTACTGTGCTGCACCAGTAGGATTGGCAGCCAGCCTAGGCCCCAGAAGTGGGTCAGCGTGATGACATCACTTCTGGTAGTGATGTGATTGTGCTAGGGCAGAAGAGTGCACTGTGAGCATGCATGACTGTTACCAAAATAAGGTTAGTGCCACCCCCCCCCCCCCAGGGTCCAGTATTATTCCACACTCCATCTGGCAACACTAATGTCAGTTCCATGGCAGACTAGGAAATGATGTCACACCACTCTAGCATTCAGGAGAAACTTTCTGGTTATCAAAATCCTAGAACAACTTGGCTTAATGCAGTCAACACTATGGTGACTTTTGCATTATTTTTCTCCCACCAACCTACCAAGCTGTGGTGGGTGTCTGGGGCTTGGCAACCCTAGATTCTGTAGCTGCCTACTCTGGCAAATGTCTTTATTAGTGTAGAAAGTAAGGCATGTAGATCCTCTTACAGTTTGACATGCTAGATACTGGTAGGTCTCCTGAGATCTGGCACCCCAGTTTTAGCTTCTCTGTACTTCCCCTTTCTCCTTTTTTCCAGAAGGCCCTACTGCCTCTCTGACTAGCTTCCTGATTTGAATGCATTTTTAAAAATGGCTTTTTTATTGTCAGTCTTTACAGGTCTGATAATTGGCTCTTCAAAGTCCTCGACCTACTGTATTGCCAGTTCACATTTTAATGGGCCAGAGTTTGTAATCTTTTTAATTTTTTCCACTGAAACATGATTGGCTGATTGCATATGGTTTTCTCCACCTTTTAAACCTCCTGAAATTCTGTATGTGAATATCCATTATGATGTATTGTCGAAGGCTTTCGATAACAACCATCCATTATGATGGTTTTAATATCTTGGTTTTTTAAAGCAGTTTTTGATTAGAATGCACACTGAGGCCCAGATATACAGGCCTGGGCATCCATTTTCATGCGTGCATGAGCTTTTTAAGATTTTCTTTCTTTCTTGAAAAGGCATTTCTGAAGTTTGGCAAACCCTTTGAAGCTGCAGTTCCTCTGTTGTCAGAGATGTCAAATCTGCAAACATTCCCCTGCATACAGAGAAGTGATCTGTGCACCTTCATGGCCTTTCTTGGATCCCAGTCATAGTGGTGTGTGTCTACCACTTTACATCACTGCTAATCTGCAGTTCAAAACTGCGCTTTACAAATTCCTGTGCTTTTGAACTGCACTTTTGAAAAATAAACAGAAAATACTGCTGAGCTACATAGGAAGTGCTGCTGAAGAAGACATTAAGGCTGCCGGATTTCTGCTTCAGGTGGGATAGCTCCCACCAGTGGCCAGCCTTTCACCACTCTGCTCGTGATGGAAGAATAAGAGGGGGTATAGATGGAGTGATCACTGACATCCTGATGTGATAATGTCACTTCTAATGCTGTCAGAAGTGACATTAAATGGTGTTGCCAATGACACTCTAGCATTCAGTCAAAAACCTTATGATTAGACCATAGAGCAACAAGGTTATGTCACTTGTTCCAGCCATGCTGGAAGTGACATCATTGTGTTGCCAGCTACACTGTTATTTCACTAGCAAGCCTGCCCCTCCCCCCATTATGTCAGTATCCTGCCAGTTGCCAACCTTATGCTGGAAATCCTATCAGGCAGAGAGATCCAGGGTTTTGGAGAACTCCCATGCCTAGGATGGATAGGAGTTTTTAAAATTCTGAAAACAGTTCCAGTTCCCTTGAGAGAATTTTGAGTTGACATAGACTCATGTCACATTCTAAATTAAGTTAGTGGTTTGTGTCCTTCTATTTTTACAAGGTACAGTTACAATTCACTGGCCCTTTTCTCTTGCAGACATGGGTACATGAAGCAGAGATGTTGTCTCTCATTATCAATCAATGGGACTTGCAATGCACCATGATTATACTGTCACTCAATGAATTTTGTTATCCCCTGCCAGGTCAGTTGAGTTGTCTTTAAATCCAGACTGAAGCCCAGCAAAGAGAAGACCAAGGCTGAGCAGTCTCAGAGTCACAATTATACATACAAAACGAGTTCTTCTTAATTTTGTAGATGCCAGGTTTGCATGCAGCATTAGCCATTTTCCAGTACATTTCCATTAGTAATGTCGTTGCTGATTAGTTTTCTTCTAAATTAGCATGTTTATCCATTAGCATATCAATATTGCTGCCAACTATCCTCTTAATTTTTAGTTTTCTTGCTGCAACAAAAAAATTGCCAATAAAAGCAAGCATTTCTTGAAGCCTTAATTAACTCAGCACAATTCTCTCTCTCTGTTCTTTTTTTGCTTTTTAATAATAGTGCACTATATTTACTCAGATTATAAATCAGCTTTTCTTAAAAACACCATTCAGGAGAATGATAATAAAAAACCCTACATGTTTGAAAATTTAACACAAGCATAGTCCATTCTTAATTTACCGTGTCCACTGTTTCCTCATTGAGAAATATGGAGGGCTGGAACTAATTAGCATATTTTGTTCAAAACTCATTTGCATAATATATACATAGTATGATTTTTGGTGATATTATTTGCAAGGTTCCCAGAAAGAGATTAAAAGATGGCAGCACTCAGGATAATTTGTAGATGAGTATCAGTCCTCACAGGCACAACATGGGAGTAGCTGATACCCACAACTCACCCATGTTTATATTACCTACCATCTACAAATGCCCACAACAGTTTTCAGTTTTCTGCAAAATATGTGGCTTCTATTGCTTTAGCCTCTGGCTGAAGGCCTCACATCCTCTCCTCATGAAGGGCACAGAGGAGAGCTCCTACGGTGCTTGGCTTGGTTTCCCATTTTTTAAAAGTCATCTTTGATTCTCTTCATGCATCCAGCCATTTCCCCAAGATGAAATCCTGCAGCACTGGAGAATGAATATAAATCCCAGATAGGCTGCCATATGTCTGCTGGGGACAGGAGATCTCTTGCCCCCCAGCAGGCTAGCCCACTCCAGTGGCTGGAGGGAGAAATAAAAAAAATCACCAGTTTTTCTTGGAAATGGCACTAATTCTGAGCACAGAAGTATACGTATAAATGAATTTTGTTCTCATCCTTTTGTAATTCCCCAAGACTGTGTGATTTTTTTCATTTTCTAAAATGCATTTTAAATGCACGTTGTGCATGTTACCTCTTCATTACTGGTGTAAAAAGCACAAAAAGTTAATAGCTATGGCACAGCAGTATTGTAATATTTTTGGATATACAGTTGCTATGGGGTAGGGAATTTCTTTTTCTGAAATCCACTTTCTTAGATATGGCCATTGATTCCTCTTATTCTCTTTTTTTCTCCTTTAAGGCCAGGATTTCTCTTCCATTTCACTTTTGTTTCTCTTCAGAGAGAAATCAAGGCACCCTTGTGTAGTTTCATGCCTTGCAGTTATTTTATGTTATATACCTCAGGTTGGTGCTCTAGTAGGAAGATAGGAAGGATTGGGAAGACGTTGGCTACCTATGATCTACCTATGAGCATCTGTAAAATTCTGAAATTTTACAAAAGCTCCCTTCCTTACCCCTCCTCTCTTCAAATTTCTCTTTGATCAAAAAGGAATTGATTAAAAACTGACTCCACATTCCTAAAAAGAGGAAGAGAAAATGTTTGTTTGATTTCAGGGAGAAACTGGGTAAAGAGGGATTAAGAGATTTTTTCTTAAAAACCCTATTTGGATTCTACCAGCTTTACTGCTGTTACCTGATTTTCTCCTCATTGCAGCCCCTGTCACTGCCCCAGGAGTCTATGTGTCTCCCATGAGCCCTGGCACAGTAGTGGCCCGGAGGGCTTTCACCAGCAGAAAAGCTAGTAGGTTCTAATTCATTGTGCTAAGAATAAAGTGCAAAGGGGTTACTTGAATGAAAGAAGCATTAACATTGTCACTGCAATCCTAAAAATCACTTTCACATTGAATACAATAGGGATTACTTCTGAGTAGATACTAGGGATTACTGCCTCTGGCACATATGCTGCTATTCTGTTCATCCAAACTGGAATCTGACTGACTTGGAAAAGGCCACTATTCTTAACTATACTCTTTGCCATTACAGTGCCTTTAAGTATCTTTATTAGTCTGATGTGCTCAGCAGAGATAATTCAAATTTGGCCACTGCAGAGCAGCGAACCCTGTGTTTAACAGAAATATAGTGAGCAGGCAGGAATGTGCTTCAGTGTCAGTTCTGCACTGTGTGTACACTGTTATTCAGGACAGATACTCTTGTCTGACATAATTAAATCTTGATGGTAATTATTTCTGCTGATTCCTGGCAGACTGCTGTTAAAGATATGCTTATCCACTTTCAACCACACTATCTTATTAGAGCAAATGTACACTAGTAATTATAAAGCAGCACATTTTAAATTTGGGGTTTTCTAAAAGTCCTTTTATTTAAGAAAGAGAGCAAAGATAAAGCTTTTGCTAAAATGATCCCATGTGGTGCCGAGGCTGGAGAAAGCAAAATCATTCCACGTGCTGAGAGCAATGGGTATTGGAAGTGCACAATTGTTTTTATTTTAAAGAATCTATACGGGGGGGGGGGTCATTAAAGGCAAGTAGTGCTCAACTCTTTTATGCTTTGCTATGGAGAATGGAGAGTCATATAACAAGATTAATCCATATCATTCAGTGCAGCCATATTAAAATCACATACTATCCAGTGCACTAGTGTTAATTTAGGAAATCATCAGTGCAATCCGAAGTGGAGTTATTCCAGTCTAAGCCCATTGAAATCAATGAGTTTAGACTGGAGTAATTCAGTTTAGGAATGTACTGCATATTCCCCTTGACCTATATGGGTTTTTCAGTAGAGTATTTTAAAGGATTTTTAAAATTATATTAATAGGATATTTAAGAGTCATTATTGCAAATCACTGCCCTGTGAAGCAAGAGTAGAGGGGTTTTGGGGGGAACTGCTTCAGTAAGAGTAAAGATGGATTTTCATTATTTTGGGGGGGGGAGTGTTTTCACTTCGCTTCCTCATGTCCTGTGTCTAGCTGTCCAAGGTTAGTGCTGATCAAAGTTGCTGATGGAGCACTTAAATATACCATTCTCCCTAGTGCATCATATTGTTTTATACAATAACTGTTACTCATCCATATTGTGTATAAGGTCAGTTTAAAACAGTGTCAAGTTTATCCTGTTACATCAGATTAAATTATGGCCTATATGGAATGGAGTAGCCATAGCCTAGTGGCAGAAAACATGCTGCGAATGTATAACATCCCAGTTTGAATTCTAAACAACCTTAACAGAGGATCTAGATATCAGGGCTGGAAAAGACCTTTGCAGGAGATCTTAGGGAGTTGCTGCCAACACTGGGATAAATAGACCATGCTTGGTTCTTAAAGAAAATCTTTATGTTATAAAAATAATGAGCATATATTAAAAACTGCACTTTCTAAATGGTTCCCAGCAACTTAGGGAATTAGGTGGCTTCTCAGTGTTGATTCAGATTCGTCTGAATTAAGTGTAGACAGATATACGGTTAAAGTAAAGTAGCAGACATGAATCAGGGAGACATGGGTTCTGTTCCCTGCTTTGCCGTGAAGCTTAATGAATTACCTTGGGCCATTTGCTTGCTCTCAACCTACTTCATAAGGTTGATGTGAAGATACAAGGAAAGTCTCTTCCCGGAAACTTTAGGAAAGGCTTATTTGATCCACAGAGGGGCAGGCAAACAGATATAATAAAACCCCTTGGTGTGAGGGGGAAGGGCTCTTTGGCATTAGGCCATCTTTGCCATGCAGAGGGTGACAGGCCAGAATGAAGATTCCAAGGTAATGAGAAACTTTTAGAACTCTGTAGCTTCTAAGTTAAAGGCTGATTCCACACATGTTGGATAATCCACTTTCAATACGCTTTAGTGAACATTTGTAACTGATTTTCCATGTGTGGTACAAAAAATCCACTTCTAAAGGATAACTAAAGTGCATTGAAAGTGCATTATTCAACGTGTGTGGAAACGGCCATAGAGCCTGCCTTAGAATTAGATCAAGTAGGGCATGTACAGAATGAGGAATGCAGGATTGTATGTTTACACTTTGTTTTGAGATCCCCTGCTCAGTCTGTTGCCGTGCTGAGCGTATGCATTATAATGTTTAATGCTGGCAGTTGACCTTTATTGTTTGAATACTATATTTAAAATGGACACCAGGAGAAGGGGGTGGTCTATTGACAAACTGCTAATCACACACACACCCCGCCCCAGCCTGGTATACAATACCCTGTGGTAACAATACCACAATATCCTGTGGTAAGCAGATGATAGGTAGTGAGAAATGTTGGCACAAGGTGGGGCCTTAGGACAGCTACTCAAGGAAGGGGAGCTGGGAGCCTTGGGACTCTCAGTGGGTAATTCCTACAAAGACTAGATGGTGACAGTGATGTTCCAAAAGAGGTAATAAAAACCTCTCTGAGAGTCAAGGAAGCCAGGAGAGCAGCATATCAAGTGGAAACGTAGATGGCTGCTGGTGTCCAGACATCTTGGGGGGCATATTGGAACAGGGCCCCGTAGATTGGTGGGGTTGTTCTGCCACAATTGCAAAAACTGGTATGTTAGTGACATTCTGAGTCAGCAAATGGCATTGCCTCTGCTCATGTCATTCCACTTGCATAGTAGTCCCTCACCACAGTCTGCCTTGAACATTTATTGATTGCTGCAGAAACACACAGAAACACACAGGCCTTAAAACTATTCTTCAATTATTCCCAGCATTCATACCTAAGAATACAAACATATTTTTCACAATACAAGTACATTTGCCAAGAGCAAATGTTTAAACAAAAGAACTTAGGAATCTTAATGAAACACCCCGAGGAAAATGTTTAAACTTTGCCCTTAAGTTTGCTTTGTTTGCTAATCGGCTTCTATTTCAAGTAGTGAGTGGGAAGGGTAAGTTCAATATGTTAATAAGAAAAAAGTAATAATATTTAATTAATTCTGGCTGAACACACATGGTTTAATATACTTGGCAATATCGTTCCCATCACATGATATGATAATTTAATGGAACTTTTTTATTTAAATTGCTGGCAAGTTTATGAAATTATAAAGCAAATAGGCCATGCACTTCAGTGTAATTGACTGTATAAATGTGTTTTATACTATACCGTTGGCAAATTAGCCACTCCCTGTCAGGGAATCAATTATTATCTAGTCATAGCCCACAAACACAATAGTAGAAATGTTGCTTTGCTAAACGATCTGCTTCAATGGTGAATCTCACATTGTGAATCTTTTCCAAATAATAACCATGCATGTTGCAGTTTGGTCATCTACTTGTTGTTCGGTCAGGTTATCCTATCATTCAATTCTATTCAGAGTTTTAAAAATTAGAAGGCCGCAATGCAGAAAGAGCATTAACAGCAATATTCAAAGTTGTGAAAGATATTTGACAAGTCAGTTCATATTAAGCAAGGTTTAAAATAATATAGGGAACAATGTGAGTAAGTGTGTAATCCAAGATCATGAACATATCTCACAATCACCATCATAGCCCATTGGCTTTCTCTTATTGGCACTCCATCTCTTTATTTTTATTTCTAACGTGTCTTGATTTTATCCTTGGACTGCAAGCATATGAGGAGGTCATGATTTAATTTTTGTGCAGCATCTAGCAATTTTTAGGTCCTTTATAAATAAGTGAAGATATTTTCCCAAATAACAAGTTCTGTTTCTGAGATATGAATGTGTCACTCCCTGAATGTAGGCCTCTATCTAAGCACATTGTTAGTCAGGAGATAAGGGGCTGCACGTATCAGGATGTGTCCACACCAGCATCTATTGGGGCAATATCTGGAAAAAGAGAAGAGGCAATACTAAGTTCACATGCTGAATTTTATTGGTTACAAAGGGAACAGAGGAAGAAAAGGAAGCAATTTTAATGTGACACTGAGAGATCTCTGTCTTTTGGTGCTACACCTCTGAAGATGCCAGCCACAGCTGCTGGCGAAACGTCAGGAACTACAATGCCAAGACCACGGCAATACAGCCCGGAAAACCCACAACAACCATCGTTCTCCGGCCGTGAAAGCCTTCGACAGTACAATTTTAATGTAATTCCATAATCTATATATAATCAATTATCAACATTTAGTGAAAACCAGTTATCTATGTGGGCAATATTTATTTACATACGTATGTATGTATTTATACCTTGCCTTTCTTTTTGGCTCAAGGCAGGTTACAAATCCAGATTTAAAACATTCAAGGCACTACGAAACCATCAGTGCTCCCCTATTCTCCTTGATCATATCCTGCTATGATACACCCACAGATAACATTATAGAGCCCATTGGTGTGTGAATACATGAACAGTGTCCCCAAAGGAAAAAAGGGAGTGGAGTTAAAGTGAGGAAGGAAGAGTTGGTAGATAGAGGGGATATGGAGGAGTGGAAGAATTGTAGTTAGTGTGGAGTAGATTTTAGAATGGGGAGAGCTTGACTGATAATTGGCAGGGTAGAGCAGGGTAGTTGGCTAGAAGTCTTGTCTTAGAGAGAACACGGAAAAGGAAGAAAGGAAAAGCAGCTTTGGACTACAGACAAGAAAGTCTGGAAAGTGATCAGGAAATTGAAAAGGAGGGTGGCTTAGGAAGCCGAGTTCCTAGATGGTGACAGAGAAGAAGGGCATGTGGGAAGAAAGGGAAGGGAATTAAATCATATGTTGTATGATTTGAAATACGATTGTTGTGTGTGATGTTCACATGGTGGTGGAAGACATGGGGGTCATTATGAACTTCCTAAGCTGAAAATATATATGGAAATCACTGTTTCAGGTCATTGCTGTGATTTTCCAGAATGGTAACACAAATCCAGAATACTTGGGAATTACAAAAAGTCTTCCCTGAAAAATCCATCTTGTTTTTTTGTGTTTGGGTGCTACCATCAGCAATGCATCTGGCTTCCTGTTTTTTTAAAATTATTATTCTACTGATATCCCAGGCAGTGTGGTTCTGTCTCTTCTATTCCTTCACATTCTCTTTTGTGGGAGGGGGAGCCCCTTTTTCCTATACAAGTAGGATGGCTGGGGGCATCTTGTTTAGAGGTCTGTAGAATTGGACCCCTTGGTTCAATTCACTTGGGCGGGGGAGGTCTCTAGTAGGCAGGCAGTATGAGCTCCCCTGCAATTTTGGTGTCATTTGGTTGAAAAACAGCCACCTCAGACATCTCAGAAACAGTACCGCATACAGAATGTAGACTTACACGTTCCAGTGCGGTCTGTGGATATCTTGGAATTATACCTGATCTCTAGACTAGAGATTGGTTCTTGTGGCTGCTTTGTAGAGTGGACTCTACGGCATTATACTTCACTGAGGTCCCTCTCCTCCCCCAACCCCACCTTCCCCTGGGTGAATATCTCCAGAAATTTCCCAGTCTACAGTTGGCAACCCTACCCATAGAAGACCATATAGTCTAATCTGGCTTAGCAAAACCTAGGGCTGCCAATCCCCCACCCGAGGTGGGGGATCCCCTATTCCCACCTCCTCCCCCAACCTCACTTACCTGGCCCCCAGGTGCCCCCTAGTGGTGCAGTGCGCCCCCAGGCAGCACGTCATTCCCCTGGGCTGTGTGGCGCACCCCCATACCCCACAACGGACCAATTTTGGGCCAAAATTGGGCCCTGCGAGGGGGGGCGATTCAGCCCTTCAGCAAGCATAGGAGTGCACGCTCAGCCACCCTTTGACCCATGTGATGACATCACTTCCCGGAAGTGACATCATCATGCACGCTGGGAGTGCATGTGCACGCAAGGAGAGAAAACAAGGAATGTGAGGGTAAGTGCAAAGTTCCCAGTCCCCCACTGGGAGACTCGAGGAACCTGGCAACCCTAGCAAAATCACATTATGATAAATCTTCCTTCACAATCACTAAAGGAAGAAACAACTCACTATAGCTATAGCAATATACATTTTCAAGTTCAAATAGTTCATATTTTGCTTATGTTTTCATGAGGAGGCAATCATCTATGAAATTCTTTTTACTTTGTCTTTCCTTTGAATGAGTGGGAGAGTTATAAATAAAATGTTGTTCAAGAAGGTGTATAAATAAATTGGCATAATTAGGTGTCATAATTAGGTGCCCATTGCTGTTCCAAACACATTTGCATAATTGTCAGTGCTAAAATGAAAATAATTGTTTGTCAGGATTGCTTCAGTTCGGCTGCAAGTTCCTTACTTCATATAGTTTGCTCTAACTATATGTTTGGAAAATATTTTAAACTTTGATTGAGGAATTACTATACACAAGTCAAAATCAACAACTAGAAGCCATGATTTTTTTTTTAAAAAAAACCACCTTACCTGCTGTGAACTTTGAACTTATCTGGTTTGCTTTGTGCTCTTTTTATTTCTTACTGATTAAGCTGCTCATTATGCCCAGTTTATCCAGACATCCAAGAGTAGCAAATTAGGTTATCCATCATCCAATTTCTGTTAGATGGAGATCTTCCAGGGACAGGATCCGATCCACTTCCCTTCCTACCCAGTACTGAATCTTTGCATGCCTCTAATTCATATTGTTCAATGAAACAACTAACCATAGTTTGTGCTTGCTCTCTGCCAGTCTGCTCTCTGAAGTAGCTGAAATACTTGGGGAATTCCTGCCTTCCGGGAGTTAAACCCAGGCCATTTGTTCAGCTCCCTAGCTGCTCCCCAACTGCTATTTGCCTCTTTGGCTCCTGCATTATATAGAGAGCCTCTTCTTGGGCCGGGCCAGCTCTCAATGACCTCATATCCAGTGAGGGGCTGGATCTAGGAATGCCAGGACACTTCCCGGCATACTGGCTCTTTGCCTGCCAGCACCTCAGCCTCTGATGGGAGGAAACAAGGGGTGGTGGAAACTGAGTACACGCCAGCTCTTTGCCAGTGTACTGACATCACTTCTGGTACATACATGGAAACTCTAGTGGATCACAGAGTTTTTGTAAATGCCAGAGTATCTAAAGACATCATTTCTGGTTTTCCCCAGAAGTGATTTCAATGTGCCAGCATGATGCCAACTTGCCCCCACTTTCTCCTGGGGGTTCCTGGCTGTGGCCTGGCAATCATAGCTAAGTCAGGTGATTAACTTCTTGTTGCCATAGGAGCAACTCTGATGGTCCCAACAGGCCCCATGAGAGCTGTTCACCACACCAACATTGTGCTTCATGTTCAAGCACCTTATGCATAAAATTCAGAGGAGTTTGTTCAGATTGCTGGTGTATTTTATGGGGATTTGAACCTGAGTCTTCCCAATCCTACTGTAACATGCTAACTAATACACCACTCTGGTTCTCACATAAAAAACTCTTAATATATCTAATATATTTGCATCAGTTATGACACAAAGCCATTGCCCAGAGTATTAGATGGCATTGCTTTGCAAATAATTGCATATAGGTGCTGCTGAGCAAGACTCAGTTCAATATTATTCCAAGCTATCCAGTTTTAATTAATATATTGATGTTGTGCACATTCACACAACATAAACACTGATTTTGACTATTATGTTTATTCACCATGTATTATTTAAACAGACTCTTCAGATCTCAAGTTGTAATGACCAACTCAGTGTGAATGAAAGGGTGTTTGTATATCTAGGTAATTTATAGAGGCAAAATGAAATGCTGTCAAATGCTTTTCCTGCTTACATATATCTAAAATTACATGTTGTGCAAATACACAATTTAATTGGAATAATCCACAAGATACTCCTGTGATCTCTAATTACACTGAAAAAAGCAAGATTACTACAAACAGCTAGTAGTTTGCAATCCTAAGTGGTCTATCTTGGTCAATTTTTCCCCTGTGAGTAATAAATCCCCCCTTATTTGCTAAGTCAGCCAATTGATATGCTTGGATAAGTCAGGATAATTGATAGCCTCTTTGTAAAAATCTATCACTGAACAGATCAGTGGGTCCGTATTTGTAAAGTTCTCAGCAAAGTCTTTTTAACCCGTCAGAATGAACTCAGTGGTAAATAGATCTGGTAATGTTGGCAAGGCTGATAATCAAGTATATTTTTATTAGCCTGACATTTTCTTTGTCTACACTTTTCCCCTATTCAAGTTATGCTTTGATGCAATATGATTGTTTTAAAATTAGCATTCATTCCATTTTTTTCATGAAAATTTCTGAACATTATCTACTGAAACTAAAAAAAAAATCAGAATCCACTGTAGTCCTTCAGTAAGCAACATAAGAACAAATCTGTAGCATACCTTGATAAACTGTGGTGTTTCACCAGGGTGGGGGCAGTGGTTAGATTGTCATAGTAGGATCTGGGAGATTCCGGTTCAAATCCTCAGTCTTGCAGTATCAGTCTCTATCAATATGCCCTACTTTACAGGGGTGCTGTTTTCAGGATACAATGGAGAAGGAGAAATCAATGTATCATAAACCACAGGGCACCCTTAGGGGAGAAAAGTGGGATATGAATAAACAAAAATATTTACTCATATTTACTCATTCATTGCCAAAAATTCGAAAAAGTATGGAGATGGAAGTCTGTCACATAGGTGTGGTTTTTTACCAATTTGCAGTGTAGCGGGCAATGAATGAGTAGAGTTAAACAGAAGAGAAGAATTCACTATGTTAAATCCTGCGGATGTATAGAGAGGCCAAAAATGCAATAATTATAAGGATTTTTTTCTTCTGCAGAAGTGAAATCATCTCTTAAATTTATTCATATACTTTGCTGGAGCTCTGCTGTATTGTTCTAGAAAGACAAAGTGAATCACCAATGAAAATGTTGTATCTAGGGATGCAATTTATTATTAATATTATTTTGTGTTTGATGCTGTACAAGAGTGCTGCAGAAAGACCAAATAGAAAACTCAGAGAAGACATATACAACACATGAAGTGCAAGGACACACGTACAACACCTGTCTCCAATATTCCACAAGTGACTTTTCTTGCTGAAAGGCAAATGGAATAAAAGCTGAGGTGTTGCAGAATGGTTGAACAGTAACTGGGACAGAGGGAATCTAATGAGCCTGACTGAAGGTCATCAATTCAATTCCCTCTTGAAAAGATAGGAAAGAAGGAAATTTGAGGGAAAGGAAGAGAATAATTGAAAATTCATGATCCAAATCACTGATAAGTCATTAATGAAATAGCTACCTTTGAGCAGAAAGTGTTATTGCTTATAATCGGTAGGAAACAAATTAGAGTAAATAAATTCTCTAAAATTAGCAGGTGCCACTGTATCATCTGGGTGCCTGAATTGTTACCCAGGTGGTCTACAAATGCGTACCCACTGACACAAGGAAGACTCCTTTGAGCATGGCAAAAGTGCACACAGATGCAAACCTGAATAACTTTGTTATGGGTCTATTTTGCCTGATGTATACCAGGGTCCCCCGATCTGAGATGGTGCTTTAAAGTTTAAAGCGGCTACTTCCCTGAAAGAAATTGACAAGAATTAAACATACAATAGAGGTTTTATTGCAATCAGGAAAACCGGAGAATAGCAATGATCACGCAAACTGAAAAGAAAGTCACTATGAAAATGTAGAAGAGCAGAAGAATATTGACAGAAAACACTCCATTTCACACAAGGAAGACAAATTGTTAAAATATGAGGAATCTACATTTTCCTACTGTGTGCTATCTATTTCTGTCCTAAGGACATAAGGATATAAATGATGTATAAGTTAAAAATATAAGCCTGCCATGAGGATCGATGTTTTCAATGGAAAAGGAGGTGTGGTGAAGCGTTGTGTATCTCAAGGAAAGTTGGGTTAAGAAGACTTTAGGTCTCTGGATCACAGACCATTAATGAGAAACAAGAGCACCAAGAGAAAAGAACCACCTCCAAAAGTGTAAAAAGAGTTGTAAATTTAGGGGGCAAAGAGTATGTGCCTCCATTGTGATATGAGATAAAACCAAGAGTTTGAAAGATATTGGGTGAATCCAGACAGTAATGGCTTGGTGGGAAAAATAGTATATGAAGAAGGGGATTTGATGGATGTTAGCGAATGTCAGAAAGAACAACTCGCAACAGGAGTATATACAAGAGTCAATTTACAGTGCAATCCTAAGCAGAGTTACTCCAGTCTAAGCTCATTGAAATCAAGTCAGTGAGATCAAGTTGGTGAAATCATATTGTTGGTGAGCAAAGTCTTCTTTCATCAGGGTACTCTTACTTAAAGAAAACTCTAAATTGTACTAACCCTTTTGGTTTGTTTACACTGTTCATGCATAAGTCCACATGGAGGGAAGAGTCCCTTGAATGTGGGGGTATATGATATGTGCTGCCCCAAAACATATTTTAGAGTGCAGAGAGTATGCAGTTGTTCCAGTTCCTTACTAGAGATGGGCACGAACTGAAATACAAACCAAAATTCATCACAAACCAAGCCGGTTCGTGGTTTGTGAACCAGTGGTTTGTCAAGAGTCCATTTCTGGGCTCTATTCACATCTCTTTCCAATACCAACTTCTTGGGGAGAACGCAAATAGAAACTCTTTGCACCAGATCGGATCCAGCCATGTCTTCTTGTAGGGGACAGTCTCTGGAGTACAGGACTGTGTGATTTGGGGTGATCCAAAGATTGTTTTGAGGTACAGCTTCCTCCTTTCTGCCAGTGCATTTGTCCCACTTTGAAGCAGTTAGCACAAGAACTGGGCTTTGGAGAAGCATATGCCCACTTGTAGTGCAGAGTGCCCTGAATATGGAGTTGTATGATATGTGCTGCTCCAGACTTTATTTGTGGGTGCAAAACTTTTCAATTTTCCTCAATATTTGTGTTTGAATTTGTGAATAAAGAACTAGGAACTGCAAATACAGAACTCAGAACTGGCAACCAACTTCAGGTTC
Organism: Eublepharis macularius; assembly: GCF_028583425.1. NCBI lineage: Eukaryota > Metazoa > Chordata > Lepidosauria > Squamata > Eublepharidae > Eublepharis > Eublepharis macularius. The sequence continues at coordinate 44,403,836 of NC_072800.1, forward strand.
ATCCCAGAGTCATGTAAAAAACTACTGCCTGCTTGATTCCTATTCTCAGTTAAGACTGAATTAAGAAATGAACCTCGTGGCACAGAGTGGTGAGCTGCAGTACCCAGTTTCCTGGGGGTAAAGTGTAGGTGATTGGGGAAGGCAATGGCAAACCACCCCATAAAAAAAGTCTGCCAAGAAAACATCGTGATGCGACATCCCCCCATGGGTCAGTAATGACTCGGTGCTTGCACAGGGGACTACCTTTACCTACAGTGATTTCTCTTTTTGGAGGGCTATGCTAAGGGTCACAGCTTCCCTGTTAATGAAGTGATATGATAATATGGCTTCTTACTACAATATTAGATACTCTACAGATCTACGGCACTTGATTTAAACTGAAGGTTCACAGAGAGAGAGAGAGAGAGAGAGAGACCCATTATGGGTCTCTACACTGCCTTTCCATAAAGCTTAATTCAGATAACAATCAACTGTAAAAAAGGTTATTTAAAATAAAGGTCATGAAGTCATGAATCACACAAATAAAACATATTTTCATACAAAATCATCCCTAATATTTTCATTATACCAACAGTAAAAGTTCAGCACAGCAGCAAAATCAGCAATAGTTACAACACAGCAAGAAGATTTCAACAGCAGTAAAAACATATTCAAAGAAGCCAATCATTGAGAGACATAAAAACTGTATCTAAGAATCCTGCATCATCCAAAAGTCCTGTTCAGTAAAGGTGCCTTAACACGGCTTCAGAGCTATGGGAGGAAAATAGAGAATAGGAAGGAAACAGCAGTTTGGGGGTCTACATGGAAATGAGAGGACAGGCACCATGGCGGAGAGGGTGCCTGGCAGTGTGTTTTCTAGTGTTCACTACTTCCCTCAAAGCAAAGAGTCATTCCTGTCTTCACTCCACCTCACAGGAGCAGAAGGGTCAGAAAACCCACCTTTGGCCAAGAATATCAGGGGAGTTGAAGATTGAGATTGCAGGTATGAATCATATGATTGAAAGCCACTTGTGACTTACTGGAAGTCCCATGGAGTACTAGTCATATTATAATAACACTTCTTTAGCAGAGCAAAACACAGTGCAGTTCTCAACCAGGCTAAGCATGTACATTTTTTAAAAAATGGCAAGGGCACAATGTGGATCATTGACAAGTGTGCTGTCTTGAGAAGTTTATTAACTTCCATCTTCAAATCCATCCCTCTTCTCGCTTCAAAGGGCAATGCTATCATACCCCTGATCAGGGCTTTTTTTCTGGGAAAAGAAGTGGTAGAACTCAGTGGGTTGCCCTCAGAGAAAATGGTCACATGGCTGGTGGCCCCACCCCCTGATCTCCAAACAGAAGGAAGTTTAGATTGTCCTTTGTGCCTCTCAGTGGCGCGGAAGGCAATCTAAACTCCCCTCTGTCTGAAGATCAGGGGGCGGGGCCACCAGCCATGTGACCATTTTCAAGAGGTTCCGGAACTCTGTTCCACTGTGTTCCTGCCCCTGATCACAGGAAGCTGTCGGCATTTTCAGCTGTGTCAGCTTTATCACACTTATTAAGTGTGACGGACACTTCAGGTCAGGGATGTTGATATCATTCAGGCCAGAAGAGATCTGGAGATAACTGAGCTTCTTTCTTGCTTGCTTCCACTTGGTAACAAAAAGTAACAGGAAATGGTGCTGTTGCACTCTTCAAAGTTAAATGCCGGGGGAGGGGGGGCTTAATATGCTCCAATCTGACATTTTCTCTTGGTATGCGGTTGCAAGCTTTGAAAGTCCTGTTTAAGTATCTCTTTTTAAAAGATAAATACCTATTAAGTAATGTATATGCACAAGCTGAAATGTTAAATGGTTTGTTGAAACCTATTAGAATACACAAGATGATAAACATAAATTATAGCTAATATACTGCACCAGTGATTTTTAAACATAAAAATTACTGACACTGTAAAAACACACTTGAGTCATCGTAGCAGCATAATAGCACTAATCCATGTTTATCCAACCGTGCACTTTTCAAAAACAACACAAACCTCTAATAAATGCTTTGGCTTCACCTTGACAACTTATATGGGTTATTGCCTCGTTCATGCCTGGATAAGCATGTGTTATGACTTAAATGTTCTTTAATATCAATTTATGCCTTGAAGAAAAAAGATTGACTAACACAGTGTACATATGGTTCAATTTATTACGGCAAAACAATCATTTTACTTGGAAGATATTTTCTCCTGGTACATATCACAGAAATCTTATTCATGGAGCTCCCAATAAACCAGATTTTTTATGTCACAATAAATGAAACTAAAGCAGCTAATTGTTCCAAAGATTCTAAATAGATGGGTCTAGTTAGCTTTCTTGTCAATCAAGAAATAAATTCCTTTAACACTTGTATTTCTGGACTCTAATGTCTCTAATTGGATTTTACACTACCTGATTAACAATGTAGTTTATAGACTATTGTTTCCAGAAAACAGAAGAGCAGGAAATTTTAGGTTGTCAGCTTTATAGGAAAAGCCAAGGAGGAAGGCACTGAGTAATTTAATGTTTTCAAAACAACAGCAAAATGCAACGCCTGATCCATGAGGTTTTATTTGTGAGACTGTAGTGTGTATTGTTGAAAGTAATAAAACGACCAATCAAGTGTGTTACATCTATTAAAGGGAAAAGGCAATAAAGATATAGAGATATCACTCATGAAATCATAATGAACAAAAAAAGAGAGGTCAATTCTCTTTTAGAAGCATGCATAAGTACTTTAACTAGCATCTTATCCCGCCCTTCCTCTAAGGAGCTCGGAGTGACATGTATGATTCTCCCTTCCTCATTTAACACAAGGAAGATGATTTACTTGTATTTTGCCACTAGTATCTACATGATGTTTGTGATTATATAATATACTATCTTTATTTAATTAACTGTGCACTTTTGGACAACTGTCAAAAATGTTTTCAGACAAAAAAAAATCAGTATTATGTGGAAAAGAACATACGACTCAGAAGGCTGCTGACTGTAAGGATGTCTGTTGTGATGTAACATCTATTACAAGGGTAAAGCAGTCTTGCTCCAGGCTCTGCAAAAGGCCATTATTACTGGGCTCGTGGAACACTATAAGTGCTGAGAAGCATTTTTCCCCATTATAAAGCACTATTTTCATGCAAAAAAGAAAAGAAAAAATCTTTTGGAAACATTCACCTTTCCAAGATAATTCAGTGTTCCTTGATGCCCACTGAAAGTTCAACCCCATCTGGGGGAAATGGGTTAACAATTTAAATGAACCTAAAAACAAACCAAATTTCAAGTGTTTCTCTTTGGTTTTCTGATTTGCATAGATTATCACTAGATGAAATGGCTTGGAAACCATATTTCATTGTAGAAGTGCAAAAGTGGTGCCATATATTTATTAAGGCTGCCCCAGAGAAACACACACACAAAATTCCAGCTACATAATTGCCTATAATTAATGGATTGACACATCAGCAAATTTAAAAGTTAAAGGGGAGCAAGCATGAAGGAAAATTAAATGTCTAAAATACTTTGTGCCATTTAAATTAAAGAATTTAGCTCCCCGTCTATATATTTCAGTATTTCCAAAGATCCTGATTACTGTTATCCCAAAATTTCAGCAGGTATAGACATGGCATCTGGACTTAAACACCACGTCCTTTTCCACGAAGGACTTTTTTGCTTGTTCTGGCTCCATACAGCTTCAATGTTTCCTCTGTGTTCTGCATGCACAGTCCATAATACTTCCGTTCAGTCTCCAAATTGCATTTTTGAGTTCTGAATGGTGAAAGGCTGCATCAGCTGAAGAATCCATTTCCCTACAGTTTTTCTGTGGTTTTTCTCTCTGAGCACGTACCCCATCTTTTTATAAAGTTAAAAGACAGTGTTTTTTTAAAGTGCAGAATATTTTCTCTGGTGTCAGCCCTGGCCCTGCCTTTCACCCTCCCCTTTATCCCCCTGCATCCTGATTGGTTGAACAGCAATCTGTAACTACATCCTTTTCCCCTTTGTTCCCTCACCACTCTTGGCCCTCATGTCATTGTTTGATATGTGTTGTGAGACATTGATATGTGTTGTGGCAATACATTTTCCCTTACCAAAACAAGATTGTGAGGGAGTGGGTTGTGTTTCCTTTTTTTAAAAAAATTAAGTTGTTTTTTCTCTTTTTACAGTTTTTAAAATGTAGCAACTTTGTTGTTTAAAAAGAAAAAGAAAAAAATTAGCTTCATATTTTAAACTTTGCCTCTAGAACACTTCAGCCAATCAAAACACAGAATTTCCTTTTAAACTTTAGAGCACCAACAGAGTGAGGTAAAAGTTAATCACAACCCCCCTAATAATGCAACATTGCAACACATGCAAACAAAAAAACTACACTGACAAAAACACTGACATTCATCTTTCTCCAGAAAACCACAGCATAAATAAAATGCAGAAATAAAAACCAAACACCACTTCAGTTTGACTCCCTCAAGTACAGAATTATAGAACCCAAGAGTGGATCCGATCATAGCAGGCTGAATACCTGGAAAATCCGCTGTAAGTTTGCCATGTGGAAAAAGCCCATGTCTACCCTCACTGATCTCTAACTTACCCTCATTGATTTCTGTGGAAGCCAAGGTAACCTGAAAAAAATCCCATAATTTCGGTATATAAATGTTGTGTATCCCAAAATTTTGGAAGTACATTTTGCCATTTTGGATATCCATAAGCCAAAATGAAACAGCAAATTCCAGGTATAGTTTCAGCTTAGCAGTATAGTACCTTGTGTACTTATTCTAGGTAACGGGAACAAATTGTAATCTTATATTTTATTATGTAAATGAACTTAGACATGGGCACGAACCAAAAAAATTTAATGAACCAGCGGTTCATGGTTTGGTGCCAACAACAATCCCAAGATCGTGAACTGCAACAAACATTTTCCGTTACTGAACCAGTTTGCGGTTCGCGGTTCGTGGGGCGCGGAATGCCCTCCCGTGGCACTTAGAGAGCCCATATTCCCAGGGAGTCTTTTGCAGGCTCTTCTACAGCCATCACCCAAGTTTGGACAAGATTGCAAAAGGGATCTTGGAGTTATACCCTCTCCAATCCAAGGCCCCCAGGAAACTCCCACAAAAATCCAAGCTCAATTAGATCCAGAGGAGTTAGCCATGTTAGTCTGTAGTAGCAAAATCAAAATGAGTCCAGTAGCACCTTTAAGACTAACCAACTTTATTGTAGCATAAACTTTCAAGAATCACAGTTCTCTTCGTCAGATGCATGGAGGGCAAGAAGAAACTGGTCAGATATAGAGGAGGAGAGGGGGGCGGAGTAGATGCAAACAGCTGCTTCTGATATGGAGATCAGTTTGCTTCTGTTAAGGAAATTAGTTACTTCTGATAATGAGACAACCATTCATAGTCCTGATTCAGTCCCAGCCTAACTGAGTCAAATTTACATATGAATTCCAATCCAGCAGCTTCCCGTTGATTTTGTTTTTGAAAGGTTTCTGTTGAACTACAGTGACCTTTAAGTCTTTGATAGAATGTCCTCGTAGATTGAAGTGTTCTCCCACTGGTTTCTGGACGTTTCCATTTCTAATGTCAGATTTGTGTCCATTTATTCTTTTGCGTAGAGGTTGGCTGGTTTGTCCAATGCACAGAGCAGAAGGACATTGTTGGCACATGAGGGCATATATCAGATTAGAGGATGAGCTGCTGTAAGAGCCAGAGACAGTGTAGTTGATGCCATTGGGTCCTGTAATTGTATTCCCTGGGTAGACATAAGGGCAGAGCTGGCATCTGGGTCTGTTGCAGGGCCTGGTACCTGTGCTGGTGACTCTGCTGGCCGATTCATGATTGTAAGTGAGAAGTCATTTAAGGTTGGGGGGCTGTCTGTAGGCAAGGAGAGGTCTTCCACCCAGGGCTTCTGAGAGAGAGGTACCATTTTCCAGGATGGGTTGTAGCTCACTGATGATACGTTGGATGGGTTTGAGCTGGGAACTATAGGTGACAACCAGTGGTGTTCTGTTGTTGTTAGTTCTTTTAGGTTTGTCTTGGAGCAGGCTGTTTCTGGGTACTAGTCTGGCCCTGTTGATTTGTTTCCTCACTTCATTTGGTGGGTACTATAGTCCCAAAAATGCTTGTTGTAAATCTCTTAAGTGGGAGTCCCGATCAAGAGCATTGGAGCAGATACGATTGTAACATAAGACTTGGCTGTAGACAATTGACCGAGTGGTATGTTTAGGGTGGTAGCTGGAGGCATGTAGATATGAGTATCGGTCTGTGGGTTTCCAGTATAAGGTGGTATTTATCTGTCCATTATGTAGTTGTACAGTGGTGTCCAGGAAGTGTACCTGTTGTGTAGAGTGGTCCAGGCTCAGGTTGATAGTAAGGTGAAAGTTGTTGAAGTCCTGGGTCCAAATGATGAAGATGTCATCCAAGAATCTTAAGTATAGTGGTGGTTTCAGTGGATGGGAGCTGAGGAAGCGTTGCTCCAAGTCCGCCATGAATATGTTAGCATATTGTGGTGCCATGCGTGTGCCCATGGCTGTGCCATTAACCTGTAGATATAAGCTGTCACCAAATTCGAAGTAATTGTGAGTGAGTACGAAGTGGCAAAGTTCAGTGGCGAGGTGTGCTGTGGTTTTGTCCTTATGGCTTGCAGTCCATCTGCATGTGGGATATTGGTGTATAGAGCCTCCACATCCATAGTTGCTAGGATGGTGTCATCTGGTAGGTTGTCAATGGACTGAATTTTCCTGAGGAAGTCAGTGGTGTCCCGTAAATAGCTGGGTGTGCTGGTGGCATAGGGCCCGAGGATAGAGTCCATGTATCCTGAGACTCCTACTGTGATAGTGCCTATTCCTGAAACAATGGGGCGTCCCGGGTTACCTGGTTTATGGATTTTGGGTAATAGGTAGAATCTTCCTGGTCAATTATACTCTCAGTCTCTCTCCCCAAAGGCTAGCAAGTGGCAAGCAAGAGCTCTGTCCCACTCCACTGCTCACTGAAAGTGAAACCCAGCCTGGGAGGAGGGAAACATGACATCAACAAGTAACAGTAGAATGCAAAGGTAATTTATTGGAACTATCATAAAGCAAGATTTTTTTAAAAAAATTCACTGTGCTGTAGAGGCTGTCAATGGAGGGCTCTCCTGCTTGGGCCAGCCAGTTTCCTGCTATTGTGTGTACTTGCTGACACTCACTGTCTTCAGGGTATATCATTGTGTGTTTTATGCTTGAGGAGAAACTCATTGGATCAGTGTTTTTTTTTACTAAGAGGAGGAACGAATGGATGGTAACAATGTGGTTTTTTGTGAAGCATGAATAAAGCCTAGTTTCCCCAACCTCCCCCTTGAACAGAACTGTATGATTGCCTAGCAATGACCACTGGGGCAACTGATGGCATTGCCAGCTTGAGGGAAGAGGGCTAAGGCAGAGAACAGAAACACAGAGCCATGACTGGAGATAAAAAATCTACAACGTTTATTGCCTACAGCTTATCAGAGCCTTGGCTAACCCACCTGCTAGCTGATCACCCCCTCGCCCCCTCAGACCACGAGCTGAAGAAGGGTGCACCATGGGATGACAGTAAGCAGGAACGCACCTGGGTGTACACCTCTGCATGGTTCCCCTGTCTCTGAGTTGGACTTGTCACTGCCTTGCATTGCTCCCGAGATCCCATAAGGGGATCCCCTTCTATGGGGAAATAGAGCATGCAGGCCATGTTTACCCCCAAATGGATCTGTGCCCAATGCCAAACCACCACAAAAGCCCCAAAATGGATTCTGCCAAAGCTCCTAAAGCTGCAAGCAATCCTGCAACCAAATGTTCTGTCTCCAACTGGACAGGTGCACCCCATTGGAATAGTACAAGACCTCCTGCTGGAAGGAGGTTTCCAGGTGGGAGATAATGTGAACCCTGATATCTCCAGAAACCATGCCACCATCTTGTCCACCTACTACCTGGCCAAGTCCCCCTTACTGGGTGAAGCAGCACCCTGCCATGAGTGCCTCTTGAGCAAGTCTGACCAAAGTAACAGAGTCCCTGGGAAATGTTACCACAGCAGCCCCAAGTCCTTACTGATGGCAAGTGAAAGGTCCAATCCTGGAGGTGAATCTCAGGATTGGCCAGGTGGATCACCAAGGCATCTGGAGGTTTTGAGTCCAGCATGTCTTGGAACTCTTTGGGTAGGAAGCCATTCTGTCGCATCCCATGCATGCTGAACCAGTTCACCATGACATCCCTGTGGAGTCCCTGTTGACATAATGAGCCAAGAAGCATGTGTGCATCTTGCTGTTTAGGTCTGTCTGTCATAACTGATGTAATAGATCTATTTGACAGGTCCTTGGATGATGCAAGAGTGAAGAAACAGCTTAGTCACCTCACCTGATGTGCTGGGATTGGACACTGGGGGGTGCTATACATGTATATAAGCCAGCTGTGTCTGGTGTAAGTGTGGAGCTTGTTCCAGTAAGTGCTTGGCAAAGCACTTTGACACTGAGAACAAAGTCTTGTATATAAGTCACTGTAAAATAAACTGTACATACACTTTTGCTACTATAAGTGTGTGGAAGCCTTATTTATAGCTCAGCTACAGTTCAAACCATGCTGTGCCAACAGTCCCAGTTGCCAGCCCCATCCTGACTCAACTGTATAACAACTGGCCCAATGGATGATTCTGTGCCTCCAGATCCACACTGTTCACCTCCACCCTGTGAAAACTAAAAACGAGAAGGGGTAAGAGCGAGATCAGGGCATATGTAGGCTGTATACATGCCCAACTTCCACCTGCCTGCAGCCTGGATGCAGTGAGGGGAGAGGCCCTGGTCCAAGGCAACCATGGCCGCCCTGAACCTGAAGGAGTGGGCTCCAAACTCCCTGGCAAGCAGACCCACTGCAGATAAGGTGGACCTGAGGATGCAAAAAAAAAAAAAATGGAAGCAAGGACCCATTGGCAGACAAGCGGGCCTGGAGGTAGACCGACAGCACCCGCAATGAGCAAAGCAATGCCTTGATGGGCCTTAAGGTGATTGCATCCCCTGGCCTATCTGGTCCATCTTAGACAGGTGTATGACTGGCCCCATATGACCATGTCCTCATGCACCAGCTTGCACCTGGAAGTGTCATGCTGTGAACTAGCTACCTACTCTCTGACCCAGAATGCCCCTTAGAAGGCCACTATGAATGCAGTTTTGAAAAGGCCAACCTCAAATGGGGAATGCAAACTGCTGGAAGCCTGCCAAAGATGCATTTGAAGACAGGCCACATGACAGACCCCTGTGAGCAGACAGCACCTCTGTCAGCCCTCGATGGCCCAGCAAGCAGTGAAAGGATCGTAGGGATCAGGGAAATCCTGGGCCTTGCTGAATAAGAGAAACCCTGGGGCTTGCTGAAGAAAGTAACTGCAGCAAGGTGCATGGCACCTGGCCCTGCTCCCTAAGGGAGGCTAGATATCTCAGGAGTCAATTCAGACATAGGGAGTGAGTTACTGCCTCCCCTGCAACAGCAAAGCCCAGGAAGCTCACAAAGGCCTGCTGATAGACCCAAAGGGTAGAAGAAGCTACTGAGACGAATGCTTCCTGCAATATCACATGCTGCCAAGTTCCCATACATTCTCTGGAAAGGGATCCGGGTTCTGGTTGGCCTCTAGATCAAGAGCAAAGAACTTCTTCATCTGGAACTAAGACAAAGCATCTGTTCTGCAGTTATCAATACCTGCCACATCACAGGCTGAAAACGACACATTAGCGGACAAGCAAGCCATCACCAGCCTGTGCACTAGGCACATGACCCACTAGGCACATGACCCATGTTTAGAACAGACTACCACCCAGTCATCGCACCAGAAACAGGCCTTCTTGTTCCTGAGCTGCCCCTGCTGGATCCCGACCGCATCCAGGATGGGGAAGAGCTCAAGGAAAGGAAGGTCCTGATGGAGGTCCAATTGCACCCACGCCTCTGGCCATCTCTGGATGCACCACTGCCCTCAGAAAACTCAAAATACAGTCCCCAAGGCGGTGAACAACAGATAACCAAAACATTGAAATAGCATTCAAAATGCATATATAAAGACAATAAAATATAGACATATAAACAAACACACAGAACTAGGGAGAGCAATAAAAGTTTACTGGGGATACACCAAAAGAAACAGAAAAAGATAATGACAGAGGGAAACAGGTGAATCTCCCTGAGGAGGGATTTCCAAAGTTTTAGCACCATGACCAAGAAGGCCCTTTCACGTATAGCCAGCTGCAGTTGTTTAAAATCTGTGTTATGTATTCATTATTGTTTTAACAGTTTTAATTGAAAAGTCATCTCTAAATGAATTAACAAATAAATATGTGCACCAAAGCACACAGGGTTGCTGAGAAGCAGAAAACAGGGATACAAAATTCCATAGTTCCTTGGTACCTCAGAGCTGGAAGTTATGAGCATATTTTCATGTAACATTTGCAATGGGTCTGGTTGGTATTGAGCAGGGGGAGGGCAGAGTAAGTCTTTTGTCTTCAAGGGAGGAATCTGTGGTAAGTGACTGCCTGCAGCCCAGCAGGTGTGCACCCATACTCCAGACTCCCACAGTTGTTTAGAAGTCATACTCACTATTCAGTCCAGTGTCTTTCAAACATTTTATCGTTACCTGCTTCTCTACATATTGATGAATGAAGTGTGAAAGCATATGGAAAAAGTTACTGTCCTAGATTATATATGCAAAGGTAAAAATTAATAGCCAAGTGCTGAATTTCTGAAAATAACAGGTTACAATGGAAAGACTGGTCCAGCCTTAATTATAATACTGCTATAAGTAAAATACTGCTCCATACCATATAATGAACCAAGATTGCAAATTCTTTTGAACAGCTGCAAAGGTAGGATAGAATACAGCCTAGCCTGTCAGGTTGCTTTACCTTCTTTTGATCTAATTATAACATGTCTCCCTGAAAAAGGGGAAATGGCAAGAGAACACTAACTGTAGACAACAATTTTTCCAAGATCTAACTATCAAATTATAGCAACATGTTATTACCAGAGCAAAGCTACAAACATCAGAAAGTCAGCTGTGGATGATGGTAGACGTGGATGTTTTAATTTCATCGGCAGTTAGGGGTGATAATATAGAAACAATGAACTAAGCTTGATCCTAGATTCATCACTTCACAAGTGGCTCGGTGGGATTTGCATCTCCTTAAAATAATGCATGTTATACCTAAGCAATTCATTCCTATGTAAAACTTTTAAAAAGTATCCCAGGTAGATGAGTCCTCAACCTTCATATGCAGTTTCTACCATTGCTTTCTCATAGTTCCCAGTTGATAAGTTCTCCTTGGCACATCCAGTTTAAATTAATAGGTGATGTGGAAGAGAGTAGAGCTCTTGTACAATTCTCATTCACTTCAGTGTTACTTGGGCAGGAAAACATCTTGGTAGGTGAAGTCTATGGTCTACACTCCTATACTCCAGGTTCTTATACTGTTTGTTTGTTTGTTTGTTTGTTTGTTTGTTTGTTTGTTTGTGTGTGTGTGTGTGTGTGTGTGTGTGTGTTTGTTTGTTTGTTTGTTTGTTTGTTTGTTTGTTTGTTTGTTTGTTTGTTTGTTTGTTTGTTTGTTTGTTTGGTGTGGGGTTTAGTCTTCAATCCAGTCATAGGGTACTTATGCATCATCTGACAGAGTTCAGTGTGACTTACTTCCTAGTAAGTAGATTTAGGATTGCAGCATTAATAGCATAACTGTACACAGTAATGGATCAGAGGTTGTCCTAATTAGGAAAGCACGAACAACTGCTGGTTTGGCTCATGTCCTGTTTGGGGTAATAAATAGGGAGCTGATTTTTCATTCATTCCACTGTTGGTCTGTCAGTTCATGGCTGCTGGGAGATTTCTTCATTGTTTTCTCCTTGTTAATAGACCGCATTCAGTTTTTGTGCATACATGTTCGTACACAGCCTGATTTCACGTTCTTGCTGCATGACTGCTCCACTCAGCTGGTGATTATTTAAACAGACAGTTAAATCAGTCACAAATCATTTAAATCAGTCATAAATAAATGCCACTGTAACAAAATACTGTTCTTCAGTATTTGTCTAAGCAGTCCATAGTGATGCTAATAACTACCAGTTGGTTTGAATTGGCAGGGTCTTCACGCAAGTGCAGTTTTGCAAAAATCCAATGCAAACAGGCAGGTTTTTCCAGTCAGTTGGCATGAACGGAACAGACTAGGTGATCATCTCATGTCTGAACAACATATTTGAATATGCTAAGTTCAACTGTCAAACACATTTGTGGCAAAATTTGTAGTTTCCCTAGTTCTAGTGTTCAGCCTTCCTTATATTATTTATTAATTAATTTAATTTATAGTCCAGTCTCCAATTCCTGGAATTCAAATCCATTTTTTTTGCCTGTCCTGGTGCAAGGAAGCTGCAAACCTCATGGTTTGTTCACAATGTCCATTTAGTGTTGAGTTGAAAGCCTCCAAAGACAGGCTTGATTGTTTGCTTCCAGTTTACAATGAAAACATTCCAATTAGTTTTGCATTTGCACCGTGGCAGGATTTAGCATGGCAGCTGGAGGTAGCTGCTGTTCATTGACAATGTCCTGCTTTGTTTGGATTATATATGCTCAAGAGTCATCACAGGCAGGTCATGCATCATTTGAAAACTGTGAGAGGATATGTACTGCTTTTGTACCTGTGCAGCAGGCACCACTCATCAGCTGGTAGCATTTATCATGGTCGTTCAATGTACACACTGATTGGACCAAATTACATTTCCAGATAGCAGTTTGAGAATATAACAATCAAGTTACTTCACATGGGTATAGGGTTGCCAGCTCCAAGTTGGGAAATTCCTGGAGATCTGGGGTGTGTGTGGGGGGGGGGGGGAAACCTGGAGAAACCTGGAGAAAGTAGGGTTTGGGGAGGAAAAGGACCTTGGCATGGTATAATTCCATAGAGCCCACCTCGCAAAGTAGCCATTTTTGCCAGGTGAACTGATCTCTGAGGCCTGGAGACCAGTTGTAATTCTGGGAGATCTCCAGCCATTACCTGGAGGCTGGCAACCCTACATGGGTATGAACATCCCCTGGCTTTGGGAATCCAGCATTGAGGCATGAAGAGACAATACACCTGAAAAATACTTTCTATACACCTGAAAAATATTCCAGGTTTGCAGAAAAAAATATGAAATCTAAAAGAAAAAAACCAAAGTAATAGAAGCTGTAGGAAACAAATGTATTCAGTGGCCATTGATAGGCACCTACACAGTATTGCCAGACTCCAACCTTGTAGTAAAAGGCTGGGGGAGTGGGCAGGGCACTTTTCAGGCCTGTTTTGGCCTCTAAGGGAGGACTCATTGAGTCCTCGCTCAGAAGCAACCACAGGCAGACTTGCCACCATGTGACATGACTTATCCAGGCCCAGCTGCTTTCTACCATTCAACAGTACACACCTCATGAAAGCCAGTGTTGCGTAGTGGTTAGAGTTTCAGCATAAGACCAGAGAGAAACAGGTTCCATGCAGCTGTGGAAGCTGACTGGGGAACCTTAGGCTAGTTATACATTTTCAGCATAACTTACCTCACATGGTTTATGTGAGGACAATATGGAGGAGAGGTGAGTTTGCCGGGCACAGCCTAGCAACCAGCAGACGGCCAGGACATGGCAGGCAGCTGTCGGTAACGGTGTGATGTCACTTATGGGGAAAAAACTCTGACCTCATACCTCTCTATGAATTGTCAAAAACTCTTATGATTTTACTATAGAGCTTTTGGCAATTCCTAGAGAGGAGTGACATCATTTCCATGTTTTCCTCAGAAGTGATGCTATCAGCCTGATGGCCATTTTTTTACATTTTCCCCCACTGCTGCTCTGATTCCATTGCAGCCGGGGAATTGGCAGTACAAAGGAGAGGAGAATAATGTAAGCTGCTTTGGATCCCCTTGTGGATAGGGTATAAATGAAATAATGGATATAGCTCAATATGGGGGCAGATAAAAGAAAGGTGTATGAATGGGTAGGAAGGAAGAAGGAAGCAGGGAAAGGTGAGGATATGGGGTTGCCACGAGGAAGGAAAGAGGAAATAGTGTGGGGAAGGGAATACAGGAAAAAATTGGGTGCACCCCACAAGTCCTTGTGGGTTCCTGAATCCTGACCACACAACTGGGCCTGCTTCAGGAGCCAGCAATGTGCAACTGGGCCACAGTTTTTCCAGGTGGAGGTTTCCAGGGAAAGGAAAGGCAGAAAAGCTGCAGATAGGGGTAGATAAAGGTAGGTTGACTGGTGGTTGTGAAAGAGACAAGGAAGCAGGAAAAGGCTGTGGAGACTTTCAGCGAAGGAAAGGAGGAAATAGTGAATGAAGGGAAAAATGGAAGGGAAAGCTGTTGTCTTCTCCGCCTCTTGAAATATTTGAGAAATATGAATATACCTTCTCACTCTGAAATCAGAATAAGCATTATGCCCTAAGAACAAAAGGCACAACAGCAGAAATATTTGTGTTAGTCTTTGCACAGAGAAATGTTTATGGTCCGGATTTTTCATAAATGATGTAACCCATAGAGTCATCTCTTTGGAGAAAATATTCAAGACTAAAATTTCTGTAAACTGAAAGTCTCTGTAATAATCAAAAGGACCATGGACCTGTATTTTTATGAGTATATACCTGAGCATACAGTATATTTACAAGAATATACCTCATAAGAACTAGAATCTTCCTGGAATCTAAAAGCTGAATGACTGATAAAATCAGCCCGAAGTTGCTATTAAATCGTTTGTTTCTTTAAAAAAATGTTGCTTGCTTTCCAAGTTAATATAATATTATAGCCTCAGATGACGTCACTGCAGTGTCTGCAGTGCAGAGACACATGGTGTCTATTTTTTATCTTGCTTTCCTAATGATTTTATCTCATCCTTGAGATGATTCCCTCTAGTGATTCTTGTAAGGAAACAAGCTACCTGATCCTTTAATCCTGCTAACATTTTAAAAAAGAGATCCAAATTAGTTTTGCTCATACCAGATGTTTCCTATGCAACTGGGTATAGCACTCTAGAGGTTGAAATAGAAAACAGGTAAATTCAGCTCCTCCCTTCGGAAAACTGTTATTCAGAAAATTCATAGTTTCTTTAAAATGTGCACTTCTTCTCTTTTTGTGTGCTTCCTTCTTCCTCTGATGCAAGGAAGGACAGTTTAATAGCCATTTTCTTCAATGAATCATTACCAAGTATACTGTGTTGACCAAAGACCATCACACAGTATAGTGCATAAAATTATGAGAGAAATCTGTTTCCATATAATACTTAGGTATTTCTATAGATTGCTTGGGGTAGGGGAAACAGTGATATCACATGATGGTATCACAGAGTTCTTCACTCTTGTAATTTCTAGTGAAGAAATAGTCATTCTGTCCATAGTGGCAAAGCCATCTTCATAAAATAATAGACACATGAAGAAATAATTCAGCAACGGGGCAAATGCTCTGCTTTTTATAGAGAAGAACCAATAGAGAGAGCTAAATGGAACTTCTATGTTCAGAGCCAGTGTAGTTCTAAACCGCAATTTCTGGAGGGTGGCAACAGGAAGAGATTTCACCTCTATGCCCTGCTTCTAGTCTTTCCACAGCCGTCAGGTTGATCATTATAGCATATAGAATGCTGGAGTCAATTGACCTTGGTCTGCTTCAGCAAAGCCCTTCATATGTTCTTAGGAGACTGCTGTTTCTCCTCTCTTTAAGACCTTTCTCAAGATTGATCCAGAGAGTTTACTACAATGAACACATGAACATATGAATCTGGATTACACTGACAATGTTGGCCTCAGGCAATATTTTCTATTCAGATTGACAGTGCTTCCCCACATTCTCAGGCAGAGGTCTTTAATTCATCTACTACCTAGTTCTTTTAACTAGAGAAGCCAAAAATTGAACCTGAGACTTTCTGTATGCAAATGTTGTACAGCTTAACTAGGTCCCCACAATGTATAGTAATGTATATTGTAGCCATCCTTCATTGCCAAATGCATGTTTACCATGAGTGGAAAAGTGTTTGCAAGTAACTGGGATATTGTGTGTCTACCATGGTTCTTCTGGTTCTTAAAGGTTTTTGAGTGGCATAGATATGCCAACAGAAGTGGGGGGGGGACTTTTCCACCAATTCTCCTCTCCTGTTGCAGTGCTCCAATTCTCCCTTCATTCCACCTCCCTGCTCATTCCTGGGTGCCCCTTGTCCTCTAAGAGCAGCATTTGGGTAGGCAGGCATTTTGAGCCACAGAAAAAGAGGAAGGTGGAGAAGGTCTACTGCACAGATGGAAATTCTTCCATCAACAGAAATGTTCTGTGGGGTCTAAGACATTATGTTTTAATATTATTAGACATGCAGTTGCAACAATATTATCCACTTTGATTGTCTTCTTGAAGCTAAAAAGTTTTGTGAAGGACTGCTTCCTCCAACAAAATACTTTGGCCGTGGATACATGTGGATACATTCACTTTTCCCAGTCTCATTTGGTGCTGCCGTTTCCCTTGACCGATCTGTTTCTTCGGTGCTGTTTCCACTTAGCTGCTGCTGCTTCTTCTTTTGAAGAACAGTTGTATTGTTGAACAAGTAATGAATGGGATGATTTTGGCTGATAAATATTTGTCTGAGTAATTATATCACCAAGAGTGAGGACAATTTAAAGGGATAAGCAAACATTTAGCAGAAGGTGCTGAAAAACTAATTGCAAAGAAGGTGTTTATGGAACTGCCAAAAATATTCACGTGCAACTCCCCCCCCCCACACACACAGTAGTTTTGGCTCAGGTCTAATTAGGAGTAACTGATGTTTTTGACTTCTTAATAGAGATGGGCACGGACTGGCATTTCCCTACGGACCGCCGGTTCGGGGTTTGTGGGCTTCCACGGACCACGAACTTTTAACGGACCAGGCCTGGTTCGCAAACCGGTTCGCAAACCGGTTCAGGTCAGAAAAGGCCTTGTTTTCCCCACGCATTTTCACTTCAGTCGACTTTCCCCACCAAACGTTCTCATGTAAGGCTCCTCGATTATCACTTTTCCAAAGAGACAAACAACAACTTCCCCTCCCCTATTCTCACTGACCCTTACCCGCCCTTGGGGGAAGGAGAAAGACTTGTGCTCCTGTCCAGCAGAGGTGGCTGCCCACAAAACCCACCTACCCACAAAACCCACCTGTTGATGGGGCTGCATCAACAAGAGATGCCCTCCCCTGGGGCGGGGAGACCAACTCTCCATGATGGGCAATGAATGGATGGACTTGAGTAAAAGCCAGCTCCACAACAGGAGATCATGCAGCAATTCAAAGGCCGCTTGCTGGAATGGAAGGCACGGGAGGGAGGGAAAGGATGTCTCCCACACCTTGAGGGAAGGAAGCTCATGCTACCCTGTTCAGAGGGAGCCTTTTTGGGCAGGGGACGAGTCCCACCTCAGTGACGTGGTGTGTCAGCTTGCTTGTTATCAAGCAAGCTGACCTGGGCCACTGTCCTCCTTGTCACTGGACTTTTGGGGATTGACCCTCAGAGGGGCCCTTGCGCTCGCAGGAGCAGGATGGTTGGTTGCCAACGAAACCCACTTCACCAAACATGATGCAGTCAATCAAGGAAGCTCACCATGTGCCTTAGACTGTTTTGTAAGTATACAAATTCTAATGGAAGTAGTAGAGTTTATAAAGAATAAGAGGAGGTACTTAGAAGGTGCCAGGGACACGGCTTGTCATCACGAGGAGGATACCAGGGACAGGGCGTGTCGTCAGGAGGAGGAAACCAGGGACAGGGCTTGTCATCAGGAGGAGGATACCAGGGACAGGGCTTGTCATTAGGAGGAGGATACCAGGGATAGAACTTGTCATCATAAGGAGGACACCAGGGACAGGATGTGTCATCAGGAGGAGGATACCAGAGACAGAACTTGTCATCAAGAGGAGAATACCAGGGACAGGGCTTGTCATCAGGAGGAGGATACCAGGGACAGGGCTTGTCATCAGGAGGAGGACGCCAGGGACAGGGCTTGTCATCAGGAGGATACCTGGGACAGGACGTGTCATCAGAAGGATACCAAGGACAGGACGTGTCATCAAGAGGAGGATGCCAGGGACAGGGCTTGCCATCATGAGGAGAATACCAGGGATAGGACGTGTCATCAGGAGGAGGATAACAGGGACAGGACGTGGCTGGAAATGCCCCCCCCAAGTCACCCGCTATTTAGGGTGTGAAAACAGCTTTGAAAGGAGTGAAGCAGACAGAGAGCCCCCCGAAACGTGCTGCCAGTGGTCCTAGGGTGGATGTTTCACAGAGGCAAGCAGCAGTCTTCCCCCTGCACCTCATAAGCCAAGCTGGAATTGCCCCCCCCCCAAGTCACCCACTATTTAGGGAGTGTGAAAGGCTTTGAAAGAAGTGAGGCGGAGAGAGCCCCCCCAAACGTGCTGCCAGTGGTCCTAGGGTGGGTGTTTCACAGAGGCCAGCAGCAGTCTTCCCCCTGCACCTCAAAAGCCAGGCTGGAAATATCCCCCCAAGTCACCCACTACTTAGGGAGTGAAAAAGGCTTGGAAAGAAGTGAAGCAGAGAGAGCCCCCCCAAACATGCTGCCAGTGGTCCTAGGGTGGGTGTTTCACAGAGGCCAGTAGCAGTCCTCCCCCTGCACCTCAAAAGCCAGGCTGGAAATATCTCCCCAAGTCACCCACTATTTAGGGAGTGAAAGGCTTTGAAAGGAATGAAGCAGAGAGCCCCCCCCAAAGTGAGCTGGAAATATTCCCCCAAGTCACCCACTATTTAGGGAGTGAAAGGCTTTGAAAGGAGTGAAGCAGAGAGCCCCCCCAAAGCGAGCTGCCGTTCACCAGAGAGTAGGTGTTTCACAGAGACCAGCAGCAGTCCTCCCCCTGCACCTCAAAAGCCAGGCTGGAAATATCCCCCCAAGTCACCCACTATCTAGGGAGTGAAAGGCTTTGAAAGGAATGAAGCAGAGAGCCCCCCCAAAGTGAGATGGAAATATTCCCCCAAGTCACCCACTATTTAGGGAGTGAAAGGCTTTGAAAGGAGTGAAGCAGAGAGCCCCCCCCCAAAGCGAGCTGCCGTTCACCAGAGAGTAGGTGTTTCACAGAGGCCAGTAGCAGTCCTCCCCCTGCACCTCAAAAGCCAGGCTGGAAATATCCCCCCAAGTCACCCACTATTTAGGGAGTGAAAGGCTTTGAAAGGAGTGAAGCAGAGAGCCCCCCCAAAGCGAGCTGCCGGTCACCAGAGAGTAGGTGTTTCACAGAGGCCAGTAGCAGTCTCCCCCTGCACCTCAAAAGCCAGGCTGGAAATGTCCCCCCAAGTCACCCACTAAAAAGGCTTTGAAAGAAGTGAAGCAGAGAGAGCCCCCCAAAACGTGCTGCCCGTCATCAGAGAGTAGGTGTTTCACAGAGCCTAATAGCAGTCTTCTTCCCCTTGCATCTCATCAGCGGCCAAAAAAAAAGTGGGGGAATGAAGGCAAGAACTCAAGCAGACAACGCCCAAAGCTGCCTTGCACCCACTGTGCGTCTGTGAGTGGGGTGGCATCACAGCACAATAGAACCCACCGGCAACCCAGAAAAAAGGAAGAGATTTGGGGGGGAGGGGGGATTAAGTCCGAGAAGAACCCAAGGACTCAAAACGCAGAAAGAAATCAGAGTAACCCAATAGTGCAGTAAAAGGATTTTTTTAAAGTGCTCTAGAATAGAAACGAGGAGAAAAAAATTAAACAGGAATGGAGAAAAGAGAAAGCTCTCTTGCAGCAGAAGCCCCAAGCCCCAAGGCACATGCCGCGCTCTCACAAAAAAAAAAAAAACCCTTCCCCACAGCAAGCAGTTGCTAAGCTAACTTGCGTCCCCGCACCAGCAAAATGGAGCGGCTCTTCGCGCGCTTTGTCTTTTATGCAGAAAGGCTGTGATCTCTGACAATCTCTTGATTGGCTGACAGAGCTGCCAATCAAGGTTTCCTGGGCTAAGATTGGTGTGTTCCAAATGGGGAAGGTGGCTCCACACCGCTGCCGAGGAAATTGTTTGAGCGGGAATCCTGGCATGACAGGCCAACGGACACACGGACAGAAAGCCCCAATGTTCGGCGCTTTCGTGAGAAAAACACAAGCCCACGGCCCGCGTGTTCGCGAAGCACGAACTGGGTAAGTTCGTGACGAAATTAGGTCCGTTATGCGGTCCGTGCCCATCTCTACTTCTTAATTATTTTAATGTTTTAATATATAGGCATAGATGGGTGAGCTAGAAAATAGATATATAGCTGGTTCTTTCTTAAAGCTACAAGTCAGGGGTAACTGGGGATGTAGGATCTTTTCAGATTCCAGTGTTTGTTCCTTCTAAGGATTTGGTTAGGGGTGTACGTTCAACAATTCTTGAACAAAAATATACACAGAAATTGTTGCTTCAGATCATTACTGTGATTTTTCCAGAACAGTTAACAACAACAACAACATTTGATTTATTTGTCCATTCAGGACAACTTAATGCCCACTCAGAGTGGTTTACAAAGTATGTTATTATTATCCCAGCAAAAATCACCTTGTGAGGTGGGTGGGACTGAGAGTGCTCTGAGAAGCTGTGATTGACCCAAGGTTACCCAGCTGGCTTCAAGTGGAGGAGTGGGGAATCAGACCCAATTCTCAAATCAAACGTACATGTACCCTGAAAAATCGGTGTTGTTTTCCATGTTCAGGTGCTTACCAGCAGCAGCAGCAGGTGTCTTGTTTTTCTTTGATTTTCCAAATTTCCCAGGCAGTGGCCCTGAGAAGTCAGTGCAAGTGCAAGCCAGGCCCAGGGCCCAGCAGGATTGCAGTTCTGGCTCATTCCTTTTAATTCCCTTATCCTTGTGGAGGTGGAGAAATTTTTTTCTTTGCAAGAATATTGGCTGGGGGTACACATTGTATCTGGGTTCCCAGTATGGGTTTGGATAAGTGAATTATAGCTACGCATTGTTGGAGTTGAATACAATTGAAAAAGCTCTTGAAAAAGCTTTCCCAAAACAGGAGTACAGCTAGCACCCTGTTGAACATTTGTTGTTGGCCATGGATTTCTTCCCTGTGTGAGTCCTGTGTCTCCCCCTGTGGATTCTCTCACCTGGGAGGTGGCTGCCATACTGGCTCCTGCTGCTTGGTTTGGATCTGCCAAAAGAGCTGCAGCTGTTAAGAACAAGGAAGAGAGAGTGTTCTCCAGTTGTGTACTACTGAAGGAAGGACTTTTTGGTGACTCTGTAACTTGCAGGTGGCTAAAGCTCAATTATTCTTTTGAATGATAAATTTACATATGCATACTATTGTACTGTTACATCTATACATTTTGGATGTGAATGAAGTAATTGTAAAATTCACAGTTGTGATCTGTTGAGCACCCAGCACTTTATATAAATAGAATATGTTTGATAATCAGATAGTAGAGTATTTTGATAATCAAGCTTGCTGTACAGTGCCCTTTAAGAATGTTTAAGTCTTTAAGACTTTACCACTGCAGCCTCCAAGTGGTAGCTGGAGATCTCCCAGAATTATAACTGATCTCCAGGCAACAGAGATCAGCTCCCCTGGAGAAAATGGCTGTTTTGGAAGGTAGTCTCTATGGCATTATACCGCACTAAGGCCCCTCCGTTCCCTAAACCCAGCCTTTTCCAGGCTCCACCCCTAAAATCTCCAGGAATTTCCCAACCTGGACCTGGCAACCCTAGACAGGGATGTTTTCTGCAAAGGAAACATTTCTCTCTTTGTGAAAGGAAACAAAAAACAACTGTAAGAGTAGGAAAATGAAATGAATGCGGAGTGTTTTCATTTTTTAAAAAAAATGCCTGTGGTTGGTGTCCGTTTCCTCCAATAGGAATCAGTGAAGGGACATTTGCCTGTTCAGTTCAGTTGCCTAGTTCAGGTCTCTGTAAAATTTAATACCTATGCTTGAAATTCAAGAGGTCTTTAGATTAGAGGGAGGTCTATATTCTGTGCAAATTTGATTCCATTATGTTCATAACAGCAGCCCAGACGTTTGAAAATTATGGTCCTGACATGGCAGAACCCTAAAACCACATGGATTTGAGTCCTCCTGAACCAATAATAACCTACCCCAAAATTAGCAATCACAGTAAGAATCTTTCCCCCGATCAAATCCCAGATCTGAAATTATAATGATTTTTTTCCTTGAAGAATACTCTAGAACTGGTCCCTTCAAACACTATTCTTACACTACTGTCATAGAGGGAAGAGGAATCAAGACCATTTGATTGCTTTTGTGCAATGATAATGTTTACTGTTTTGTTGCACTAGTGGAGCACTCACCTGGGAAGGCAAAGTATTCCTTTCCCATCTCCTCCTCTGAATTCTCCTTTATAAATTAATTATTTACCACATCTGCTTTTTAAAGAGGTGCTATGGTCTCCACTTGTTCATTTCCTGAGGAAAAAAAATATCACACTGAGATTTCAAGTGTCATAGCAATTAGCGGAATGGGGAAAGGGTGCTTCTCCAGGATGTTCAGGGACATTGTACTTCATCATTTTCAATTTGTTCAATATTACAATTAGTATAACTTCAGATGTGTTTGTAGCCTTAAGAACATCAACATGTTTCCATTATTTAATGTGTATGTTTTGAACCTACTTCACAAAGCTGAATTTATTAATGTGTTTTTAATTTTTTTTATGTTTTATAAAAAGAGCTCCTTGTAAAGTGGTCCTTCAATTCTCTGTGAAGGACTTAAGACCCTTATAGAAATCTTTCATTGATGAGCATTTTTTTTTACTATTGAAAAAAAATCTCCCTCAGTTTAACTACACAGAACATTTTATTGCCACAGGAATATATCATTTGTCATTTGTAAGACAACTAGATAGTTATAGATGGGGAAATTCATAAAAGTATAAAAAAATGAGATGCCCTGATCCATAAACACTCGTGGCATATGTATTTGTGGGGGATGTTTTAAAAGAAAAGAATTTAAAGAACAAAAAGTGAGAGTAGAATGTATTTTTTCTTTTTCTAAACATTATAGCTAATTTGCTAGATGACAGCCCTTGTACAACCAGGGTTCTTCTTCATAAGTTTAGCTTAAAATAATGAACTATTTTTAGTGATCTGAAAAACGAATCTCTTGGGAATCCTGACCTTTTACATTATTTCCAAAGTGTCTAGTTGCTCATTTCTCCATTTTTATACTTACATATAATCAAAGAGCAGCTTAGAGTAGAATTTGCCTCTCTTGAAATATCTGCAAAGGGATAATGTAAAAATATCACCGTTTTAGAAAGCCAAAGCTTATGCTACTGCTTTTGCTGCTTTGTTTCCAGTAAACACTTGCGGGGAAACAGCTAAAGTTGGACCCTGTTCATGACTATGTTCAAACAACGGCCATTTCAGGCCATGTCCTGATTGCTGATCATGAGCAAGGAGCCTATCACTGGACAAACTGGATGCGTGCCAATGAATTCAGATCTGACTGTTTCTGTCATTACACTGCTTTCTCATATGATTAGACACTGACAGCTTTTTGCCACCATAGTTGGAATGAAGAGTCAGACACATAATTGGGAACGAATGGGCCGCTTTTTTAACGTAACAGCAACATATTAACAAACACAGCAAGGGCCTAAACTAGTGATACAGGCCGGGCCCTGGGGTCACTCCTGGACCACCGCCTTGACCTGTCTGGGCGAGTCACCTGCTGCCCCGGGTGTGAGCCACCCCCTGTATGGCTGGGACCCGACCTGGCCATCCTAACTGGCCATAAAGCTGCTGGGGGAGACTGGCTAATCCAGGGGTTCCCCACCAGGACGTCTGTCCTCACAACTGGGTCGTAAAACAGCCAGACGCTCCTTCAGAACCCAGTTTCCCCACCAATGGGGATGTGCCAAGAGTGGTCACCGACCCGCTCCTTTCCCCCTAGCTTCTCACCTGCCACCACTGAGGCCAAGCCTCAGCTTAGGCTGAAGTGCCTTCTCACAACAGCTGCCTCAAAGTCACTACTACTTTAGCTGCTTCGGCCATTTCCAATTTTGAAAGGAGACATAATGGGAAAAATTAAGTTTGACATTTTTGAGGTGACTTACTACTTATTGTGTTTGTGTGCTTTTGCTGCCTGCTCAAGAACCAGCTAATCTCACAATCAGTTCTTGAACAGATGCTTCTGCCTCTGCTGGTCCAAAAAACAGGCAATATCTAATGTCTTTCTGATGTCTGTCATTTCAAGGATGCATAAAATGATGCATGTGTTTTTGTGTTTTATACAAGGGCAATTATTAACCCAAAAGAACCATGGAATTCTGCTTATTGTCTCGTAAATGTGAGACTGATTTCTTGGACTGGTAAAAGGCACCTGCAAGCTGCAAAAACCAAATGGGTATTATACTGGTGCAAAGCTGCATGGCATGGAGCACAAGATGAACTTGGCCAGGAAACATTCAGGTGATGTGATCAGGAGCTCAACTCATGTGTAATCGAGAGAGTTCAGCCCAGGAATGTCCACCAGCTGAGCATGTGAATTTCACAGCATGTCTATTACAGGTCAGCAAAACAGAGCACCCTTTGAAACCAGAACTAAGGGAAATGATGATGAGCTACAAGGCAAGTCATTGGCCAGTCCTGTGCTATTATCTGAAGGTTGTGCACAAGTAAAACAAGAGGGAGAATGTGCTTTAAGATCTTCAACCTCAACGCAGTCCTCTTGAGGCAGAGGGGGGAGGGTTGCCAATGTAATAGGAAGTGATTTGTGCATTAGAACTGTGATCTGTCCATTGGTTTCTTTGCAAAGATGGCATGTGTGCTGGTGTTTTTTTTTAAAGAAAAAAAGATCAGAGAGTTGAGACAAGTAGACCCTGTCTCAGAGGCCCATATCACTGCCTGCTATTGAGGCCTCTAACTATAGCGAAGGATGCATTGATATTAATATTTTTGAACATTTTTAGCAGTTTAATATGACAAAATCTGTATAAGTTAACAAAAAAAGTCTTCTACAAATTGAATATCTCATTTCCTTAATTGTGTACCTGTAAACTGAGAGAATATGCCATATTTTTGACCAACTGGGACAAAATACAAGCAGCAGCAAAACTTATCAAATCCCCCAAATTAACAAATGTCTACATTTAAGTATTCTTTTGAGCTCAAGGCTCAGGAAACAAGGTACATTTCCCAGTTTAAGCAATCTCTGAACCATCTGTGAAGATACCAGCAAAAATTCTCATTTCTAAATTCCATTGTGCTTCAAAACTGATGTAGATCAACAATTAATAGAAGCTACGTTAGTCGTAAGATTGCATTTTGGAAAAGATAGTGCAGTGTAGCAGAAAAAGAACAGACTGTCTTATTTCCCCCCCTCTTTCTTTTAAAAAGATCTCATCAGTTTTGCAGGCTGTGTCACAAGTCCCCCTGGAATTTTAAGAGTTATTTATAGCCAGTTCTCCAATATAACAAAAATACTGCCTTTTGTAGGAATATAATTTAAGTACACATGTGTGAAGTTGGTTGCTATAAATACTTACAGTGACAAATGGGTATAGGACCCATGTTGACTCCTAATAATTATGAAGACATCAGTGAATCCCCTTGAGTAGAGACCTAACATAGATTGTAACACCCAGTATCCCCTCCATCTGGCTGAACAGAACCAAGGACATTTTCTGCTCTTCCATCTAATTAATAGGAGCACAATTCCAGAGTTCATTTGCAGCTTGGTACTAATGAGTGTGTATCAACAAAAAAAATGTTTTAAACATATTAATGATTTTATTTTATTCTTTTGCTCAATGATTGACATATCAGATGGTGGGTTTTTTCCAGAAGAGGTTGGTGCTTTGGGGAAATGTATCCTTCCCACAAAAAGATTAAATTATTTAGAAAACATAAGGTTTCTAAAACAGCAGTAAGCCCCCTGAAGAATCATCTTTTTTCGTCCTTTGCTGATCCATGGGAGTTTCTTGAAATAGCAAGTGAATCCTGTTGCTTCCAAAAAATGTAGTTTTGCACATTACTTTGAGCAAAGCTTGGTAAGATTCTACTGGCGTTCATAGAGAACTTAACACCAAAGATGCTGGGGTATGCTGACTATTGGTGTTTTTGTAAGAACCAGTGAACTTGCACTATGGCATTTTGCTCTTAGCTTTTTTAATGTAGCTGTTTCTATACTTTGCATTTATTTGTGTAACATGCTGGCGTTAGAGATGAAAACCTATTCATTTAAATGCAAGAACCCATTTGCCAATGAAAGTTACCTCACTCGCTGTTCCTTCCTGCCTCAAGTCCCCCGCCACCCTCCTGTTGCAAAGGGTAAAAAGCCAAGTTGGCGACTTTAAAAATACCAGCACAGCAATTCCTCAATAAACCCAAATAATTTGGGGTTATCAAATCCTGGATTTATTAGGGATTCCCAAATGTACTGCAAAATACCAATAAGGTATTTGGGGGGAATATTTTCACCCCAAGTATACAGAATCACACACCCTTAACCCTGAGTTCTATTATTATGGGAAAGGGAGAAAAGGTTCTATCCACTTTCTCTACCCCATGCATAATTTTATAAACTTCTGTCATGTTCCTTTTTTGTAATCTTTTCTCTAGACTCAAAGTCTGAGACTCTTCAGCCTTCCTCAAAGGAAAGGTACTCCAATCCCTTAGACATCTTGTTTGCCCTCTCAGGTACTATTTCCAGCTTTTCAATATTTTTTGAAATATGGCAACTGGAAATATTCCAAACATGGCACCACCAAAGCTATATAAGGGCATTATGATATTGGCAGTTTTATTTTCAATCTCTTTCCTAATAATCCTGATGACAGAGTTTGCCAGTTTCACTGCTTTTGCGCACCAAGTAGATAATTTCATCAAGTTTTAATACTACAACCCAAAGATTTCTTTCAGTCTTGGTCTCAGCCAATTCAGACACTATCACCATATATTTAAAGCTAGCATTTTTGTCCCAGTATACATCTCCTTATATTTATTTTATTTACTTAATTTATACCCTGCCTTTCTCCCCAAAGCTACTTACATCATTCACCTCTCCTCCATGTTATCCTCACAACTACCCTGTGAGTTAGGTTATGTGGAGTGTGTGACTGGCCCAAGGGCTCCATGGTAGAGTGCAGATTTGAATCTGGAACTCCCAGAGCCTAGTTCATCACTTTAACCATTATGCAACATTGGCTCTCAACATTAAACTTACCAACATTAAGCTTCATTTATCATGTTGTTACCCACTCACCCATTTTAGAAAGATCCTCCTCTAGCTCTTTACAATCTGCTTTGGTTTTCACCATCCTAAATAAATTGGTATGATCTTCAAACAATGCTCACTCACAGTTAGACATGGGCATGAACAAAAAAAAAAGCAACGAACCTGGGCATGAACCAAAAAAAAAAGGAACGAACCTGTGGTTCGTGGTTCGGTACTGCCGACGAACCCGGACAAATGAACCATAACGAACCTGTTTGTGATTCGTGGGTGTCGGAACAGCCCTCGTTGGTCCTAGAGAGCCCATATTAATAGGGAGTGTTTAGCAGGCTCTCCTCCAGCTAGCGCCGAAGTTTGGTCAAGATTGCTATAGGGATCTTACCAGAGGAGATAGATCCCTATCCCAAAAATCCAAGCTCAATTATACTCTCTCTGTCTCTCTCCCCAAAGGCTAGTAAGTAGCAGGCAACAGCTCTGTCACACTCCACTGCTCGCTGAAAGTGAAAGTCAGCCTGGGAGTCCAGTGCTTTTTATAAGCTGAGGTCTCATAGAGCAATGCAGGAGGTCTGTGGTTGGCTGTCAGAACTGCCTATCAGGGTTTGCAGGGATGAAATTGGAGAGCCCACGGCTACAGAACACCCCCTCCCCCCTCCCTCCCCCAGGTGTCTTCTCCCAAGTAACCAATTGTAACTAATTTTCAGCTCCATGGTTGGAAAGAAGACCTGCCAATCAAGGTAAACTGGGCTTTGATTCGGGTTTCCAGGGCAACAGAAAAAGTGCAGACAGAGTTCAAGAATTCCCCCAGCTCCATTTCCTTTTTTAAATTATTATTATAAGAAATGTTTATTGGATGGGTCAATATATAGTCAAATTAAGATACAAATATAATCCATTTCAATTCCCATGAATATATTCCCCCACCCCCTCCCTTCTCCCCTTTTCGATGTTGACTTCCAGCAGCACTCCAACCCCCCATTATTAGTAACACATTATTTCTATACTAAAATTGTTCTTATCTTGTTATAAGTAAAGATCTTAACTATATCTTATCTTAGTATCATTAAAACCCCTCAAAAGACCATAATTGTCCCTTAACATCCCATTTCTTTTCCATATATTTTTTCAACTTTTTCCAATCTTCCAAAAATGCTTTTGGATCTTGATCCTTCAAGTTTCTTGTTAGTTTGTCCATTTCAGCCATGTACAACAATTTCCTTGTCCATTCTTCAATTTCAGGTATCTCTTCTCTCTTCCAGTACTGAGCATATATTATTCTAGCTGCTGTTATCATGTAATATAACAATATCTTATCATTTCTGTTAACATCTTCCAAATGCAAAGATAGTAACAACATTTCTGGATTTCTAGCAAGATTATAGCGAAGTATCAAAGACATGGTTGTTGTGGGTTTTCCGGGCTGTATTGCCGTGGTCTTGGCCACGGCAATACAGCCCGGAAAACCCACAACAACCATCGTTCTCCGGCCGTGTGTCAGACTGTGGCTAAATAAGGTACTCTCTGCAAGATTCCCTTTAGAAGCAAGAATAAGTCCAATGTCTGGCAAAGGAAGCTTTATTGCAGAAAAGGTCCATTATAGTCCACTGTCCTGAATAGGAGACTCAGGATGGTACATGATCATTGTTACCAATGAAGAGCAAGCATAGGATACAGAGTAACAATACCCATCTGGAACAGCCTCCCCCCACAGTTCTCAAAACAACATCTTTCAGTCCTGGGAAGCTGCTCTCCTTCAAGGCCAATGCCTGGTGGAACGGTGTTAGACAAAACAGTCCTCTGGTGGGAATGCTGCCTGGGAACTGGTGCACCTGAGGAGAAAACACTTAAACACTAAAAGCATTAGAAAATGGAGTCAGTATAGTTAAGATATATACTGGACCTGACATTTCTGCCCCCCTTAAAATAGATCCCCCCCTGGTTTATATGGGTAGCGAGCATGAAAAGCTTTGGTCAATCTAGGAGCATGAACATGTGCAGAGTTCACCCATTCATCGTAACCAGAATCAAAGTCCTTCCACCTAATGAGGTAAAAAAGCTGATTTCTCTTGATTCTAGAGTCCAAAATTTGTTGTACTTCATAGTGTATTTGGTCGTCAATTAAAGTTGGAATGGGTGGAGCTTTGATATGCCATTTGTTGTCGGTGGGAGCTTTCTTCAAAAGGCTGACATGGAACGTATCATGCACATGGCGAAGGTTCTTGGGCAATGTTACAGCAACAGTCACTTTATTTATTACCTTGCGCACAGGAAAAGGTCCTAAGAATTTCAGAGCGAGTTTGCGGCTTGTCTGAGCTAGCTTTAGGTTCTTTGTGGAAATATACACATGGTCTCCTGGTTGTAATTCCCATTCGGCCACACGATGGCGATCTGCGTACTTTTTGTAATCCAGTTTGGCTTTTTCAAGGTGTCTCTTAATGATAGTCCATTGCTGCACCGCCTCCCCCCACCATGAGGATACATCTGGCAATTTAGAGGAATGGAGAGGGGGTGCGTCCAAAGGGAAGGGATTGAAGTGAGTCCCATATACAATTTTGAAGGGGGCTTCTCCCGTTGAAGCGTGTACACTGTTGTTATAGGAGAATTCAGCTAGAGGGAGAAGGTCCACCCAGTTATCTTGTTGAAAATTGATGTAGCAACGAAGGAACTGTTCTAATATTTGGTTTGTTTTTTCGGATTGCCCGTCGGTTTGTGGGTGGTGGCTTGAACTGATACCTTGTTCAATATTCAACATTTTCAAAAGCTCCCGCCAGAAGTTGGCAACGAACTGTCCGCCGCGATCCGAAATCACCTTGGACGGAAAAGAATGTAATTTTACGATGTGTTTTAGAAACAGATCCGCTAGTTTTCGAGCGGAGGGTATAGTAGTACAGGGGATAAAATGGGCTTGTTTGGAGAACAGATCTACCACCACTAAAATACAATTATGTCCTTTTGAAAGAGGCAGATCAGTGATAAAGTCCATGGAGATTACTTCCCAGGGCCTGTTCGGTGTTTCCAATGGTTGCAGAAGACCCGGAGGTTTCCCTTTTCTGGTTTTAGCGCTGAGGCAAACAGGGCAGGAACTAACGTATTGGGAAATGTCTTTGCGCATGCCCGGCCACCAGAATTGTCTTTGAACTAGGTGTAAAGTTTTCAGATACCCATAATGTCCAGCAGTGGGAGCATCATGACAGCGCTGCAAGATTTCCAACTTAAGGCTGTCCGGGACATAAAACTTGCTCCCAGCTAGCCAATCCCC
Source organism: Eublepharis macularius (assembly GCF_028583425.1). Classification (NCBI taxonomy): domain Eukaryota; kingdom Metazoa; phylum Chordata; class Lepidosauria; order Squamata; family Eublepharidae; genus Eublepharis; species Eublepharis macularius. The sequence goes on from NC_072800.1 coordinate 44,434,228, forward strand.
CTGTGGGGATTGGGTTAGTTTGTTTCGCGGAGCTTTATTCCCCTCCTTCTCCACTTCAGTTTTAAGTTTCGATTTCCATTCTTGGTCGGCCGGGAGGGGCTGCTTAGCGCGGCTGCGAGTAGTCACCACGCCCCCAAGTTGCTTAGGCGAGAAGACCGTGTCGACAGTCTCCGCCCGCTTGCTCTTATGTTGGGGCATGCGCGACAGGGCGTCCGCCAAAAAGTTAGTTTTGCCCGGGAGATAATTGAGGGTGAAGTTGAATTTGGAAAAGAATTCCGCCCACCGCAATTGCTTGGCATTCAGTCTGCGGGGGCTTCGGAGGGCCTCCAAATTTTTATGATCTGTCCAGACCTCGAAAGGGTATCTCGCCCCTTCCAGCCAATGCCTCCAGTTAGTGAGAGCTGCTTTTACTGCAAAGGCCTCCTTCTCCCACACATTCCAATTCCTTTCTGCCTCTGAGAACTTTCTAGACAAGAATGCACAAGGCTGCAATTTCCCATCCTCCCCCTTCTGCAGCAAAACCCCCCCTATCGCCGTATCGCTGGCGTCGACCTGTACTATGAAGGGGGACTGTTCGTTGGGGTGGGAGAGGATGGGTTCCGTTACAAATTGCTTTTTAAGGCATTCGAAGGCCGTTTGGCAATCGGGGGTCCATTGTAGTTTAGCAGAGGGTTTTTTGGCTTGGTCCCCTTTCGCTTTGGTTTTTAGCAATTCTGTTAAGGGGAGTGTGATTTGGGCGAAATTTGCTATGAAGTCTCTATAGAAGTTGGCAAAACCCAGGAAGGATTGCAGTTCTTTGCGGGTGGTGGGCGTTTGCCAATCCTGGATCGCCTGTATTTTGGCTGGATCCATTTTCAACCCCTCTTGTGAGATACAATACCCAAGGTAAGTGAGTTCGGTTTTATGGAATTCACATTTGGACAATTTGATGGGCAGTTTATTCTTCATCAAGGTGGCCAGGACCTTTTGTACCATTTGAACATGTTCTTCCTCGGTGTCAGAATAAATTAAAACATCATCAAGGTACACCACCACCCCTTTGTACAGAAATTCATGTAGAACTTCGTTTATCATGGACATGAATACGGACGGGGCTCCCGTCAATCCAAAAGGCATAACTAAGTATTCATATTGTCCGAGGGGCGTATTAAACGCGGTTTTCCACTCATCCCCTGCCTTGATACGAACGTGGAAGTAAGCATCTTTTAGATCTAATTTCGTAAAGATCTTACCTTGGGCCACGACGTTGAGAAGGTCTCGGATGAGCGGTATAGGATAGGCGTTGTTGGTGGACACTGCATTTAGTCCTCGGAAATCCGTGCACAGTCTAAGTCCCCCATCCTTCTTTTTCACGAAGAGAACTGGAGCGGCGTGGGAACTAGAGGCTGGGCGGATGAACCCTCGTTGGAGGTTGGTGTCAATGAATTTCCGGAGCTCTTCACGTTCATGGAGACTCATGGGGTAGAGCCTCCCTTTGGGTAGTGAGGCTCCTGGTAAAATTTCCACCGCACAGTCCGTTCGTCGATGCGGGGGCAGCGTGTCCGCTTCCTCCTCCGAGAAAGCGTTTAGAAAAGGCCAGTAAGGTTCGGGTATTTGGTTGACTTCTTCTTGGGTAAGGAGGGCCTTTTCTTTCTGAGTAGGGTCTTCGCCCCAGTTTTGATTCCAACGGTGAAGTTTACAGTTGGCATGATTGAAGGTAATACATCCTTGAGCCCAGTCTATGTAGGGATTGTGATCACATAGCCATTTGCTGCCTAGAATTAACGGGTACTTGGCAGTAGAGCTGATGACAAAGGACCTCTTTTCCCAATGCTGTCCCATGCCTGTGATCACCGGGATGGTTTCAGTTGTGACCGGATTCATGTTGGTACCATCCATTTGTTCAAAAATTACTGGATTTTGTAATTCCCGAGTTGGTAAGACTAGTCCATTGACTAGAGCTGGGGCTATGATATCTCTTGAGCAACCCGAGTCAATAAGAGCTTGCACCCGAATGTGCATTTTTCTCTCTGGGTTGATTAAAGTCACTGGCATGAATAAAATGGACCCAGGTGGCCGGTTCCGTGCAGGGACGGGCTTGGGGCGGATCTGTCGTTTGGGCCCTTTTACGACAGATCCATCTCGTTTCCCGACTGGGGACTTTCTGGATTGACTTCTGCAGATGGGGAAGCGGGATCGTATTCCATAACTTCTTCCGCTTCCAGCCCTCTTTCTGAGGCTGGCCTTTGGGAAGCGCCGCGGCCTCTGTTTGCTCGTGGAGCTGGAGTCGGGCGTTGGAGCGTAGGGAACGGAGCAAGGGTTGGACGCCATAATTGGAGCGGAGGTCTTTGCACAGGCCGGTAGGGGCATTGTGCTGCAAAGTGACCAGCCTGTCCGCATTGCAAACACAGCCCTTGTTGCCATCTAGCATCTCTCGCTCCACGGGTGGCGTAGCCAGCTCCCCGAGCTCCCTTCTGTAAGGTCAATGGTCTTCTTTGTCCCGTTTGTTGTTGTTGCTCAACCAAACGGACTTCTAAAATGCGATTTTCCACTTCGCAAACAAGTTGAATCCAACCTAACAGCGTAGGGGGATTGTCTTGCATGAGGGCTCTGTCCAAAAGTCTCGGATTAAGTCCTTGTTTGAACAGAATAATTTTTGTGGACTCCTCACACCTGGGGCACTTGGCAGCCAATTGTCGGAATTTCGTGATATAGTCTCTCGCTGCCATGCTGCCCTGCTTAATGGCCTGCAATTCTGTTCGGGCCCTGGTTTCCTCTAAGGGATCTTCATATTGTGCTCTAATAGCATCCACCAACCCCTGGAGAGTATCGAGTTCTGGGGCCCCGATATTATATAGTCCTACGTACCAGTCCGCTGCTTTCCCTTGTAAGCGGGAGCCGAGGTGTTCAATTTGGCTGGCCTCGCTGCCGAAGAGGTGTCCCCACCGGTTGAAGAATTGCACGACTTGCACTAGAAAAAAGCCCAGCTTGGAGGGATCCCCGTCAAAAGTGGCGTCCAGTTTCACCCAACCCATTGGGAGGTCTTGCCTCGGAGCCGGGGCTGGGTAGAAGTCCGCCGGAAGCCTCAATGGCACTTGAGGTATGAGGGGACCCGGTTGTGCTGGCGGTGGCCTCACCGGTTGAGCCGGGGGTGCCGGCCTCGGCTGGGCTGGCGGTGGTGCTCTCGGCAGGGCTGGTGGCAAGGCCGGAGGTGCTGGCCGTAGCGGTTGAGGTGCTGGCGGTTGAGGTTGGTGTGGCGGAGTAATAATCGGCCGCTGAGGGGTGGGTTGGTGGGGTCGCAGTGGTGTAGGTCCCATCGGTTGGGTCGGAGGCGGTCTTACGGGTTGTTCCAGTGGCAAACGTATCGGCTGCAGCGGCGGGGTTAGTTGTGGTCGAAGCGGAAGGGGCCGCAGCGGCGAAGGCCGAATGGGTGGAAGGCCGCGCGGGCTTGCCCCTCCGGGCGTTGTTGTTCTGGGAAGCGTCGGCTGGCCTTTTGGCGCTGGTAGACCATCTCCCGGAGGTTGCCCGACGGGAACAGTTTCGCGCGGTTGACCAGGGGCTCCCTCCCCTGATGGAGCCACGGGTGCTCCCGCTTGGTCCGGCCGGACCGTTTTCGGGGAAGTATGGGGGGGTATCACCGGTGTATCACTTGGCTTTTCCTCCCCTTCCGTAGGCCTCTCAACGGGGGTCTCGTCTGGCGGCACATCCCCTCCCGTGATAGGAGGTTCGATGGGAGTCTCACCGGATGGCACAACCGGGTGGTCCCTTCTCGGTGGAGTTTCCCGCTGAGGGGGAAGTTCCTTGGGTTGTTCTCCCGATTCGCCAGGATAGGTGCCCCCCCCGCCGGTAGGCGACGACCGCTGCTGAACTTCCTCCATCGGATAGGAGATGACACTTTGAAGGGTAGCTATCTGTATCGCCATCTCTTCGGGAGACAGTCTTTCCCCTGCCCCCATTGAGGAAATTAAATGAATGGCGTGAGCCAAGCTTTCTTCCATGTCCATCAGCTTAGCTTCTAATTGTTGTATACGACTTGGCCCTGGTTGTTCGCTCAGGGAACCTTCATTCGCTGTACTCACCGGGGAGAAAGGACCCCACGGAGGAGGGTCCCCTTGAACTATTCGCGACCTCGCGGCTAGAATTCCCTTGGCCATACCCGTCACGGCCGAGATGCTGGTATCTACCGCATAGGTGCGACCTCGTATCTGCTCCCAACTTGGTTCAGGGACTTCCGTTGGCTCCTTCCACGGGGCAAGTTCGGAATAATCCCAACTCAGGGCGCCTCGGCGAGACGTGTCCCCCTCCATCTGCTCAAACGTCCTGTTCCAATATCGCCATGGTTGGCTGCTATCTAGTTCCGGGACGGTTTCTAGGCTTCGGCGCCCGTCCATCGAGACTCGTGGATGGAGTCCACCTGCCCGGCGCTCTCTGGTTTCTCGGGGTCTGGCTCCCCACTCCGACGGGGTGGGCACCGAGATCAAGGGGAGAGCGGTTGCTTTCGGCCTTGCCCCGAGATTGCTTTCGGTCTCGTTTCGAGTACTGAAGTCGATGAGAGGCAGGGTAGAAGTGGAGGCTCCGGTTCCGTTCCCGGTTGCTCCCAGCTCCTGGGAGTCTTGGGTTTGCACCGGTTGATTGTCGGGAGACGCATACGGATCAAACAAAGGATCCCTGTCCGGGACAACCTTGGATTCCGCTGGGCCCGACGCAGACATGATTGGTAACAAAATGTCAGACTGTGGCTAAATAAGGTACTCTCTGCAAGATTCCCTTTAGAAGCAAGAATAAGTCCAATGTCTGGCAAAGGAAGCTTTATTGCAGAAAAGGTCCATTATAGTCCACTGTCCTGAATAGGAGACTCAGGATGGTACATGATCATTGTTACCAATGAAGAGCAAGCATAGGATACAGAGTAACAATACCCATCTGGAACAGCCTCCCCCCACAGTTCTCAAAACAACATCTTTCAGTCCTGGGAAGCTGCTCTCCTTCAAGGCCAATGCCTGGTGGAACGGTGTTAGACAAAACAGTCCTCTGGTGGGAATGCTGCCTGGGAACTGGTGCACCTGAGGAGAAAACACTTAAACACTAAAAGCATTAGAAAATGGAGTCAGTATAGTTAAGATATATACTGGACCTGACACCGTGAAAGCCTTCGACAATATATCAAAGACATCTCAGCACATATTTTAGTCCAAAAGTCTCTAGCCTTACGACAAGTCCACCACATATGAAATTGAGAACCTTCATGCTCCTTACATTTCCAGCACTTATTAGATAGCTGTTTATTGGCTATGGCTAATTTTTTTGGTGTTAAATACCATCTATATAACATTTTATAGCCATTCTCTCTAATACTGGTACATGTTGATATTTTTAAGGTATTTTTCCATAGTTGTTCCCATGCTTCCATCGTTATTTCATTATTACAATTTATAGCCCACTATACCATTTGTACCTTGACTGTTTCATCTTCTGTAAACCACTTCAGTAACAATTTGTACATTTTAGAAATTGCTTTACTATTACCTCCCAACAATAGTTCTTCAGATTCTGAATTCATGGTTCTAAAACCTGTCTTTCTTTGGTCTGAGTCAAATAAGTCTTTAATTTGTCTACATTGTAACCAACCATTGTTCTTAAATAAATCAATATTTTTAGCTGTCAGCTCTATTCCCAAATATTTAGTCTTGTGTACCACTTCACAGTTTGTTAATTCACTCAGTTCCTGTTCCTTCTTCTTGGTCATATTATTGGTTATTATTTTTGACTTCTTTTTGTTTATATAAAAGCCTGCCAAATCTCCAAATTACTTAATTTTATCAAGTAATCTTGGCAAAGTTTGTAGTGGATCTTCTGCTATAAACATCACATCATCTGCAAATGCTCTTAACTTATAAGAAGATCCCTTTATTTTTATTCCTTTTATATTATCATCTTCTCTGATCTGCCTTAGTAATATATCTAGGACCATAACAAATAACAACGGTGATAGTGGACATCCTTGTCTTGTACCTTTTCTTATTTCAAACTTCTCTGTCAGGTTGTCATTGAGCGGAACTACAAGTGACAAAAGGCACAGATTGGACACTTGTCAGCTTCCCTCAAGTTTTGGTGGGAAATGTAGGCAGCTTGGCAGAATGTTGGACAAGTGACAGCTGAAAAGTCCATTGGACAGCAGTCAGAGAGCCAAGCTGCAAGACTAGGATGCCTACATTTCCCACCAAAACTTAAGGGAAGCTGACAAGTGCCCAACCTGTGCTTTTTGTCACTTGTAGTTCCACTCATTGACACAGATTGTCGCTCTTTGTTCCTTGTATATTGTTTTTACTGCTTCTATAAATTCTTTACCTAGGTCCATCTTTTCCATTGATGCGAACATAAAGTCCCAGTTCAAGTTGTCAAAGGCCTTCTCTGCATCTGCAAAGAAAAAGCCAACTTCTTTGTCTGGTCACTTCTGGCTTGGGATTAATGACAGTCTGAAGGAGCCCAAGTCTGGGCTGTCCGAGGCACTGTTTTTTTTTTTTGGACAGCGAAGTGCCTGAACGCCTGCTGCTGACCCAATTTCAGGGAGAAGTTGGGCTGGAACGCTTCACAACCCCAAGAGAGTGTGATCTTGGTGAGAGGGGGTTCTGAATCAAGGATTCTCCCCACCACCTTGAGGTCCCCTCGGAGGAGGGCGAGCTAACAACTCTGCAGTACCTCAGGAGTCATTTAATTGGCACAAGATTGTCAGACACCAAGCTTCAGTAACAGCTTTGACCAAATATAAGTGAATTAAACAGTGCAGACAACCCGCAGAAATGTCAAAAGGTAAAGATCATTATCGGACTTTATAGATTAAACGACAGTAAAAAGATCAAGATAAAAAAAGTTAAATGGACAGAATCTAATAGAACAAACATCAAGGATTAATTATTGAGTAAAATTCTGAACGCTGGTGAAGTTTTAAGTACAAAAAAAGGGAAAAGAAATATTGTTTATGCATACCTGCGGTTAGAAGTGAGATAAGCAGCATGAGAGAAGAGCTGGGTTGGAGGAAACATCGCGAGATGGGAAGTAAGCAGGGGAGCAGAGAAGGTGCTGCCTAGAGAGGACAGCAGAGGGCAGGAAGAAAGAAGATCGACTAGAAGAAGGAAGACCCGGAAGCAAAACAAAGGAACTACTGGAAAAGCTACAAGGACTTCAGGAACAGGAAGTACGCCATTTTAAGTGAGGTATGAAGTAAAGCCAGTAATCAAAGAGAAGAGGTTAAGAAACCATAGAGAAAAAACGCCCGACATTTTGGATTTAAAAGGAACTATTTTTAAATTGTTTAAAAAAGACATTTAAATATACTGAAAGGAGAGAAGGGCTATAGAAGTCAAAACGGATTTAAGAAAGAGAGCGGATACGTGGGGAGGTGCGAAGCAAAGCCCCACGATGGCTGGAAAAAAAGCAGAAAGAGAGTGGCAAGCTCAAGTGGATGTATCGATTGAAGGATTAGAGAAAAGAGTAGCGGAGAATCACAAAGAATTGTTGCAAAAATGCAGGAAATGCCCTCAAAAGACTTAAAAGATATGAAAGAGGCTATTAAGGCGGAGGTAAAAGATGTTATCAAGGAAGAGGTAGCAGGATTGGCAAAAAATATAGATGCAATAAAAGGGGAACTGCAAGCAACTAATAAAAAAGTGGAGGAGGTTGAGCAAAAGACTAAGGATCTTGCAATGGATATAAAACAGGAAAATCAAGGGATACAAGGAAGAATGGTGTTGATGGAATGTAAGGCAATGGAAAGGCAATTAAGATTTTGCGGCGTTCAAGAATCAGGAACACAATCTGCACAAGAACAAATGACAGAAATACTGGCAGAATTTTTTGATAAAGAACCAGAAGAAATAGCAATAAATATGGATCTCGCATATCGAATTAATTCAGCTTATGCACAACATAAGAAAATACCAAGAGATATTATTGTCCAACTAGTAACAAAGAGAATGAAAGAAGAAATTATCAAAAGGCATTTTGAAAAGCCCTTAACACTGGATGGAAACAGAATTCAGATTGTGAAAGAAATGCCAAAAGGTATTCTCCAGGAGAGGAAAAAATATAGAGAATTGACCCAGAAATTAAGAGGAAAGGATATCAGGTATAGATGGGAACTACCAGAAGGACTGAGTTTTTACTATAAAGCCTTAAGAGTTATCATCAAAACAAGAGAGAAGATGGAAAAAATTTTTGAGGAAAATGCAGAAGATTTTTCCAGAACATTAATATAGTAAGACAATGGAACACAAATTAATATCGTGGAATGTAAATGGACTAAACTCACCCCAAAAGAGAAAAACAATTTTTCATTGACTAAAAAAACAAAATTGTAATATAATTTGTTTACAAGAGACTCATATTAAAGATCAAGATATTAAATACCTAAAAAATAAACAATTAGGAAAAGAATATATAACATCGTCTAAGCAAAAGAAAAAGGGAGTAGTGATTTATATTAAAGAGACTATAGATTCTAAATTAATTTTTCAAGATCAGAATGGAAGATACGTGGCTGTGGAAATTAATGTAAATGCCAAAAAAAATTGATAATAGGCCTTTATACACCTAATGGTGCAAAAGACTAATTTTATAGAGAAATAATGGACAAACTGGATCAGGACTCATATGAACAGATGATAATGATAGGAGACTTTAATGCTGTTGTGGACTTACAGATGGACAGGAAGATCAAAGGAGGCAACAAGAAATCTGGAAAGTTGCCAAAAGTATTTTTTAACATGGCCCAGCAAGAACAACTTGAGGATGTATGGAGAAAAGAAAATCCTAAAGCCAAAGACTTTACATACTACTCCGCGAGTCACTTATCATTTTCAAGAATTGCTGTGATCTGGACATCAAAAGAGCTGGCTTTAAATTAAAAAAAAGTGGAAATTCTGCCAAGGGTGAGTTCAGATCATAATCCAATATTATGGAAAGCAACAATGCGTCGGAGAAGGTTAAGATGGAGAATAAATGAAGATCTACTACAAAATCAGGACAATTTGAATTATTTGAAAGTGGAAACAAAGCAATTTTTTCAAATAAACAACAGTAATGAAGTTTCAATCCAGATGGTATGGGATACATATAAGGCAGTAATAAGAGGAAATTTAATTTTTTTAAATAATGACAAGAAAAGAAAGCAACAGAAATGGCAAGAAATTCAAGAGAAATTGTACCAAAAAGAACAAGAATTAAAGAAAAAAACCGGGGAAAAAATCAATAAGACAGGAAATCAAAATACTGCAAGAGCAAGTAAGAGCCATCAGCAACAAGGAATTGGAATGGAAGTTAAAGGTACTAAAACAGAAGTCATTTGAAGGTGCAAACAAACCAGGAAAGTACCTAGCCTGGCAACTGAAGAAGAAAAAAGAGCAGAAAATTATTAGCAAGATAATTGAGGAAGGAAAGGAATTGAAGGATCATCAAGCAATTAAACGGGCCTTCTATAAATATTATGCGAAACTATTCCAAAGTAAGGCAGTGAATTTGGAAGAAATTGATCAATATTTCCAAAAAATAGACCTACCAAAAATATCAGAAGAAATGAAACAGAGACTGAATGCTCCAGTAACAGAGGAAGAAATTTTACAAGCAATAGAAGTAGCAAAGATTGGGAAAGCACCAGGTCCGGACGGGATCACAGCTAAATTCTACAAAGTAATGAAGGAAGACCTTGTACCGATACTAAAAAATATGATGAATGATACACTTCAAGGAAAAGGACTTCCAGATACATGGAATGAAGCGAGCATTGCTTTGATCCCGAAAGAATTACTAGACTTGACAGATGTGAAAAATTACAGATCAATTTCGCTTATAAATAATGACTATAAAATAATGGCAAGAATACTAGCAGACAGACTTAAAATATGGCTAATGGACTTTATAGGAGAGGACCAGGCTGGATTCCTACCAAACAGACAACTAAAAGACAACCTGAGAGTGGTTATAAATGCCATTGAATATTTTGACAAGCGACCAAACAAAGAAGTTGGCCTTTTCTTTGCAGATGCAGAGAAGGCCTTTGACAACTTGAACTGGGACTTTATGTTCACATTAATGGAAAAGATGGACCTAGGTAAAGAATTTATAGAAGCAGTAAAAACAATATATAAGGAACAAAGAGCGACAATCTGTGTCAACGACGACCTGACAGAGAAGCTCCATTTCCAAGGGAATTGATTGATGGTGCCTGTCTGGCTTCACGAACTGCAGGCAAACGCAAAGAACCAGGCTTCCAACAAATGCTGGTTCGTTGGCCATGGACACTCACAAACTGCCGGATCATGAACAGACAATCAGGCGGTTCATGGGTTTTTTACATTCATAATGCGGTTCGTGCCCATGTCTACTCACGGTTCTTCAGTTCTTATCGTGGGACATTGATGCTTACTTTCCTCCATTATTCCTAGTCTCTGTTTCCTGCCTTTTAATAAATTTTAATCTATATGCGTATCTGTCCTCTTATCCCATTATTATTAAGCTTAGCTTTGGTGAGGTACCTTGTAAAAAAATCTTTTAGCTAATGTCTGCCAGATGCCCTTATTCATATGCTTGTAAATCTTCTCTAAGAAATACAAATTTTGGTGCGGCAGGACTTACTTTGGCAGAAGTCATGCTGATTTTCCCTCAGCAAGTTTTATCCCTCAATATATTTAATGAGTCTACCTTTATATCAATTTCCACTAATTTATCTGGAACAGATATTAGCCTACTGGCCTGTAATTCCCTGAATCCCTCAATTTGACTCAATTCTTCAGATTCCCTTCCGGAAAACAGTGGCTTCAACTTAGGTATCTTCCTCACATTTTCCACAGTAAAAACAAGCAAGAAAAAATTCAGTCTCTTTCTCTCTCATCTCCTTTAAGCAGTCCTTTCATTCCTTTGTCATCCAAAGGTGACCCTACCTAGGTTCCTGCTCCTCCTGATATATTTGATGAAATGCTTATTGTCTTTCCTAATGTTTTTAGCAGTCTGCTCCTCGAATTCTCTTTTTGTTTGTGCTATTATCAGCTTACATTTGAGTTAACGGAACCTGTGGTTCTGTCTGTTTACCTCATTCACCTCATTTGGGGAAACCTTCCACTTTTAAAAGAAGGCTTTTTTTCCTTTTATAGCTTTGTCCATAAAAGGAAAAAAAGCCTTCTTCAGCCATCCCCAGACTCACCTCATGAACCCAGTGGAGAGCACAGACCCACCAATGAGTCCAGGGCTGACACAGAAGACATGGGGGCAGCAGCAAGGGGCACTGCCAAGACCCCAGCTGACGAGGCTGCATCAGCAATGGTCAAGCCAGCTGAGACCACACCCAATGACCGAAGGCTCCACACAGGCTGCAGCAACCCTCTGGACAAGGCACCAGACCAGGTGGGATAAACCAGGTGAATAGGAATACATACTTGGCAACAAGGCCATACAGGCTGGTGGGTCCCAGCCAGCCCCACCCTGTGGGATGATCATTGGGAACTGAGATGAGGCAAAGGGCAGGAGATGATCATAAGAACTCCAAACCAGCTTACCCTGTCACCAATTCCCCCAGGAGAAGGTAGACCACCCTCAGCCAGGAAGGCCTGTAAAGGCAGGCTCATTCAGGAAGGCTGGTGAGGAGTAGTTCGGAGAGAGTGGAGAAGAGAGAGAGAGCAGATGGAAAGAGAGAGAGCGTTGAAGCCAGGTTAACCCAGGGAGGGAGAGAAGGGGCAAGGGTGCTATAAACCCCCCTCCTCCCCTCACTTCTGAGGCTCCTCCTGAGCCCACCAGAAAGGAAGGGCATATCCCTCCCCAGGTCCTGACACCCTCAGCACAGAGACTGACAGGCTTACTTAACCAAGTCATTAACCATGTACACATCTTTTAGACTTTGTGGCATCTTTCCTGATGAGGTATGCATTCCAGTAGCACTAGCTCCAGTGCTGGACCTCAGTTAGTGTAGCTTTAAATCATTTCCGGGCACCAGGAATTTAAGATATCTTAATTCTACCTTTTAATTTCCATCTGACTATTCCCATCATTTTTGTACAGTTTGTTCTTGAAACCAAAGATGATTGTGGTGGACATCTCACTGCTGATAAAGATAAATCCATGGCAATGTGTTCATACAACATGCTGAATGATGATGTTGATGGGTCTGGGAAGTATGTGAGGAGAGAAGGACTTGGAAAGAAGCAATAAATTATTCAGTCTTGTATATACTGGATTTGAGACATATAAGTGGATATATTAGTCCAGCATACAGGGATCAGAAAGGTCTAGAGAGAGAGGTGACTTCAATTTTAGTGCTCCCCAAAATGCATACCCAAGTACAAAATGCATACAAAAGCATCAACTATGAAGGATGCAAATGTATATTTTTCACAGAATCCACTTTAAACCACATTCTGCGTAATGTTTATTTTAAATGGATATATTTATTTATTTATTTATTTATTTAATTACATTTTTAGACCGCCCTCCCCGTCAGACGGGCTCAGGGTGGTTTGACAACACATTAAAAACAGTAAAAACATTATAAAAACATTAAAACATCGTATAAAAAACCATTAAAATTGGCAGGTGTAGAATATTAAATATTAAAATGCAGCATTGGTATGGCCAGCGAGAGGACAGCCTAGCCCCCACCAAATGCCTGGTGGAACATCTCCGTCTTGCAGGCCCGGCGGAAAGATAACAAATCCTGCCGGGCCTTAGTTTCCTCAGACAGAGAGTTCCACCAGGTCGGAGCCAGAACTGAGAAGGCCCTGGCTCTGGTAGAGGCCAGGCGGACCTCCCTGGGGCCAGGGACCATCAGCAAGTTCTTAGTGGCTGATCGGAGCGACCTCCGGGGAACATATGGGGAGAGGCGGTCCCGAAGGTATGCTGGGCCCAGTCCGCATAGGGCTTTATAGGTCAACACCAAAACCTTTGATGGGGTATATTGTTTGTGTTCTCAGGAGCAAAATATCAAATGAGAACTAGCTCTCACTGTGATAGCATTTGTCATTGTCCTGGATAACTGATGTACAGACCAGTCTGTGTTTGCTTTCCCTTCTACAAACTGCATGCACCAGTCAGTCTCTTGCCTTCCATCTGGCCCTCATTTTACCTCCGTTTGTTTACTTAGTTCCACAGCTAGCGCTTTCAACCAGGCTTGTCCAGCTAACAGAAACTAAGGTGCCTTGCCACTTCCACAATCACATGACTTTGAGTTGACTTGACTTCTGTCCATGAAAATATCCAAATCCCCATTTGCAACATTTATATTACAATTGCATTGAAACAGTAAAGCCATGGATAGACAGGGACCATTATCAGGACAAAATAGCAAATAAAAAAGCCTTAAAATCATGTTTATGGGAGGAAATTATTTAGAGAGCCATAATCTGTAAGTTATCAGCAATAACGTTCCATCTGACAATGTATATATGCACATATGCTGGTACACAATTAAATTCTTTCCAATTGCCGCCTGCAAGTACTACAGTTGGGTAAACCCTAGTATGCAGAGTATTCCCTGTGCTATCAGGCTGGGAGGCTGTGCTAATGTTAATTGCATACACACACACGCACAGATGTAAAGATCACAATATTCTGAAATATGTAGCTGTTCAACCCACACAATTTTTCAGAGAAACTGAACAAGGGTACATTTTTATGTATCTTGAAAATTAATGTGGGTTGGGATAAATACACTGTGGTCTTTGCATTTGTCAGTTGTATGTAATTATATTGCTATATAAGAGTGTGAGAAAAGCCCCTGCTGGGTCAGAGCAATGGTTTATCTAGGCCAGTATCCTACCCCTCACATGGCCCACAGTGATGCAGATGCTCAAGGCTGTCCTTGTTGTTTCATTTGAATAATGAAATACATAGGATAGGCAACACAGTGGCTTCACACAGGGAACTCATTTGAGCTTATGAGGTTGTATAGCTCAGGATAGATGATACTAAATTTTTGAAACCTGGGTGAAAAACTCAGGGCCAAGCTACACATGACGAATGACACTTGAACGGCAAGTGGATTTAGTGGAGGGCAAGTGAACAGGGAGAAATACACTTGCTGTTCAAGTGTCATTCGTCATGTGTAGCTTGGCCCTCAGACTGAATTCACACATGAGAGTTTCCTGGCAGCCCTGCATGCTACTGATAAGTAGGGGGTGCACCTTGAAAGTTTTTGTTTCAGTTTAGTTCTGGGGGTTACAGACAAATCCCATCTTGCTACCAGTTTGTTCTGGCCAGGTTGCTGCCAGCTTGAAATTGATCTGTTTGGTTTTTTCGTTTCATGAGTTTCTGCCACTTGTGCATGTGTTGTTAGAGCATGCCCAAACACATGCTCTTCTTTTCAAGGGGGAAGATGAGAAAACAAGGATCTAAGGCAGCTGTATTTTCCTGCAATGGCACCAAAATTGCACAGAGAACTCAGTCCTCCCTCTAAAACATCAAGTTTTGGAGTATGCAACAATGGGGTTCTGTGTTTATGGATCCCAAGGAATAGTTAGGCACCCGTCAAGGCGAGCTATGCATGCACTCACCCACTGTTCTTTTCACATCATCCCCAAACCTGTTGATCCAATGAGTTTCTCCTCAAGTACATGGAAACTCACACAACAATGGGCCCCAAAGAAGGTGAGTGTTGGCAGGAGTTGGGTATACACAATGACAGGAAACAAGCAGAACACACAAGCAGAATAGCACTCCATTGCCAACTCGTCCTGCACAGCACAGTGAATTTTTTGAAATTCCTGCTTTAGTGACAAAGCCAAAACAGTTTACCTTTGAGTCCTGCTGTCATGCCATGCTTCTCTGTGCCTTTTAGTTTTGTTTCCATGACGGGGGACCATTCGCACAAATCCTCCTCTCTAATCTACTGCAGGAGCCCAGGCTGGGACTCCCAGTCACCACCACCATGTCCTTGTACTGGGCATAAAAGTACACAAGGAGGAAGAGCTAGTGTTTTTCCTTCACAGAAAGGGGAGGATGGCTCTCTTTCCCCTCTATTTTTTCCTAGTAAAAGTGGGTAACTGGACAGGTTGATGGCTGCCAGTCTCCCTTTCCAACTAAAACTGTTAACAGAGTTGAATGAAAAGGAAAAAAATGAGAAAATGGGATCACAGAAGAAACTGAATGAGAGAGTCCTGTTGTTATGCCTGAAAATTAAAAAAAAATCTGACCAGATTGGACCTTCCATGTGGAATACTCAGCTGGAAAGATTTGGGGGTGCCTGCTTGTGCAAGTACATTATATACACCTTCTTATCTCCCCATCATTAAATGCCGAGTAACAGTTCTAATCAGAGAGGCCCCAAAAGCCTGCCAGAAAGCCTTCTGAGCAAGATGAAATTCCTCCTGGTGCTCCTCAACCAACTATCTTTGGAGGACTTCTTAAGTCACAGTGAGTGGCCCTGGCACCATGGCACCTAAGCAAAGGACAGCAGCAGCAGAAGGCCACTGGATGGGCATGAACCAACGTCCTCCTGGCTCTCCTTTACCAATTGCTTTCTCTTTCCAATTTTCACCCCAATCTGCATAACATGAGCCTTTGTGGCAGCTAGGACTCAAAAGTCTAGAAGAGACCCCTGCCTCTTCAAATTCTTGTGTGTGCATGTTGCCAGGCTGGCCTTACCTTGCATTGTGTGTAAAAGAGCACAGAAAGGGATGACGATGGTGATGCTAGTGCTGGTGTCATGGCACCATGCCATCGACTGCTTCCCTCCCTGGTGTAAAGCAAACCTTTGATCCCTATGAGTTACTCAGTGTCAACGTCATTGTTCAGGAAGTGCTGGGAGAGGATGCACTCAGGCACACCACACACATCTCCTTCCAGCCAATAGAATTAACACTAAAGGTTCAATCTTTCCCCTTTGGATGTGCAAACCAACTTGCCATTAAGGAAAACAAGATGTTGCCAAACAGCTCCCAACTGATAGGCTTGCCTGTGCGGCTTCTGCATGGTAAGAAGAACTGAAATGAAAAACACATATTTTGGGGGGGGGAGGGGGTTAGTGGCAGCCTCATTTCTTGGATTTGGTTTCACAGTTACAAAAGTCGCTTTCATGTGGTGAACCGGTGAGTTCTGTGTGTATTTTCAGTTTATTTTGTAATGCACACCCCTACTGATGTATACATGAAAAACAGAAAGGTCATTTGACTGTGTTTGTATTGTGTTTCCAAATCAGTTGTAAGTGGGCCTTCCTGCATGCCCATCAGTCGTATTTTAGCTTTCCTGTACATGCAATGCATGTGTGCTTTTGTCTAAGCCATGTGCAAACCAATACTACTTGTCCTTCTTTTTCATCCATAAAGGAACGCCTATTACAGAATCATTCTGAAAATTAATGAAACAATGAAAAGATTTTCCTGTGTCCCAGAGTGGGTTCTAAATCTCAAAATGAGATTCCAACACTATAAAGTCTGCATACTCATATCAACATTCAAAGTTATATACATGGAACAAATGCTTCATGCTGGTGTTTTGCCAGTTGATGTCTGAAACATTTTCTCCAGGACATGATTTAAAAATATAAAAACCTATTTTGATTCCCTTGATAAAGTAATAATCTGAAACAAGCTGAATATAATAGCTGACACCTCGTTGGGCTGGGGGCTACCGAGTATGAATCTCATGCCCCTTGATGTGATAGTCCACCCTGGAAAAGGAATTACAACATTGTTATCATAGATTTTTGTCTTGGAAATTATATTTAGAGTCTACTTACCAGTGTTCCACAGATGATGAAATGAGAGTTCTCCTGCTTTGGCACACCTGAAAGATTAGACAAGAAAGACAGATTGTTACAGGACTTATCTGCCACTATTTATTGTGATCACATGCAGCCAGTGATTGTTGCATGAAGCATTTGTTCCATGTATATAACTTTGAATGTTGATATGAGTATGCAGACTTTATAGTATTGGAATTGGATAGGACATTTGTATGTATTTTAGGATGATTTATAGTATGACTATTTATTGTATGCACTAGTCACTTTCTTAACTCACTACATTTATTTAAATATTCAAAAATTATTTACGCTTGACCAGTTGGATATAAAGTCTTCTATTGGATAGTAGGAATTTCCTATCCCCCCAGTTGTGCGTTGTTCCCTGCCCTGTTGGTTGCAGGTCCGGTAGGTATGCCAGACCAAGGCCATGAAGAGCTTTGTATGTGAAAATCAACACCTTGAACTGAGCCCAGGAATTGACAGGTAGCCAATGGAGTGACTGCAAAGTGGGAGTAATAATGCAGTGGCTCATATGTTCATCCTACACATACTAAGGTCCAAATCCAACTTCGTTTTCAATTCTAAATGTATATATGCCTGCATATGTAAACATTATTTGACTCTAAGCTTCTAAATTTCTTAGCTTCTTTGGCCATGGTGGAAAAGACTGGCCCTGAGCAAAGACTGGTCCTTGATTGCTTGGAAGATACTTTCATATAACGGATAGGTTATTCCAATCTAAGGAACAGAGGGGGAAAAAAACTAACTTTCCCCCATCTCCGTGCCTTTGTAAGCATCTTATTTTTTCACAATATGCACGCAGTCCCACATTGTTCCATGAGTCCATGCAGTCAAAGATAAAGCAATCCATTTCTTGCTTCTTTGACCCCAACCGTGACATTTTTAAAAGAGCTGTCCACCAAATGTTTATTGTTCTGAATATTTTATTTTAAATACTCTGGGTAAATTGATCAAAGAAGAATTAATCTTCTGAGCCTTGAGCTTAACTTTTCATGTGTATGAAGATTTTAGCTTGTCATATAAAAACACTAGCACATTTACAAGATTATAACTGGGAGAAACAGCACTGGTGAAAGCTGCGGTTTGTAATTGCGAAGTTAATTATCTTTCCTAAACCATCAGTTGTCACTTAGATAGACCAGATTCTAGCAGGCTCTCCTGGGACCAACTTTATTTCATTCCTAATGGCTTGGGACCCACAATTTTTCTGTCTCTGAACATTTGGTCACTGAATGCACCATTTATGGAGTATTGTTTAATTAAGGACAAATTAAGAGAACTGTGCACAGAATTTAATTTCATATACTGTGTAAATTCTTTTAAAGAGGGTGATAACTACAGGCATTATAACTTTTCATTAGCCATTGCTTCTACAATGTATTGAGAGTGTATTGTTTGCAACAGTTACACTTTGTTTACTCTTTGGGGATTCTCCAGACGCTAAAGAATCTGTGTCTCCTGATTTACTAACCCCTTAGATGCCACACACAGTTCAACATGCAGCCACATATTTCTCACAGCAGCAGGGTGCACAGCATATGTTGATATGACTATATAAAGAAATGCATGGTATTACACTGCATAGTCTCATTTATCCATGTGTCCTGGGAGAAGTAGAAAAATCCTGTATAGTCAGAATAAAGTCTAATAAATAATTCAGAATGATTGGATAAATGGGTATGTAACTTAAAGAGAATTTCATTGCTATTGGTTCTAAAACCCTCCTGAATCAGAGCTCTGTGTGTTCTTGTGGTCATGAAAATTAAGTGCATGAAATGTTTGTTCTTTAAAGAAATAAACTCAGGCCATGGCTGGAAGGCATCTGACACAGCAACCTTACCGAAGCTAAACTGGGGTCGGTCTGTCAATGCCTGAAATGGGAGACCTCCTGGGAAACCTGCATTTGTTCTGTGAAGGACCTTCTTCTGTACTATCCAGGCTGCCAGTTAAGATCCGCTCTCAAGCCCTGTTTTCTGTCTCTCACCTTCAGAAGTGAGGCAGGTGGTGCCTAGAGGCGGGGTATTTTCTGTGGTGGCGCCACATCTTTGGAACATCCTCTCTCACGAGGCTTGCCTGGTGCCTACTTTACTTTCTCTTTGGCTCTGGGCCAGAACACATCTTTTCACCCAGGCTTTTAATTAGGAGTTTTATCTTACCAATTTTTAATGATTTACCTGTGTTTTATGGATGGTTTTTATGCTGTCCAATGGCTTGTTTTTAATGGCTAATTGTTTTCTATTGTTACACTGTTTTTTGTAAGCCACCATGAGCAGAACTCTGAAGAGGCAATGTAGAAATGTCTTAAATAAATAAATAAATAAATATCCTGAATTTCAACATGGAAGATAGCTGAGAGCCAGTTTGGTGCAGTGATTAAGAGCAGCAGGACTCTAATCTGGAGAACCAGGTTTGATTCCCCACTCCTCCATTTGAAGCCACCTAGGTGAGCTTGGGTCAATCACAGCTCTCTCAGAGCTCTCTCAGCCTCACCCACCTCACAGAGTGATTGCTGTAACATACTTTGTAAACTGCTCTGAGTGTGGCATTAAGTTGTCCTGAAGGGCGTTATATATAAATCAAATGATATTATTGTTATTATTATAGAATATTTATTTGTACCAGTATTTTAAGGTGAGGACACATAACTAGGTTATTAATAGGTGTTCTACATCAATTAAATAACTCTAAATTAGTGGGAGTTCCTGCTAACAGGCCTCTACCAAGGCTACCAGAGTATTTGGCAAATCCGCCCTGGCTCAAAACTTTGCCAGCATTACTATTAGTTTTATTTATCTTTGAATAACTAGCCCTAATTAAAGCACCCTACTCATTCATACTGTGGAGCTGGCAAAAAAGCCACCCTTGCATTTTGCCAGAGTAGGGAGGTCAACACATGGCCTTGGGAAAGGGTTTGACCCCTGCCTGCTATGGCACCCTTTGATGGTGGAAAGAAGAGCTGACTTGAGGAGAGGAGGCACCACCGTACACTTTTCTATTGAATCTAGCCATTGCAACTAGACTTACCAACCTCCACATGGTGTCTGGAGATCTCCCAGAATTATAACATCTCCAGGCAACAGAGATCAGTTCCCTTAGAGGAAATATATGGTTTGGAAGGTGGACTCCATGGCTTTATGCCCTACTGAGGTCCCTCCTCTCCTAAATCTCACCTTCCCCAAGCTCCACACTCAAAATACCCAGGAATTTCACAACCTGGAGCTGGCAACTTTAACTGTACCTCCACTTGCAGGCCTCAGCTGGAAGACAGAAGCCAGGCACCATGGCACCCTTCTACCCAGCAGTTGCTTTTGCTTGGCTGGAATGGCCTCCTTTTTGAGTGTGGGTTTCTGGAGAGGTGGCCCCCCAGGCCACCTGTCCACATTAGCCAAACTACCTCTGATGGTAGTTAGAACTTTATGGATTGAACTGCCTGGGAGGTACAACACTGGGTTCCCTGCCTGCTTGCTTAACATAGACAGTTTTCATACAGCTGGTATTCAGCAGCTAGTACATTATGGAGAAGTTGGACTGTGGTTTTCACTAGAAATTTGTCATTGTTAGGCTGTTTGATGTTTTATGTACACTGGCTTTCTTTACAGTTATTTTGAAAATTGTCTTTTAAGTATATAAACTAAATTAAATACTTGTATCATCTCCTTTGTACAAGGAAATTGAGGAAGAGTATATTTTAATTTCAAACAACCTGGTGGATTAATGATTGGCCTAAGGTAAGAAACAGAGGCTCCAGTCTTACCTGGAGCCGGGTTGCCGCCGGAGGGCTGGAGGGGAGGCTGGCATGGTGGCTGCCATTTTGGGGGCTGGCCCAGGGAGCTGGTGGCCAGTTTGTATCCCGGGAGTCCAATCACAAGCCTGGGATGCGATGCAGGGGAGGGTGGAGCTGGTGAGCCAACTGTGGGCCTGCAGTCTCCAGTCAAGTCTGGCAGTCGGGTATTTAATCAGCCGCCCGCCTCGCCTTCCCTCATTGTTGGCGCCGGCGTCAGAACAAACGGAGTGAGGATGAAGAAGCTGCGAAGACCGGGTTCGGGGCTGTGCGCAGGCTGCTGCTGAGCGAGGTCAGAGCTGAGCCTCTTACTCAGCACAGCCAGGTTAGCGGGGCCAGCCCCTAGAGCCCGGCAGAAGAGGAGCGGGAGCGGCGCGAAGACCAGGTCGGGGCTGAGTGCAGGCAGCGTCTGAATGAGGCAGAGCTGAGCCTCTTGCTCACCATAGCCAGTTAGTGGCACCAGCCCCCTTTGGCCCGGCAGAAGGGCGGTGCAGTTGCAGCTCACCTAGAAGTGGTGGGCACATGGCCCCCGTCAGGAAGAGGACAGCCGGCTGGCCAGGCTCCTGGGCTGCAGGCACAGCGGCTTGTGCTGGGGCCGCCCCCACCCAGAGTGCGGGGCAAGCCCTCCTCCATGGGAGTGGAGGCCTGGGGGCCAGGGACGCAAGGCCCTCGAAGGGGCAAAAGGGGGGCAGGAGACTTCCTCTTTCCTCCCCTTCCCCCAGAGGGGCTGTGGAGGCCAGCATGGTTCCCAGGCCAAGAGCACGGAAAGGGGGGAAGCTGAAGCAGGGCCATAAGCCCCCAGGCCCCCTGCTGGGGCACAGGTTAAGGGAAAGGGGCAGAGGGCCCGGGCAATGGCCAGAGCTGCCCGGAGCCCTCCTGCTGTTGAGGCTAATGAGAATTCATTGCAGAACATAACCCGGGCCCTGGAGCTGCTTACGGTTCGGGTTGAGCATCTGGGGAACTCCGGGCCTGGGGCAGCACTCGCTGTGGCAGCGCCCACTGAGGTCCCCCAACAGCGGTCAAGCAGCGGGCAAAGAAGAAGGCAGGCTGGAACTGGGTGGCGGAGGGCACGTTCCCCCTCTAGCTCAGATGAAGACAGCAGCCGGGAGCACCGGAGGCCCAGCAAGAAGGGAAGGGTCGCTCATAGAAAGAAAGACCATCACCATCACCGGGAGGACTCAGACAGCGACTGGACTTCAGGTGAGTCCTCTCCATCTGATGAGGAATATTGGGAGGTGGCTGCCAGAGTGCCCGGCCTCCCAAGCTTGGCCCTGCGCAGGAGGGCTAAGGGGCCCAAAAGGGACAGGGACCCATGGGAGGTTTGGGGCTCTGCTGGGGGGTCCCCAGGGGTTTCATCCTTTATGGATGTGGAGAACCCCCCCGGCATCCATCTCGCCCATAAGGTACATGAGTGTATTCTGGATGGGTACTATATAGTTGTCCTGTCCTTGCTCAGACCTGAAGCGGAGGATGGGAGGTACGCCCCCCCTACTAAATGGGAAAAAGAAGGGACAAAAAGGAGGGGGCCAAGCTCTCATTTGCCAACTGGTTGGAGGGATTCACCGTTTATATGTGGGTGGTCCAGGCAGCATACCCAGAAAGGGGTTGGCACCTCACTAACCACTTGGGCAATGTGCTCCAGTCTCTGGCTCTGGCTGGGTATTCTGCGGCCATGGATTATGAGGAGGCCTTTTGCAAGAGGGCCTCCCATAACCCCAGGACTAGATGGGATCTCATCAGCCAGAAGTTATGGCTTTGGCTGGTAGGTCCCCACATGAAAGGTAACGGGGAGCCATCGCGGTGGGGCCACTGGTCAGCAAGGCGAGACAGGTTACGTGGCCTTTGGTGAGAATACAATCAGGGCAGGTGCCAGTGGCGCTTGCGGGGGACCTGATTCCCACCCTTCCTGCCCTCGGAGCAATGCCCCATCGCAGCCCTTTCGGGGGGACCGGTCCTCCAACAATGCTTCCCGTAGGGATGGAGGGCCGGTCTCCTCTGCCCCCCAGTCTCAGGGCGGCAGTGCCTAGGCTTCCACAAGGGGATCTGGGCCTGGCCCATACCCCAATCCAGCTTCAGGCCCTCCTCCCCCTCCTTTCTCGTTACCCTTACAGGCAGGCAGCCAGTTTCCTGTGGGAAGGCTTTTCCGCCGGCTTTCACATTCCATATACGGGCCCACACATCGCCACCTCTGCAGGTAACCTCAAGTCCGCCAGGGAGCTTCCTGGGGTGGTGGCGGCTAAGATAGCTGAGGAAGTGTCCACCGGCCGGGTCGCTGGGCCATTCGCCAGCCCCCCGCTGCCTAACCTCAGAGTTTCTCCTTTGGGAGTCATTCCTAAGAAGACACCTGGGGAATACCGCTTCATACACCACCTTTCATACCCCAGGGGTTTGTTGGTTAATGAATCCATCCCGCCTGAGTTCTGCTCGGTCAGATATTCCTCCTTTGACCATGCGGTGCGGCTAGTCCATGCTTGTGGGCCAGGAGCCTTTATGGCAAAGTGTGACGTGCAGTCGGCCTTCAGGTTACTGCCCGTCTACCCACTGGACTACTCCTTATTGGGTTTCAAGTTCCAGGATATGTGGTACATTGACAAAGCCATGCCCATGGGTTGCGCGGTCACGTGCGTGGCCTTTGAAACCTTCAGTACATTCTTGGAATAGGCTGCTAAGGACCGCATGGGAACCCCCTTTATTATGCACTATTTAGATGACTTTATGTTTATTGCTTCCCCTGGCAGCTTGGCTTGCGCCAATTGCCTCAGGATCTTTCAGGCCATGGCCCAAGAATTGGGAGTGCCCCTTGTCCAGAAAAAGACTGAAGGCCCCTCACCCCAACTCACATACCTAGGCATCGAGCTTGACTCGATAGCTGGGCTGTCGCGTCTCCCCTCTGACAAATTGGTCCGCTGTCGGATGCTTATCGTGGGGATCATGCATCGTAATAAATGCACCCTTAGGGAAATCCAGTCCATCATCGGCCACCTTAATTTTGCCTGCAAGGTGGTTTCCCCCAGACGGGCCTTCTGCGCACGTCTTTCCAGGGCTTGCAGGGGGGTCCGTGCCCCTCATCATCACGTGCAGCTCACCAAGGGCATCAAAGCTGACCTCAGGGTCTGGCTCAGTTTTCTGGCCAACTTCAATGGGGTCTCCCTCTGGCAGGAGCCAACTGACCTGGGTTCAGATTTGCAGGTTCATTCTGATGCGGCCGGCAGCCTTGGCTTTGGGGTCTACTTCAAGGGTCACTGGTGTGCCCAGCGGTGGCCTTCCCACTGGGCTGGGTTGGGCATTCTCAGGGATCTCACCTTCCTGGAGCTCTTCCCCATCTTGGTGGAGGTCTCCATCTGGGGGGGGGGGGTTCCTGCGGGATAAACGGGTTACTTTCTGGTGTGATAACCTGGCCTCAGTCAAGGTTCTCAACAGGCAGTCCTCTCGCTCTGAGCGGGTCATGCGTCTTGTTCGCCGTTTCATGCTGATTTGTCTTAATGCTAACATAACGTTTGCGGCACGTCATATAGCAGGTGTGGATAACGGCTTGGCGGATGCCTTGTCTTGATTCCAGATGAAGAGGTTCTTCAACCTGGCTCCAGGGGCTCATCGCACCCCTGACCCATTTCTGGAGGAACTATGGCTGGTTGGAGGGACACAATAATGCAGGAAGTATTGAGTTCAGTTGCCCCTGCCACACTACGGGCGTACTCTATGGCGGCAGCTAGATTTTTAACTTTCACCAGCAGGGCAGAAGGGGGGGCAGTTTGGCCCCCTACACAGACCATGGTTCTCCACTACTTGGGGCACTTACGGGACCAGGGCCTGGCACCGAGGACCATGCGCAGGGGCTTAGCGGCCATCACCATTTTCTGCGAGGCATCTGGCCTCCCGGACCTCTATGACAGATTCATTGCGCGGCGGGCCATTGAGGGTTGGGCCTGGCTGGCTCCTCCCCCCCCCCCCCCGCCGACCACAGGCATCCTATAACCATGACTATTTTGGGGGACATCTTGTGGGCTGTCCCTGGGCGGTGCCAGTCTGCCTTTGAGGCCCAGCTGTTCCGCACAGCCTTCATATTGGCCTTTTATGGGGCTTTTCGGGTAAGTGAGCTAGTGGCGAACTCCAAAACGGACCTATCCGGCCACGCTTTGGGCTCCTGCAATGTCACTTGGTCCCCCCGTTGTGTCTCTATCAGGTTGTGGCGCTTCAAGACCGTTCAACGAGGCCCGGGGCATACCATACTTCTGCGGGCCTCCGACAGGAGGTCGTTGTGCCCAATTCAGGCAGTGGGGGCTTACCTGGACCACAGGCCCCGCCTGCCAGGCCCATTCCTCATACATGAGGATCTTTCCCACCTCACTCGCTATCAGTTTACTGCCGTTTTGCGTGCCTGCCTGCATGCTGCTGGGCTCCCTCCCAGGGAGTTTGGCACCCATTCTTTCTGTATCGG